>NW_013952452.1:576007-592952 GCF_001266775.1 Austrofundulus limnaeus | reverse complement strand
CTTCTCTATAGCCGAGAGTCCAGACCCTCGTATGAAGCAAAGTGAAGGACAAGGGTCTGGTTTTTACCAGGCTAGTTTAGTTGTAGTTTTTAAGATAAATACGCAAAACAAAAGTGGAATCCTAGATCACTGGAGACACGTCACAGAAAAAAAAGCTGCTAAGTCGCTAACGTGGTGCTTTACTGAGGCCTGTATTCTTCTGTTAATGACTTATTCACCTCCAATATTCACATGTTCAGCTACCTCAACATGGAATTAACAGTCTTTATCTAAGGCTATGATTATAACAGAATTTACATTAGGATTGTTTTTTGTGTTTGAAATGATGAGAGTAACTCAGTTAGAGAAAAAGTAATGAGAAATAAAATTTCAGGACAATTGTTTGCCTATGTTTTTCTTTTCCTTAAGAAACAATAGAATAACCTTGTAGTGTCTGCAAACTGGCACCATTCATTCTTTTCACTCAGCTCAGTCATTATATTCTGTGTAATTAGTGTTGATCTGAAGCATGTTCACAGCAATTTGCCATTATAAYGAGCACCATATGGATGTGATTGGGTTGTCTTCAGACGGAGCGGTTAGATACATCACGTCTGCAATTTTAGATTTCGCCTGTTTAACAGGTGCCTAAAAATGGTGGATTTTAAAGCTGTTAGGAATATTGAGCATATTTCTGTTTTTAGTTTAAATCTGATGTAGCCTTAAAGTCTGTTTTTCTTCCGATTGCCAAAAGCCATAAAAAAGGCAGGTACTTTCCAAAGTGTTGGCTATGCAGCCTAGAAAGCAGAGTTTCACAAAAAAAAAACCTCTGGGAAATAAATGCTCAGTGCAAACCAAAAGGATCCAAGTAATACATCTTGGTAAAAAGCTCTCGYCTGATCTATCTTTATGATGTGTGAGTTGCATACCTTTACTCCAGAGGATGTGTAGGTGGTCCTTATCAAGGGGCTGGTTCAGAATGATCAGACAGATCTTCTGTGTCCCTGATGTAGCAAAAAGAAAAGAAAATAACTGCAGACACATGAGATAGATTCGAACAGCAAAATGCTGCCACAACAGAACAAATTATTTGCAACACACACCTTTTAAAAACAGTTTGTAGCGCTGCATGGGCATTACAGGAAAAGTACAGAAATCTGCAATGCTGAGGTTATATTTCTCCACATAAACACATCAAACAGGGTTTTTAAAAAAGACCTCCAAGCCAGATTTAATTTCATCCAAATTCTAAATTTAATCCAATTATSATGCAACTGGTTTGTTCGGTTTCAAGCACCTCAGGCATTGTTAAAAAAAGCTCAAACAATAATGTCACTAAACAACCTTCACTCTCCTTGACCAGACTCACAATCACTACTCAAGTTTTTATAATTTCTCAAAAAAAAAGAAAGAAAAGAAAAGAAAAAGGGAAACCAATGCAAAAATTTAATCTATTTCTATTTGAATACCTTGACCTTGTTGCGCTGCGGCTGTGACTACTTGACAAAGAATGAAAAAACGTATATCCAGGATGTGTCATCCTCATCTCTTTCCTGTCAGTGTTCCTCCTTGTTTCTTTGTCAAATTCTCCATCTCATAGCTCAGCATTTTATAAGCCTATTTATCCATTCCCCCCGCCCCCACCCCATCAATCTGCTTTTAGCTTTTCTTTTGCTCCGCTGCTAATGTGAATCCCCCGGCTAATACTTTTAGAATCATAATTTATCTATCTGCAGGAAATGGAAATAAAAAGAAAAGCCTGCGTTTATTGACAACGTAAAAGCAGGGCTGTTARAAAAGCCTTAAAGAGACCAAATATGAAAGCACACCCTCTTTTCCCTTTTTTTATTTTGCCTCCAAACTTTTCATTGCTTATTCATTTATCTTTTCCCTCTCATGTCTGCCCTTATGAAAGAGTTTTCATCAATTTTTTTTAAAGTTCAATACAAAACTCTAAAATGTCATATCCAAATGTAAGCAACACATTACAATTACTCTTCCTGGAGCTGTGTTTATTTAAAATTTCTACACAATATGGAATATCTTTAAAAGATTGTTTTCTAGTGAACTGTTTGCTACTGGTATAGAAGAGGAGAGGGGGAAAAATACATATAAAACATTATTTAGCTTTCCTGAACTTCTCATAGAAAAAGCATTCAGAGAAAAAAAAAACACTCCTTTTTGGATTTATCCCCTCAGGTGTGAGGAGCACATCTTAGCCTGGCTGAAAAACTTGGAGAGTTAAAGATAAAACATTCTTTGGGTTTGTGACTTTGTTGCAGAGGTGAGCCTCATATGGTTATAAAGTTCACATCACTGGAAGGTCACTTCAGATATAAAAGTCAACCCCACTTGAGGATGGTGAAAGAAAGAGAATACAAGAAAAGGAGACATAAAGGCAAAAGAGAAAGCAAGGAGGACACCGGGAGGGAGGGAGGGGTGGGGCAGGAGGAGAAAGAGGAAGAGACGATTTGTCAATCTTGTCTCTTAATTGGCTGAAGTGCTCAGAGAACAAAAGACAAAGTCAACCAACCATGACTTGTCGGATAACCCCTTTGTCACACAAACACTCACTCGCCGCACACATACACAAACACACATGCACGAGGAGATGTGTGGCCTTTCTTGCACTCTTTTCAAAGAAATGTCACCTTGGGATTCTTTTAAAAGTACCAAACAAGCATAAATACCAGAAGCCCAAGCATGCACAGACATACTAAACACAAGAACATAAGCTAACATACAGATGCTCTCAAAATAGGCAAAAATATACTTCAACTATGTTTGAGAATAGGAATGCATGATAAATTAGCATTAACATCAGTATCAGCTGATGTTGGTCATTTTTTTAGAATATCTGTATCGGCCCCATAAGTAAAACTGGCCAATATAAACATCCGATATTGATTTCCCACTTTTTAGCTTTGTGTTTCTGTTTTGGGAGGGGAGATGGAGTGGTATTTGGATGATCATGATTGTGATATTGCTGTGCAGCCAGGAATAACTGAAGTATAGAGTCATGTCAGTGGTCTGGTCATTTTTTGTTTTTACGGTACCAAAAAAAAGACGCAAGTGTTTTTGTGCGTATATAAATAATTTGCGTGTTTGTGTAATATTGGTTATCGGCCATAACAGCAATTGTAGTGGTCACCTCAAGTGGAATATAAAAAGAAAACTGTCTTTGGCCTCAGGCCTCGGACGGGCCCTTTAAAGAGACAGAACTCTGTTCCGGTTAAACTGGATCTCGACCATAATAGGCCATCTTAACTATAAAGACACATTCTGTTTTTCTTAATCAGATAATAAACAGAATAATCTTCTTTTTATTTGATTTATTTTTCTCTTAACTAAGAGTTATTACGCATTTTGATAATCAGAGACTGTTTATCAGAGTTACAGAAGAAAGTGGGACAAACTCCTGTCCCTAACTGTGATTCAGAATTATAACAGTGTAAGAGAACATAAAAAGAGTGTTGTTACAATGTTTTATTGTGCTTTGATGTAAATCACTGCTTTTATTGAACTGTAAACAACAGTAATATGATTATAGATTTTTCTTCAAGAAATTTCTCATTTAACTAAACTAATTAACATGTTTTAAGTTTATTAAGAAACAGAAATGTTTTTATTTGTCTGAGTAATCATCATAAAATGTTTTTTGAGTTAAAACCAGGCTTTCTGCTCAATATAACAGTGATTCATTCTTTCAGTCAAATCAGAGAAGCTGTGAGATTCAGTTTAACTGGAACAGAGTTCTGTCTCTTTAAAGGGCCCGTCCAAAGCATGAGGTCAAAGACAGTGTTCTTGTTTATATTCCACTTGAGGTGACCACTACACAATAACAATAATCGGCTAAAATTTTCATATTGGTGCATCCCTAGCTGAGAATTAAAGCAATATATCTACAAAATGCAGATTTTGGCTCAAAACAGGACTAAAGAACAAACCTACTGTTTCCAGCCATAATGTCTGCCCTGCAGTAAGGCGATACCATGGACGTGTAGTAAAATATTAGACCAGCTTTCTTTCAAGGATGAACTATGTAATTACATCTACGTACAGTGTTTTGCAAAAGTATTCATACCCCTTGAACTTTTCCATATTTTGTCACATTACAACCACAAACATAAATATATTTCACTGGAATTTAATGTGAAAGACCAACACAAAGTGGTATACAATTGTGAAGTGGAAGCAAAATTTTACATGAATCAAAACATTTTTTACAAATAAAAAACTGAAAAGTGCGACGTGCAAAAGTATTCAGCCCCCTTTTCCCTGAGTGCAACCAATTGCATTCAGAAGTTGCCTGATGACTGCTAATGACTCAAAAGGGTCCACCTGTGTGTAATCTAATCTCAGTACAAATACAGCTGCTCCGTGACGGCCTCAGATGTTGGTTAAGAGAATAYTGGGGAGCAAACAGCATCATGAAGTCCAAAGAACACACCAGACAGGTTAGGAATATGGTTTTGGAGAAGTTTAAAGCAGGCTTAGGTTATAAAAAGATTTCCCAAGCTTTGAACATCTCACGGAGCACTGTTCAATCCATCATCCGGAAATGGAAAGAGTATGGCACCACAGTAAACCTGCCAAGACAAGGCCGTCCACCTAAACTTACAGGCCGAACAAGGAGATCACTGATCAGAGAGGCAGCCAAGAGGCCCATGGTGACTCTGGATGAAATGCAGAGAGCCACAGCTCAGGTGGGGGAAACTGTCCACAGGACAACAATTAGTCGTGCACTACACAAATGTGGTCTTTATGGAAGAGTGGCAAGGAGAAAGCCATTGTTAAAAGAAAACCATAAGAAGTCCCGTTTGCAGTTTGCCAGAAGCCATGTTGAGGACACAGCAAACATGTGGAAGAAGGTGCTTTGGTCAGACGAGACCAAAATTGAACTTTTTGGCCACAATGCAAAACGCTATGTGTGGCGGAGAAAGAACACTGCACATCACTCTGAAAACACCATCCCCACTGTCAAATATGGTGGTGGCAGCATCATGCTCTGGGGGTGCTTCTCTTCAGCAGGGACCGGGAAGTTGGTCAAAGTTGATGGGAAGATGGATGGAGCCAAATACAGGGCAATCTTGGAAGAAAACCTGTTGGAGTCAGCAAAAGATTTGAGACTGGGGCGGAGGTTCACCTTCCGGCAGGACAACGACCCTAAACATAAAGCCAAAGCTACAATGGAGTGGTTTAAAAAAAAGAATATTCATGTGTTAGAATGGCCCAGTCAAAGTCCAGACCTAAACCCAATTGAGAATTTGTGGCAAGATCTCAAAACTGCTGTTCACAAACGCTCTCCATCCAATCTGACTGAGCTTGAGCTGTTTTGCAAGGAGGAATGGGCAAGAATTGCAGTCACTAGATGTGCAAAGCTGGTGGAGACATACCCTAAAAGACTTGCAGCTGTAATTGCAGCAAAAGGTGGCTCCACAAAGTATTGACTCAGGGGGGCTGAATAATTTTGCACATCGCACTTWTCAGTTTTTTATTTGTAAAAAATGTTTTGATTCATGTAAAATTTTGCTTCCACTTCACAATTGTATACCACTTTGTGTTGGTCTTTCACATTAAATTCCACTGAAATATATTTATTTTGTGGTTGTAATGTGACAAAATATGGAAAAGTTCAAGGGGTATGAATACTTTTGCAAACCACTGTACCTACAAAATGCAGATTTTGGCTCAAAACAGGACTAAAGAACAAACCTACTGTTTCCAGCCATTATGTCTGCCCTGCAGTAAGGCGGTACCATGGACGTGTAGTAAAATATTAGACCAGATTTCTTTCAAGGATGAACTATGTAATTACATCTAAATGTGTCACTTCAATCCTTTACTTGTGGAAAACTCCATTTGCAGATGAAAAATGGCAAACTGAGATATCTGTTTCCATTATGACACAAGTATTTCACAAGATCTGATTGTTTATTAAAGCTTGTCAAAGTAAATACTAATTGAAAGCATTTTGTAATAGAGTTGTTATAGTGTGTATAATCCTCTGATTCTATAGAGCAGGGGTGGGCAATCCTGGTTCTCGAGGGCCAAAGCCCTGCATGTTTCACCATTTTCCCTGCTCCATCACACCTGATTAAATCATTGAATTACCTCTTCCAAGTTCTGCAGAAGTCTGATAATCACCCATTTGTTCAAATCAGGTGTGTTGGAGCAGAGAAACAAGTAAAAYATGCAGGACTGCGGCCCTCGAGGAGTGCCCATCCCCTGCTAAAGAGAGATGTTCCTGGACAAAAACGAWACGTGAACTGTTTTCTCACCAGGTCCAGAGCAAAGTCAGACCCTGGAAATGAAATAGTGAATGTCAACATACCATCAGAATTTAGTCAGAAACATTTACTTTTAACGTTCACATGTTCTCTGTTTCTGCTTAGAAAAGGGTAACTGTGCAAACCAGGGGATCTGAAAATACAGACATCTAGGGGCTGTTTTTATACTCCCCTCTGAGAGTCTAGATAAGCACTTCCTGCAAGAGRTAAAACCGAGCAACCCATAAAAACCATTTATTTCAAATTGATCTTGTGTGTTTTAATACACTGTGGATTTTTGAAGAGGGAACTTCGGTGATGCCGAGGATCTTGAGCAAATTCTTCACTTTTAGTGGCAAATAACAAACCTATCAACAAACTCAAATCAACAAGTGTGTGAGCGCTTAGGTTTACTCTTCTCCACGCATTTAGATGAATATTTATTCACCCAGTGAGATCTTTTGACTCAACCTCAGTCTTGTGAGCAGAGCTAAAACATTTAAGAAAGCACAAGATTCAATGGATGCTTCAAAACTGCTGACAGCTTTTTAAGAGTGCATCTCTGACCTTTGTTGAAGTTACCAATTTCCCAGGATTTCTGTTAATGCTTGAACAAATTATGTTCATGTGTGGGAATGTCAGTTATACAAACATATACAAACACTCACCAAGTCGACACTCTTCTCACATCACACCTTTATTTCCTCAGGTGCCAAAGGAAAAAAAAACTCATTAACTGATAACATGGCACCATAAAACGAAGAGACGGAAAAAACACAGCAAGTTTTTCAGAGGGAAAGAGAGAAACATATAGGACTGTAATTAATGTCGACATTGCCCATTTCCCCTCATCATGTTGTGCAGAAATCAGAGACTATACTATGAACAAGTTTTATTCTTGGCCACTAACAAAACTGGAGAGATAGCAGGCRGACTCAATGTGAACATCCATTAAATGCAACAGTTTTCAGTTTTAAGCTCCGTATTTTATACCTTTTTCTATCCAATGTGAAAAGTCTTTTTTTTTCTATCCAGTGTGAAAAGTCTAAATCGACATTTAACCTGAGCAAAAATAAATAAATAAAATAAAAAAATCTCCTTTCCTTTTGTTGAGTCAACAGGGACATCTCTTTCATTGAAATATACTGTATAACCTTGTGAGGCAGAAACATTTGTTATCTAACTCAAAAATGAGTTCCTTATCAAATAAATCTGAAACATTACACAGAAACAACACACGCAGTTCTAAGTTTTATCTAAGAGACAGAGAAAACTGCAGGTGCCCTTCTGCTCCACACGCAGAAGTTTTTGTACAATCTTCTTGACCTTTAGTCTAAGTAAAACCTGTCCTTAGGCTCATATAAACACACATACACACACAAAGCAACAGGGAGTTCACTTACACCTTGTACTCAGAACAGAAGTTCAAGGCAGATATCAGCGTCCTCAGCAGACCTGCAGGGCAGCAGGAAGGTTTCCGTCTTAAACCCTCTGAAGGTTTAATTACAAACTCAGTTTAAAATCTGAGGAACCTTCGAAACATACGTTTTATGTCGAAGTACAGCCTGACTGTGATTTTCAAACATTCAAAGTCTTCCAAACAGATTTTGTTCTATGTTGGGGAACAAAGAYATTTGATTTTTGAAAGAATGTCATTACTTTTTGCAAATAAATCATAACCACCACCATATTACCTGCTAATTATGATTAGAGTTTTAGTTTTGGAAAAGCTAACTAACCTCAACATTCATAGGAGAAAAACTCTAAAATACATGGTACATTTATGCAAAAAGAGCAGATGATAGATTGTAAGGATGTGGAGATTTGTGTTGTTTGAAAGAGTATACCTGATGGTAGTAAACAGTCCAGAGGTGTCCACTCATCACTCATGGTTCAGATTTACAGGAGCTTGTCTTCAATTCAGCCAAATTACACGGAGCTGAGAGAAAACAGAGCATGCATTACTTTTCTTACTTTGGTTTTAAATGTTTTAAAGCACTTTTAATAYGTAAAATGTTAAATCAAATTAATTACAAGCACTATTAATAAAACATTACAACTAACAACCTAACTAACTGTAAATAGTTCATATCAGTTCATTATTATCAGAGTTTCTGAATGATCTAATGGTCATGTTAGGATAAAACTTTTAGTTTTGTGACTCTATAAGAGAGCAGAACAAAAGGCTAAACTTTAAAAATGTAATATCTTATCAGATTTTCCCAAATATCGATGTATCATTTATGTTTTGTACAGTTTTAGAGTCAGCTAAGGTGCCATGAAAAAGGTCTGGGCACCCAAGGAAATCTAAGCTCACATAAAACTTGCCAAGGTCTCAGGCTGTGATTTTTATGCTGAGGTGTGTTCAAACTTAACAGCAGAGAAAGGTTTTGATAAAAAAATTTTAAAACCTTATGAATACACCTTAAACCTTGTCTTAACAAGAAGAAAATACATGAGGAAACTGACCCAAGAACTGTTCACATGGTTGCTAAAAAAATCATTCTTAAAGAAGTGTATAATAGATTACTTACACTCTCTCATAATATGTATGAATATATACATTTGCATAGATACATATACTGGGGTGCAACAATACATGTACCCATAGCGAACCATTCAATATACTGCTTTAGATTCAATACACACTTGTATCGAACAATACAGATTTTTTAAAATTATTTGGAGTTTGTCGCTGCTGGCCCCGGGGGCTATGCGTGTGGTCGCTGGGGGGACTCTCCCAGTTCTCCCCTATGGTCTGATGGGTGGGTGGGCTGATCTTCCCGTGCGGGTGCCCCTTGGGGATCTGCGCTCGGGATCYCTCTCGGGCCCTTGGGCTCTGGTCTTCCCTATGTCTGCCTCGTGTCTTGGGGTTTGGGTCTCCGGTCCTCCACAGTCACTATTAAATATTCCATTGGAGAAATCTTGTATACAGCGGGTAAAATAAGTATTGAACACGTCAACATTTTTCTCAGTAAATATATTACTAGAGGTGCTAATGACATGAAATTTTCACCAGATGTCAGTAACAACCCAAGTGATCCATACATACAAAGAAATCAAACCATAAATATCCAGAACTGAAGTTATTTGTAATAATGTGGAATGGCACAGGGAAAAAGTATTGAACACATGAAGAAAGGAGGTGTAAAAAGGCATGGAAAGCCAAGACACCAGCTGAACTCTCTCAGTAATTAGAAAGCAAGCCTGCCCCTTGTCAGTGCAAATTAATATCAGCTGGTTCAGTTCCAAATGATGGCCAGGTATCACACAAGAACCATCTGATGATGGGTAAAAGTAAAGAGCTCTCTCAAGACCTTCACAGCCTTATTGTTGCAAAAGCATAATGATGGCATCGGTTACAGAAGAATGTCTAAACTTCTGAAGGTTCCAGTGAGCACTGTTGGGGCCATAATTCAGAAGTGGAAAGAACATCATTTCACCATAAACCAACGACCAGGTGCTCCTCGCAAGATTTCTGACATAGGAGTGAAAAGAATTACCAGAAGAGTTGTCCAAGAGCCAAGGACCACTTGTGGAGAGCTTCAGAAAGACCTGGAATTAGCAGGTACGTTTGTTTCAAAGAAAACAATAAGTAATGCACTGAACCACCATGGCCTGTATGCACGCTCACCACGCAAGACTCCACTGCTGAAGAAACAGCATGTTGAAGCTCCTTTAAAGTTTGCTGCACAACATTTAAACCAGCCTGTGTAATACTGGGAGAATATAGTCTGGTCAGATGAGACCAACATTGAACTGTTTGGATGCCAGAATACACATCATGTTTGGAGGTCAAATGGCACTGCACACCAGCCCAAAAACACCATACCAACAGTGAAGTTTGGAGGTGGGAACATCATGGTGTGGGGCTGTTTTTCAGCATATGGTACTGGCAAACTTCAAATAATTGAAGGAAGAATGAGTGGAAAAATGTACAGAGACATTCTTGATAAAAATCTGCTTCCATCTACCAGGATGATGAAGATGAAACGTGGCTGGACATTTCAGCAAGACAATGAGCCCAAACACAAAGTCAAGGAAACTCTCAGTTGGTTTCAGAGAAAGAAACTAAAGCTGCTGGAATGGCCCAGCCAATCACCTGACCTGAATCCAACAGAAAATCTATGGAAAGAACTAAAGATCAGAGTTCATAGAAGAGGTCCACGAAACCTTCAAGATTTGAAGACTGTTTGTGGAAGAATGGGCCAAAATCACACCTGAGCAATGCATGCCACTAGTTTCTCCATACAGGAGGCGTCTTGAAGCTGTCATTGACAACAAGGGCTTTTGTACAAAGTATTAGATAAATTTCAGTAAGTGTGTTCAATACTTTTTCCCTGTGCCATTCCACATTATTACAAATAACTTCATTTCTGGACATTTATGGTTTGATTTCTTTGTAWGTATGGATCACTTGGGTTGTTACCAACATCTGGTGAAAATTTCATGTCATTAGCACCTCTAGTAATATATTTACTGAGAAAAATGTTGACATGTTCAATACTTATTTTACCCGCTGTTTACACGCATGTTCACAACCGCTCACAAACATAAAAAGTAACTTAACCTGAGCTACACTTTTAACAGAAGCTCATATTTCTCTACATTAATGTAGGGCTAAAAAACTGAGCGTACTCAGTGAATTTAAGTTGATCTAAAATAAACGAGATCATTTATTTACCGAATCAAAACAAAATCACGAATGTACAGCTTACTGTGAGATTAATTTCCTATAAAAATTTTAACAGCAAACTTTTAGGTTTAGATGTTAATAAACCATTTGTTTGCAGCACTTTTTCTTAAGTTTTGGCAAGGCAGGTTTAAGAGGAAAGAAAGGTGGAGGAAGAGGATTAGTTAGTTTTAACTTTATCCTTTAAAGAATGTGGATATTAACCAGAAAGGGCAGAAGTCTCTCAACGGATCCAGCCAGACCTCAGATTGCTACGCTCAGCAACAAACAGCCATTATCTTGACTGGGGATAKTGTCACCCACCACGGCTCAAGTCTGGGGAAAGATCGTCCAATTGGTGAAGAACTTCTCGGAACCTCATCCAGTCAGACACTTTCGAGGTGTGTTTACATTACTCCTTCAGCGTCTTCTGGGCCGCTTTCAATCGAAGACTAGAGACGAGGCGCTTCTCTGTATCCTTCTCAAAAATAGAAAACTTCCACCATGGAAGTTTCAAAACAAAAGTTTCTCTGTGAAATTTGGTAAGCTCAAAATAATAGACGAGACCAAGTGATGGTCTGTCCAGGCTGAGAGGCTTTGACTCAATGGACTAAACCTCAGCAAAATGCTGGTTCTCCTCCTCGGAGGGCCAGCTGCGTCCTCGTGAAGCACGAGTGTGTTCGCTTTCCAACTCAGCTGACTGACTGTTAGTTCAGAGACGTTAGTTTAAAAAGATGGGAATTGTTATTGAAGGACTGCCAGGTGTTGTTTTACTTAAATAAAATTGTTGACATCTGCACAGTCTGTTCTGACCTGCTCTCTGCTGACAGCACTTTAAAGAACACAAAGAATGATTTACTGAAAACTTAAAAATTAATAATTTCATTTAAAAACATTCATTATGACGATTCAGACAAAAATAACTATAAAATGTTTCATAATACAAATTTTAGTTAAGTAAAATATTTAAACTTAAATATCTATAATCAATTACTGTAGTTTCACAGTTAAAGTCCAAGCAGTGATTTACATCAAAGCACAATAAAACATTGTAATAACATTATTTTTGTTTTCTTTTTGTATACATTGATACAATTATGAATAAAAAGAAGATTATCCTGTTTATTATCTGATTAATTAAAAAAACGTATCTTTGAAAACATGTTATGGCTGGAACAGGAGGCCTTCTGAGACCGAGGTCAAAGACAGGTGGATCTGTTTATTCCACCTCGAGGTGACCACTACAATAATAATCACTGACAGGCATTTCTTTTCCCACCTACAATTACTTACGGGTAAGTTTCTCAAGTACGGGTAAGTGGAAACTTTCTAATTAATAACAAAGGTAACGAAACCACAAGGAGTTAAACTCTTTGTAATGTGATCACTTTTATTAAGAACTCTGTGTATTCTCATTTTTCTGTCACTGGTGTTCCCCAGAATTAATAATAAAAAAAAATTTAAGTGTGTAGGCTGTGACKAAAACGCATTGCTTAAAAAAACGTTATTTGAAATCAGTTGCAGCAGCGATTAGTCTTTCATGTGATAAATATTCATTTAGTCTMCTCATTTTTAGTTTTAATACATGTGCATGCATTGTTGTTTTTTATGCTTGTCATGTGAAAGGCATTTGCTTTATTTAGGCCTACCATTTCTTGTAAGGAGTTTTAGTTATTTGCTGTTTTTCATGCCAGAGTTTTAGACCAAGTATGCAGAAAAATGATCAAGTTAAATCCATTTTGATCTTTAAAATAATGTYATCCACAGACTCGTGCAATATTTCAAGCTGTCACACAGATTATATATTGTGAATAACACTCAGCTAAAACCAAACCAAAGTTTATATCAATGTACACCATGTAAAACTGACTGAATTTGAGTTGAGTTAGTGTTTGCTTTTAATTAAAGTAAAAAAAATATATATCTTGTGCAGTCTTTTAGTACTCAGAAAAAAGGTTGTGGTTAAGTCTCAGCTACTTCCACTCAAAACTGTAGGTCATTAACAGTAAAACTGACTGAGTTAAAGCCATCTGTGTGTTTTATAAGATCAGTTAGCTGTAGCAGCCATCTTGATTCGGATTGACTCCAAAAGGTAATCCGTTGTAAAAGGACATCTAATTAGTATTTCCTGCAAGTTTCATTAAAATATGTTCTGTCATTCAAGAGATATTTTGCTAACAGSCAGGCGCACGAACACACGAGTAAGCATAAAAAGTTTAAAGCTGCACTGTCTCTTTTTTTTTTTTTTTAGGGATTACTGTTAACACGTATCATTACGTTGAAAAAAATTATGTACTTGGATACATGTTTAAAAAAAGGAGACTTTTTTTTTCACAGTTTGTGTGGCCACTGTCCTGAGCTGTTAATCCTAAACAACCGAACAATCCGAGTCACACATTAAAAACTGGACTGCCTCACTGACTGTGTGACGACCACTTCTTTCATTTTAATACACTCCAAACACACAGCTGCGTGTAAACACTACGAGAACGGCATACAATTGATCATTTCGGACTGTCCGCCAATAATAAAGCCATTTTTAATGTAAAACACACTTRATGAAATTTCTGCCATACTTACAMATTCAAGCGAGATCCGCCTTTATTATTGTAAACAGTCAACGAGAGCGCAAAGAGCTGCACCAGCAAAACGAAAGAGCCGCTTTGACTCGCTGGCGACACCTAGCGTCTGGAGGTATCTGCACAGTCGGTCCAGACAGGGTTTCTTTCTCATTGCTAGTACGAGTTCTTGACTTTCAAAAAAGAAAGAAAGAAAGAAGTAAGTTAAAAAATGACCTAATGAAAGTAAATATAGTCTACTTCTATTTTTTATTCAAACTCCCTTGTGATAAAATGTGCTGAACTGATAAAAATGAGCAAAAACATGAAAAGTTCACATTTAAACTGATGTATATTAACAAAGTACATTTAGTTATTCGTTACAGTACTTATGTATTTTTTTTTATTTTGAAGGTCTGTATTTTACCAAGTATTTTTTATTGTAACTTTTGCTTTTATTGTTCTATTTAATTACAGTTCTAGTTCTTTACTATAAAATGTATAATTTGGTTATAAGCTGCAAATTTAAACATGACCCGAGCTTAACATGAAAGGAATTGTTCATGCACTAAGAAATGAAGTGTTGAATTTACTTAACTCTGTTATGTCAACGGGTTCCTCTAAGCAAATTGAACAATTTGCATGTTCTTTAAAAAAAATGTGCAAATTGTTTAACATTCACTCAGCTCAGTTTAGTGAAGTAAACACTTTATTTTTTAGAATGAATGTAAAAGTATTTTTACTGTATTGTGAGCAGTTTTATGACTTTCATTTAAATACTTGTCTTATTAGTGCAATTCATTTTTACCGAAGTCCTTTTCTGTTAAGGTTTTATTTTTACTTGGTTATTTTTTTTACAAGTACTTTATACAGCTCTGCTTAAATTACCATTTTTTAACAAACATGGGTCANTCCGAGTCACACATTAAAAACTGGACTGCCTCACTGACTGTGTGACGACCACTTCTTTCATTTTAATACACTCCAAACACACAGCTGCGTGTAAACACTACGAGAACGGCATACAATTGATCATTTCGGACTGTCCGCCAATAATAAAGCCATTTTTAATGTAAAACACACTTRATGAAATTTCTGCCATACTTACAMATTCAAGCGAGATCCGCCTTTATTATTGTAAACAGTCAACGAGAGCGCAAAGAGCTGCACCAGCAAAACGAAAGAGCCGCTTTGACTCGCTGGCGACACCTAGCGTCTGGAGGTATCTGCACAGTCGGTCCAGACAGGGTTTCTTTCTCATTGCTAGTACGAGTTCTTGACTTTCAAAAAAGAAAGAAAGAAAGAAGTAAGTTAAAAAATGACCTAATGAAAGTAAATATAGTCTACTTCTATTTTTTATTCAAACTCCCTTGTGATAAAATGTGCTGAACTGATAAAAATGAGCAAAAACATGAAAAGTTCACATTTAAACTGATGTATATTAACAAAGTACATTTAGTTATTCGTTACAGTACTTATGTATTTTTTTTTATTTTGAAGGTCTGTATTTTACCAAGTATTTTTTATTGTAACTTTTGCTTTTATTGTTCTATTTAATTACAGTTCTAGTTCTTTACTATAAAATGTATAATTTGGTTATAAGCTGCAAATTTAAACATGACCCGAGCTTAACATGAAAGGAATTGTTCATGCACTAAGAAATGAAGTGTTGAATTTACTTAACTCTGTTATGTCAACGGGTTCCTCTAAGCAAATTGAACAATTTGCATGTTCTTTAAAAAAAATGTGCAAATTGTTTAACATTCACTCAGCTCAGTTTAGTGAAGTAAACACTTTATTTTTTAGAATGAATGTAAAAGTATTTTTACTGTATTGTGAGCAGTTTTATGACTTTCATTTAAATACTTGTCTTATTAGTGCAATTCATTTTTACCGAAGTCMTTTTCTGTTAAGGTTTTATTTTTACTTGGTTATTTTTTTTACAAGTACTTTATACAGCTCTGCTTAAATTACCATTTTTTAACAAACATGGGTCAGAGTCACACACGAGGATCCTTCTATAGTAGCAGGCATYTTATATGTAATTCTAATGAGCTTAATTGAGCGTTTTTGGTTAGTCAATTACCTGCTTCATTGATCCAGCTCTACAAGAGGTGTAGCAGATTCTGTCTTGTTTAAAGCAATCCTTACTTTATCTGCAAAGCTGCTTCCGGAATTAAACTGTCTTCAAAGAGCCACTTTTTTTTTTCTCTCATCAGCATCTACAACAAGCAACAGAAAAATACAACATACAGAAAGCAATCCTTAAGTAAATTTTATTTGTATAGCGCCTTTCACAGATAAACATCGCAAAGTGCTTCACAAGGAGCAGAGATAAAACAAACACAACATACAACAAACCATAAAAGCATAAAATAACACTGGTTAAAATGACTAAAAACCATTAATACATTTAGCTAAGCTTGTCTGAACAACAGTGGCTTAAGCTGTTTCTTAAAGAAGTCAACAGAATCAGCCTTATGGGGACACAGCTTGGAAGGACAGGTCCCCTCGAGTTTTAAATTTTGGGAACCTTTAGAAGATTCAGGCTTGTGGACCGAAGATTACGGCCAGAAGTGGGAGTCAACATTTCTGTAATATACTGAGGGAACCTGTCCATTAAGAGCTCTAAAAGTTAGAACTAAAATTTTAAAATCAGTTCTGAAATTGACTGGTCACTGTAAAGAAGATAAAACTGGTGTGATGTGTTTGTACCTGTTAAAAGCCTAGCTGCTGGTAAGTGAGTGACTGCAGATTGTTAAAACAAGTAAAAAGAAAGTTGCAAAAGTCGAAACGAGAAGAGATAAAAGCATAAATGATCACCTCCAAGTCCGACTTAGTCCTCAATTTAGAAATATCTCTCAGATGAAAAAAAAAAAAAGCAATTTCTCTCCAAAATATCGTGAATGGCTGTCCAGAGACATTGGGCCTCATGCAAGAACCGTTCGTACGCACAGATTTGTTCTCAAATTGTGCGTACGAGTGATTTAGGAGAATTTGTGGCATTCACCAATGTTTTTGTATCCTAAGATTTTTTTCAGATACAAACAAAATTCACGAGTGGTCCAGACCTGTCGTATATTTTACGAGAGCAGAGATAAAACAAACACAACATACAACAAACCATAAAAGCATACAATAAAACAAGTTAATATGACTAAAAACCATTAATACATTTAGCTAACAGCTTAACAGCGATAACAGCTTAGTCTGCTGTTATCGAGACGGGTTTTCCTCCCTAATAACTTTATATTTCATTAGTTTGAAGATATTTTGAGTTGAAAATAAATCACACTCTATAATTATCTTGACAATAGGCTATTCTGCTTGAATTAGAGTTATAATTTTAAATGTAATAATTTAGACTAACAATATAAATTAACCGTCCGGCCGGCTCCGAGCGGGGGGCAGCAGCAGAGAGACCCCGCTCTCCCCAGCGACACTTTCCAGCTCGTCCTGGGGGACTC
>NW_013952452.1:573539-575724 GCF_001266775.1 Austrofundulus limnaeus | reverse complement strand
TCTGACAGACGGACTTCAATCTCTGAACTCGTAAAGTTTTTCTTTTTAATTATCGTTCGCTGTCATTTTCATGAATGAATGAACACTTCCTTGTTTCTGAGGCAGGAAACATAGCCTTATATGGTGTTTTTGGGGTGGTAATTATGCTAATCTCCTCTCGCGTGCACAAGCAGCTGGATACGAACAGGTGTAATTTACGCAGCTCATTTACACACTTTTCCTGAAGATAGAAGTTTGTTGAATCTGACGTGGCATGTTCGTACGAACCCTTTGTACGAACAAAAGTAAGAGAAATTTCGTATAAGAATACGAACATGTTCTGACATGAGGCCCATTGATTGGTCAAATAAAACACCAAGGAAGATGAGCCCAGGGAGCCAAGGTGTTTAATCAAGGAAACTTTCTGTTCAGGAGCAACTGCACTTGAAATAAGAAAAGAACTGARTCAAATTAAGTGATTTCAAGAATCTTACCAAGTGCAATGGCAGATTTTTTTTCACTTAATTTGAGTCAAATTTTCAGGCTAACAAGATAAATAATCYTACACATTCTGTTYGYTTTTATTAAATCAGTTTCAAAACAAGATCTAAAGTTATATTTTGGCTGGGTATTAGACTTTGAAACTTGGTTAGATCGACAATTTTTGCAGTGTACACACAGATATTTCAAAAGCTTGATCCCTTTAACACAAATTGAGCACTAAACGCAGGCACAAGCAATAATACACAACTAAAATGCACACAGGCAAACAAACACTTTGAGAACACACACACACACACACACACAATGTCAGTCAAACACTCGGACGTGCTGCATGGTGTCAGTGTGTCCCGTCTGAACACGTCCAGCAGTAGCAGCAGTGGGTAAAGTGAGAAACCAAATCTCTCTCAAGGTGAATCCACTCCGGAGGCCTGTTAAAACAAACGCTCGCCCATCAATCAGCACTTGTCCTGTCTCTCTCTGACATGCTGCAYGCGTGCACGTTTCGTGTCGACCTCCGAACAGACAACTGCAGGGCTACGCGCACATCCACAAATGTGCCACGCACGCTAAGGGAAGTCATTCATTCTGCAGGCATGCATTATAAATACGCCTATGAATAAATTCCAGGCTGAGTGCATTCTTCATTGGAAGTTTTATTTTTTTAAAACCCCTTCTGAATGTTTGATCAGATCCTCCTTTCTCACTGCAGCTATTCAACTACTTCACCCTTTCTTCTATCCATTAGGCTTTTCAATATTTACCCCTTTCCTTTTGCTGCTCTTTTTTTTTTCATTTTTCTTTCTTTACCTTTGTTTACTGTCTTTCTGTCATTCTCTTGTAATTTAGGGCTTCACCTTTCTTTTTCCTCAATTATTCTTGTTGGAAGTCCCTAAATGAAATATTTTCTCCATGGTGTTTGCAGAAGGTAATGGGTGAGTGACAAGAAAAAAAGAGGAGCTGCTGGTAGAAGCAAAAGCGATTACACATATGGAGACACTCAGCCTGATATTAAAGGTACTCAGTGGCATGGAAACAGAAAAAAAACAACTTAAAGTAAAAATAAAACAAAGCAGTCACAATTTAAAAAAATGCTAACTACCAGTTATGTTTGTTAACCTGCTACCTGCCAGAGACTGAAAATAAGTGACAACAATGGAAAAGCCAAATCAAAAAGTCTGACAATTTGGATGATTTGGTTCTTATTTAGTCTAAGATGTGTTGAGTAAACTCTTCCAAACAGTTCAAGAAACCTGTATATGTATGATTTCATGAGTATCTGTGCACAGAAGCCRAGAGGAGAGCAGCTGTTTTCCGCTTGTAATTATTTTCCATGGTTTTCTCGTGATAACAACAAAACATGTCGTTATGACCGATAAAGTTTATTGTATCATCAAGATCACTGTGCAAACGCCCGGTGATCTCCAGTCGAGCCAGCCGTCTCCTTAAATGACGAGGGCTGATATGAAAGTTATCTGTGCAAGACAAACAAATCACCATTTCAGCCTGATGAAAAAAAGGACACAAAATATGAACAATTAAAGGGTTGCCTTCAGACCCAGGCCACCCTCGCAAAAGAGATCTGCAGTCTCATTGGGATTTGCCTGGTTAAGTAACGGAGATAGATAGATAGATAGATAGATAGATAGATAGATAGATAGATAGATAGATAGATAGATAGATAGATAGATAGATAGATAGATAG
>NW_013952452.1:569754-572804 GCF_001266775.1 Austrofundulus limnaeus | reverse complement strand
AAACATTTGTTTCAGCTTTAACAAATTACTGTAAGGATATTCAGCACTCATTTGTTCGCATTGCATTGTTTTTGTTCGACATGATGTCTTTGAGTTTAACGAACAACGAGATTATTTTAAAGAGAATAAAATGCACCTGGTGAAAGCAGTCCTTTTTATGATGTACTGTTTTCCTTTAGATTTTAATGTCTTTCTGTAAATCCTTTTCTTTTGTATAAAAAGTCTTTTCCCTCCTGATTGCCACCTGAGGTTAACAGAAAACAGCAGAGCCTCTTTAGAGAGGCTTTTTTTCAGAGGTGTAATTAGCTCCCWTGTAACAGCAAAATGAGCAAATTTCCTCAAAATTTTGAAGTAATCCTTGAGGAAGGATGTGAATTAGGAAGCCAAATTAAACGGAGAACTAACTGCAGAAATGTTCTCACACCTGGCAAATGATATAAAAAACAATACTTCTCAATAAGTTCACTTTTTCTTCTCATTTATGCTTTTTTTGCTTCTTGAAACTATGATGTAAAATCAAGAACTCTTGCTTTTTCTATTATCTCGTTGTGCGACACCGAGGCTATTTGAGCTCCCTGTTTTTGCTGATAACAACCTACATTCTTCAGGGCTTTCGGAGTCAGGAGGCCAGTTTCTCACAGCTGAGCCGAAGAATGGCCACAAACACAGGTGTTAGCTGTTTTAGCTGACAAGTCGATGACCTGTAATTTCTTTTTCCTCGAAATGACTACCCGCTCATAGATACAGCAGCTAGAAATGATTGCTGTGGGCATTTTCTTTTTCTCGTCAAGGTCAATGCCGCGGTGAAGTGTTTGTCCCACGTTTCGATTTAATATTCCTTATCGTTGGATACACGTGTCACGGTGTTCCTCCTCCGACACGTGGCAGAAAACACCTGTTATTGTGTCAGATAATGAGACAGAAACAGAGGAACACTGACTGGCATGTAAATGTTCTCCCTCTCTCTCTCTCTCTCTCTCTCGTGCGCTCTCTCTGTCTTTAATATTCCCCGTCATTAACTCCATTTCATCTTGTTATTTCTCTTCCAAGTATTCCTTCTTTTTTCTCACTAATGTGCTTTTTATTTGCCTCCTTTTTGTTCTCTTTTATCAGCTTTAACCTAAGATCCCAGCTGCTTTTTACATTTTTTTCCTGCTTCTCCGCCTGACTTCCTTTTTGTCTCTTCTTTTGCTTTCAGCTTTTCGTTCACTTAATTCAGCTTGTCTGCTCCTCTCTCTCTCTCTCTCTCTCTCGTGCTCTGGGGATTTGTAGTCATGCAACATTTCATTTGTTCATTTCACTTGTTGATTTCTTGTGTGATGGAGTCAAAGTAAAACAAGTCGGGGCTCTGTGGCAAACTTTGCTCTGTTTGGGACCAAGTGGTTTAATTTGCCTACCGTCGATGGACTTGCAGGAGGTATAGGAGCATCAGAATTGAGGTTGAATAGGTCAGTTTTCATTTTAATCTGCCAAGGACTCATTTTTTCATAGTAATGACAAGACACAAGAGCACTGCAGGGCATCGWTTTCACTCACGTCTGAAAAGAGCGCTGACGTCTTGGACGAGCAATGCAAAGTGTTTCATGCAGGAAAACGCTAAAACATATCACTTAGTTGCAAACGCATGGCAAAAAGGCCTCTTTAGATGTTTGTCAACAAAATTTCTCATGAACCACTGGTCAGACTTTAACAAAACATTCAGAAAGTCAAGGCCAACCCGTGGCATAGGCAGTATAGGTAACTGCTACAGGTGCCATCCACCTAGGGGGAGTAAGCTGATTTAGTCTGTGGAACAATGGTTACTCAGGTTTATGAAGGTAACTTGTTCTGCTTGTTCTGTGGGTTTCCCAGCCTGCTTTGTTCCTACACGAGGTGTTATATGGTGCATTTTATGATAAAAGTATCATATGATGCAGTTAAGACTAACTCCTGGTGCTCAGAGTGAAAATGAAAACATTGGGCCCTTATTGTGGGCCCGATGGATAGCGCCTTCATCAGAGCTAAACAAAAAATAAATAAAAATAAAAAATCAGAAGCTCCTATGTTGAAAAGCTTTTGAGTTCTAAGCAATCTTGTTAGTCCAGACACTCCCTTTTTTGATGGAGCCCCCTCMTCAAATATGGGGTCCATCGTAAAACCATTGGCTGGCACCATGTAGGTCRCATCTACATTCCTGTCAAAYTTCAYGTTTAYCGGTGCAGYCATTTCTGTGACACAGTTGACCAAAAATCACTGGAAAAAAACCAGTATGAAATCAACATGACCACTGCTTCACGCACGGGGTTCAAAATAATAAGGATAATGGACGTTTCAGTTAGGATCTTAGATAAAGTTCAGGTTAAAGTYTGGTTTTCAGTGTTCTGCCTTCATAAAACACTGATTTTATGTTGTTTTATTAATCCCAAGAATTTAGTAACATGTTCTTCACGTGGCTGAAAAATGCAGAGTTTTGAGTTGATCTTTTAGAAAAATTTCCAGGGGAATATACCACTGGATCCCCCTAGAACTGCTTCACTCCACAGCTGCTGGTTAGCATGAACAGGTGTTCCTCGTTGCTGTCAGCAGATGTTGGCAGGTATCAGGTGGACTTCTGTTTTTCTGATTCAAACAAATTACTGTATATTKTCAGCTGTTTTAATTGAACAACCCAGTTCTAAAGATAAATATATTCATACATATCAAAACCCTTTAATCTGATATGTGAACGTGTRTAAATTGGCATTGAGATTTARAAAGATGCACAAGGAGTGCCACCTGCAGTCTTGCTTAGCTATGGCCCTGCAGAAAGTAACACTAAATGTACCTCAACAACTTAAAATTTGGTGTAAACCTAATTAAAGATTTATGCCAACTTAAATAATAAAAATATAAAAGTGGTTCCAACTTGTAGACATGCTGCACTAAAATGTTTCATGGTAGTGGCCGTGAGTCTTCCTGAACACTTTAAGAGCTGACACAGCACGTTACATGAGATTTGACCAAAACAACATAGGATGTTTTTAATTTTAAATCCTCACATGAAAGAATGTTGGCCTGCAATGACACTGTAT
>NW_013952452.1:567134-569499 GCF_001266775.1 Austrofundulus limnaeus | reverse complement strand
TCTGTTGAGGCTAAAACGTGGAGGTCAGAGGCTGCTTGTTCATTTATTTATTTATTTKTTCACAAACCACCAAATGAATGCAACATATTATTAATTACTCATGCACTTCATTTTCCACATCCTGTCCTGAGAATTCTGGTAGAAATTATGAATATTTCTGCTGGTGTGTGTTTCACAGATCTCCCAGGCATCACAGCTTTAAACAGATTTTCAGTTATCTAAGGGGAGAAGAGCCGGGTGGGAGCTGACCTGCCAGAAAACGTCTGGAAGGGTTCGTGAGAAAGTCGCCGTGGGCCCTGCCAAGCACTGTGAGGGACGCTGCAGATGGTGCCTGGTGATGCCATGGGGGAGAAGGTTTCTGCGCTCCCCACAGTGCGAATAAACTGGGGCTTTGCACAGGGGAACGGAGGCAAATTTTAGGAGTTATTTCGGACAGATGCAACGAATTGGCTCAGATGTGTCTGGGTCAGGATGACTTTTGATGTTTATTAGATGTTTGGGCAACAAACTGCAAGGACCATGAATACCTGCTAAAATGCAGGGTTTAAACATCGCAAAATTAGAGTTTAAGATTTATTTTATTTTCCATATTTGACATGTCAAACCTGAGCAGCTCGTGGAGACCACCTCTGCGTTGGAGGTCACGAAACTTGCTGATCWGAAAGTCTCTGCACAGTTTTGCTGCAAAGCTCGACTGCCTGCATTATTTAAGTGCTTGAACTGGCTCAGCATTCAGTTTGATTTGCCAGAGGAAAACTTTGGGCAGGCATCATCAGATGCGTGCGCTGCGCTGTAAAACCAAATCACTCTCTTGAATTTTTCTATTTTGAAGGCGGGCTGGCCATCAGATGATGATCAAGATAAAAAAAAAAGCAGAGGTTAACTCCGGGGCAGCACTGGAAGAGATGGTCACATAATGCAATTTGATGAGGACATTCGGTTTCTTTAAAAATGGCATTGCCACAAGGGGCAATGACTTGGCTGCAGTAAAATGCAAAGGAAAAACAATAAAAATGTGAAGCATCAAACTGTTCTTATTTAATCAACAATGATGSCTTTGAATCTCTGTTGGCAGAGATTTGTATTTTGTTACAATTTTAGAACCTTTTTTGGTATAATCTTCCATTGTGTCATAACCAGTAGTCCTAAAAAAGATAAAATGAGATAAACTAAGAAAATGCTTTATTTCATTATTTATTAATTATTGATTACTGTTGTGTGGCGGCACGTTGGCTTAGTCTGTAGAGCTGTTTCCTCTTAACAAGAAAGTTGCCAGATCAAACCCCATTCAGGGACCCCTCTGGGTAGAGTTTGCATATTCTTTCCATGCATGAATGGGTTTTCTCCAGGCACTTCAGTTTCCTCCTGCGGACCAAACCCATGAGTGTTGAGTTAATACATAACTCTAAATTGTCCCTATGTGAGTGAGAGCGTGACTGATTGTTTAACTCTGTCTTGGAAAATAAATTATTCTTTAAGGTCCTACATTTCTTCTCAGGCCAAGARTCAGTGACCTCTTTTGCTTACCTTAAAATGTCRTCATGTTTTATGATTTTAGTTTTTATCTTCTGTTTTCTYTCGGACAAAGTGTTTTAAGATCAGGACAATATGTGTTAGAAGTAATCATTCTTGTTGCTGTTTACCAAACATCATTCCCTCCTTGGCCCAGTTTTAGCACAAAGAGAGATGTTTATTGTCTGCCTGGATAACATTCTGTATAAATGCATGTATTTGAAACTGCCTCAGTGCACACATTGYGYACCACTGCCCTGTGTGACATGATGTGTTTCTTGCAAGTTGCAATAAATCCTATTGACCATTTCATGGAGTACTTTTTATTATTGGATCTCATGGATTTCCAAGACAAACTCTATTAGCATTTTGGCACTGGGGGGTTCAAACTAGGGTTTGGTGTTTTTGCATTAACCCTTTATAGCCTGGTAGTAGATTTAGGTCATRCCAGAGTAGAGTAAGGTCGGGCCGAGCCAAGCCGAGCCTTACAATGCAAAAACACCTTATGTGTCMCTGTGATGGACTTGTGGCCTGTCCAGGTGCTTCTTGCACGGTGACTGCTGGACATGGAGACCAGTGACCCTGCAAGGAAGAAGCGAGTTAAGATAATGGATGGATGATTTCTGTTGATTTGTGTAGTTCTTACCTTGCTGCTGCATGTTCATTTAGTTATCTTTGGCGTTAAAAAGTGTCAYGTTACTCTGTGATTGACACCTGGTTAGCGAGTTGTGAGGGTGTGTAGGCGGGACCTAAGTCAAAAATACAGCCTCAGAATGATTGGGTCTACCTCCTGGGTTCGGGTGTGTGCGGCCTCCAATGGGGGTGGGTACATGTCCTGGACCTGGGGGTATAG
>NW_013952452.1:563156-566157 GCF_001266775.1 Austrofundulus limnaeus | reverse complement strand
TACTTCTAATCACTACTTCAGTCTTTCTATCTTTCTAATTACTTCTCTCTCTGTTTTTCTCTCTGTCTCTATTTTCTCTTCACTTAAAAAAAAACATTTCATAATAATGGTGTGGAGAGGATGGCTATAAGGGGAGAAGGGAGGCCATCAATTAAAAAAGAAGAAGAAACAGCCTCACGTAATACACAGAATCTGGCTCCAAAAATAAAATGTGTAAAAAAATTACAATCTGGCTTCAGTTTTAGAAAGTTGCTTTGTTCGTCTATTTATATTGACGGTTGAAATGTAAAGAAAAGTATTGAAACTTTATAATTACTAAGCCATGGCAACGTCTATAGTCAAAATAAAAAAGACATATTCAATCTATTCTTTATAGGTATTCCCTTTAAACTGGCACTAAGTCTAAGTAACACATTAGTTTGGAGTTTGTGGTTTTATGTAAACTTGAAATTAAAATGTTTTTTTTCTATTAAAAGAAACCAAAACAAAAAAGCTATAAACAGGTTAAAATAGTAAATCAGAAGTTGTCAGTGTTTAATTCTCTGTACAAAACGTGAGGAACAAGAAAAATCTCTGCCAACATAGCAGATTTTTTAACCTCTCTCTCTTCTAAAGGCCCGGTCATTAAAAGCCATTTGTGTAGTTTTTCTATGGATCTTTCCTCCTCACATCTCACTCACGCTCCCTCCATTTGTTTTTATTTTTTCCGTGGCRCTGTCTTCTTTTTCATACCTGCTACATTCCACTGTCAAAGCACCATTGATTGTTTTCTCCCCAGTCTGCTCAGCCTCTGGAGTTCGTGTGTTTGTCCAAATGCACAGACCAACAGAAACTCTGACAATAAATCAGTCAATGTAATGAATGAACTGTCTAACTTCCCTCTGCTGTCGTTCCTCTGGAGGAATATTTGCAGAACTCCCTCCTCAATTTTTTCCCCACACTTTTGCTTAAGGTTGGATCATGCAGCCTAGTTGTTGGAGTTTAGAATTTGCACAACTTTTCTCTCAAATARTGATAGTTAGAATTGTTGCAGGTGCTTTGAACAGGTCTCAGGTGTGCTACAGATGGATTTTTGATACCTGCATAGAAGTTCTGACAGAAAATACGGTATCTGAGGTGAAGAACAATAGTTTCAAAAAATGGCTCAAAGCTGTCTCTCTTTATTTCTAAATTGTACAACAGTAGATTAAATCATAAGCAGAGGTGGGTACAAAATGTGCACAATAATGTGCACAAACTAGAATACAGTTTCACTTGCCCCTTGTTGCAGAACCCTGACTTGAGTGTATTTTTATTAATTATTCATCCCTTTAGGGTCCATTAAATGCATCTGTAAGAAAAAATAAGTATTTTTCTTTACATCAAAAGATTCATRTACATATTTACATGTTGCAATCTGGAATCATTGTAATCATTTAAATGCTGCAATGTACAGTATTTACCATAAAATGTATTTTTTAGTGCATAAGTTCATTTCATTTATTTATTTTGTTCCATATTTTAAATTTAAATCAATCCAAAGCCCAAAGACATCTTTATAAAGCATTTAAAATGCATCACTGACATGTGCTGTTGGCGCTCGTGATCTGGAATTGATTTTGTATTAAAAGTTTGACCCGATGTTTAACCTTCAGCAGCACGTTGTAAAGGACCATATACTGTAGTGTTGTGATAAATGGTTCACTCTCATACAGCAGCCTTTTACGTTTGTCCAACAAAATCCTTCTTCACTCCAACAGCTAWAGGTATTCATCCCTTGCTTATGCAGCACTTTCTTACCCCCAATACACCGATAAGTATATAAGGAGAACAGGTCCAACAAWCAAACTCCTAGTTCACCTTCTACAGCAATATGTTGCTGAAAATACAAAACTCTGGTGTGAAGAGCAGCAGGTGATATGCATTCCTTCAAAAAATGACAAAATCAGATTTATGTCATATCTACAAGCATTCAGTACAAAACCACTGCTTGTGTCACCAAAGCTACCAGAAGTTCTTACACATAATCAGATTGATGAGACTCTCTCGACATCAGTGATCCATTTTTTTTATTAATGTCAGCTTAGGTGTCAGGAACAGTGATGCTCTGCCAGAAGTGTTACTGTAAAAAGCAGTTATTTTTTCTTTGACTGTCAATATAAAACAAAATTAGTATCTAAAATAATGTTGTTTTTTCATCTGTGAATGAATTATTGGTTGTTTTGATGACAGAAGTAGCAGTGAGGTGATTTTGTGCTAAAGGCATTATCTGTAGGCATAAATCAGATTGGAAACYATGACCTAATGTGGTTTGTCGCTGATTTGCAGGAACTCAGTTTCATGTGGGTTTTTTTTTTGTGTGTGTGTGTGTGTGTTCTGACTTTTAAGAAAATCAATTTTTATTCAATTTGGTTGTGTCAAATAAGTAAATTTGGCCTGGCAGTTTGAACACAGCCAAGGATCTGTGAAGARGAAACGCTTTGAGAGACACTGCACTGTCATGTAAAATGAATGACACGATGTTCACACCAATCACCAATCTAGTCTGTTTTTTTTTGTTTTGATTCAATTGTTGTTCTAAACATTTATTTAATGAATGTTAGAAACAAAACTTCATTTTAGAAGATAATGAATGTGACAGCCCGTGCAATGATGTGCAAAAGGTTCAGAATAGCAACTGTAGCCCCTTATATTTAATGACAGACACATAGCTATTTCTGTGTGTTTTAGTGTTAGTTGGGTGTAGCAGTGTATTAAAGTGCCTCTGACATGCACATGCTTTAGATGCAAAATTCACAGAAAACATTTGTATTTAAGAAACATTGCATAAAACACATGATTTTACCCATTTTGTCACATAACTGGCATATTTTCTTCTGGACTTGGCTCAGCCAAAATGAAACAGGAAGTGACATCAAAGGAGTACTCTTAAAAAAAAGAAAACTCCCTCGTCTTTATCAAAATGACATTTGACCACTAACTTTTCTTCATTTCTCTCTGAAAGTGACTGAAAATAATTAAA
>NW_013952452.1:557130-560901 GCF_001266775.1 Austrofundulus limnaeus | reverse complement strand
CATTTATGGTTTGATTTCTTTGTATGTATGGATCACTTGGGTTGTTACCGACATCTAGTGAAAATGTCATGTCATTAGCACCACTTTTTTTATGGTAATATATGTACTGAGAAAAATGGTGATGTGTTCAATGCTTATTTTACCTGTTGTACCTAAATGTGTTTTAATTTTAAATCCAAACAGATAACAAACAGGCACATCAAAATTACACTGACACAACCTGTTTATATTACTGTATATAGGTCAGTCTGCTGAGAATGTGCTCTCCTCATGTTTATTTCTGTGTCTAGCTTTGGATATTTCTGGGTTTTTTTTTTTTTCAAATATAAATGAAGGGTGTCCAAATGATTTATGAGACATAATGATGTGATTTTGACTCCTGAAGTAAATTGTTTTCATGAAAGAATTTTGGCCAAAAGCCAGACCAACAGAGAGATGCACAAAAACATAGGTAAGGTGCAGAAAAATGGCAGCAGGTGCTCTGGACTGATGAATGAAAATGTGAAATATTTGTCTGCAGCAGAAGGCAGTTTTCCACCAAAGGGCTGGAGAGTGGCACAATAATCAACACAGAAGTAGAGTGGAGGCAAGTTCAGGGCTGCATTTCTGCAAATGATCCACACAGTCTGATTCCTAACATCACAGAATAAGTCTGGGATCACATGAAAAAAAGAGAAGAAGAAGAAAAAAGAATGATTAAGGCCAAAACTGCATTCACAGAAAATCTGTGGTTATGGCTCCAAGATGGAACAACCTACTGCTGAGTTCTTTCAAAAACTCTGCACCAAAAATAAATACATAAATAAACTGGAGCTTTTTCAAAAGGGAAGCAGTGGTTCCAGCAGGTATTCTTTGATTCTCAAAAGAATAGTGTCAGCTACTTTTTTAAAAACTTCAAAAGTCGGACACTCTTTTACTTCTCATATAAAACATACCATTAAGAGGTTTTTATTATTTATTTATTTATTTATTTATTGCTTTTCTGGTTACTTTCTGTTTAGTCAAATGCAAAAACGTCCTCATTCACTGCTTAGCTTTTATATCTGATTGTTTTCTGTGTATTCTCATGGTTCTCGAATAAAAAACTAAAGATAATTTGGGGAATTAAACCTAATTATTTTTTCCATATTCTGAAACACGTATTACTTGACAGTTTGCACAAATGAAAAAAGAAAAAAAAAGCTCCTCCTGAAATTCACTCCTTACTGGGTATACAAGGTACTGGTATGAAGTCCATTATGTATTTCATTTATATATATATAAAATCTGAGCTCATTCATTTATAAACCTGTTTACTTGCTGTTTGGTTCATGTTGGTGCAGAAATGCCTGGAAGAGTTTTGAATCATCAGTTATAAAAAAACRATTATTGAGCCGGACGTGAGTTCACCTTACCTGTAAACATTTTCATTGTGTCCTTCAGCAATAAATTAGCTCTTTAGTGGCCTTTAACTTGAAGTCCAGGTCAAATAGGGACATAAATCTTCCTATATTTCCTCCTCAAACAGTTGGACATCTGTGTTTACTTTTTGCACATAAAGGTAATGCGATACTTATGGATTTTTTGTTAGTCGAACTAAACTCTGTATTCKGCAATCGATTTATCACTGGCATTTTGCACTGTGCCCTTGTTAGTTTAATATTACACCCTCTTCTCTCGCCGCTTAAATGAGAATAATTCTAATGCAACCTCTGTTTGATGCTTTTAACCTTTTTGTTGTTTATTGTAGATGTGTTAAAAGAGAACACATAAAAATCGTGCATGGCCTGTTGACAGGTTTTGGGAGTTAATGAAGAGCAGAAAATGAACCAATTTATCAACATTTAAGAACAACATACGTTAACAAACTCCATCTATTTGTTTCAAATAGTAATAAGAAACTGTTTTGAAAAGTAATACCTGAATAAAAAGTCTTGGTTTGACATTTGCAAACTGTATTGCACTAAAGTACGACTTGCAGATGTTTTGTTTGCAGCATTTTTACAGTTGTGCATAACAAATAAAAAAGGGGTATTATTTGTACATGAGATGCAAAACAAATGAATTTACTGCAAGYATTCAAATATTTATATCCCTCTCCTGTGTACGACAGCACTAAATGCCATTGACTTTTCCAAGAAGACTCCCACCTTCAGCTAAAATTGGACTCTAAAGAGCTCATGGTGATGCACAACAGCATTCAAGCAGCTGACAGTTTGCTTTTGTTCTACAAGAAGGTGGGACAAAAAGATTGTATTTAACAAACATTTCCATGGTTGATTGGCTCTGTGAAAGAAAAACAAAACATTTAAACATTGTAACCAGCATGGCATAATCAATGACAAAACTGTTTTTTGAAGCGTCAGTCAGTTCAGCTGACACAATAACTTGGTTTTGAAGCATGAAACATTGGAAATAGTGATTTGATTTCACAAAACAGCTCAAAGCAAATGAAAAGAATCAATTTAAGGCTGTCTATGTTGCAAGAAATTTAAACTAAGATCATTTTAAAATAAGAAGTTGTGGCCGTTTTTGGTCTAACTTTGAAAACAATTAGTGCCCAAGCGTTTTCCCTAAAGGGCCAAAAAAAAAAAAAAAACATTTTCCCTGAGAGGGACAAAATTAAAATCAATAAGTAAAAAGTAACAATATAATATAGTAATAATACAAACAAGAAATGCAAATACTTCTTAAGTAAAGTTGTTTTATTTTTATGATTAAGCTAGCATCCAGTGCAGTTGCCCACACTCTTTTTTTTTCAGTCCATGAACATGGAGAAAATTCAACGTATGCTTGGGCAGCAAAGGCTCATGGAACTTTTCATAAATTAAAATTTGTGTATAGGTGGCCTTTTAAGGTGTACAAATCTAGATGTGTGTTTAAATCTAATCTAAATGTCTGTTTCCTTGTATTTTAAGTTTAATCCTAACATAATTCAAAGATAAACTGAGTACCATGAGTTAAGACTATCTGACCTCAGCTCCTTGTACCTATAGTTGGATTAATGGCTGAAAAGTGGAAATATAGTGTTACCTCACAGGACAGGAGATTACAATCTAATAACCAGGACAACTGCTGGTGGGCCAAACCAAATGGCTTGGCGGGCCAATTTTGGCCTGTGGGCCCCACTTTGGGCACCTCTGGTTTAAACAGTATTGCAAGATGTCACAATCAATACAATCAATCAGACATCTATGGTGGCCATCTTGAATTGATCGACTATAAACGTTTATTAAGTAGAGGTACATCCAGTAATTTCTGGAAGTTCTGTTAAAGGGAGTAAAGTAACAATGTTGCATTGTTATTAAAATGCTGTATATGTCAAAAATAATTTAGACTTTGCATCATTGCCTGTCTGAACCCCTTGAAATTGACCATTGTCTCTTTAAGAACCTCATACCATTTCTGACACTCCCACTTAAGCATGTTTTTACAATAATGCTTCGGGGGAGGGGTGTTCCATGGAGCGAGAATTCGGCTGCCGTCTGAGCTCCAGGGTGGAGCTTGGTGTAAATAGGCGGAGCTTTGTACCAACAAGCAGCTCCACATGGCTACCACAGGAGATTTAAGGATTTCTCAAACATGCATGAATGAGTCAAAGCAACACTCTAGGTGTGTTTTTGATGAGGGAATTATATTATAACATGATACAAAGCTAAAAAAAAATCAATTTAGCATAATAACCTCCATAAAACTCATTCTGCTCAGGACAAATTTCGTTGACAGAAAATGATTAAAGATTTCAAACCTTTGTCTTTAAATTAGGTTGAGGATGTATTACTGTTTGTTTCC
>NW_013952452.1:551927-554430 GCF_001266775.1 Austrofundulus limnaeus | reverse complement strand
TCATCCTGTAAATAAAAGAAATATTTATTTTTGTAACTTTGTCCCAGTTGTCTGTTCTTTACCAAATCCGCATATCTTTGACTTCCTCGAAAAAACCTGACAGTTTCCAGCAAGTTTTCTAAATATCAAACTGAATTTACTTATGCAGTGGTCAGTTTTCAGAGAGAGACCTGTGTTGCTAAAACATTGATTTGTTGCTTCGCTCACGGTGATAGATGGGTTCTGTGACAAATGGTCAGTTTATCAGCGCAGGGAACATATTGATCCAGCGAGGGTGTCTGAAAATCTGTCTTTAACCCCAGAGCTGGACACCAAGAGTCAAACCTTTTCYACAACCTCTCCGTCTCGTCCCTGAAGGGAAAAGGACCAGTGTTGGTGAATTATCAGCAGAGATTGTTAAAGATGTTTGGACTGAAACTCTTTGGTTTTATCATTCAGTATTCTCTGCTTGTCTGCTGGAAATAAGTTTTAGAGATAATARATTGTGAGAAAATGTAGGAACAAAGACAGAAAAAACTTTCAGTAAAAATCAATCACCTTTTCTTTAGGTTGTGTGCAAACTGAGAACAGCTGTTTTTGTCGGGATCATTTTTTGTTATATTTATTTTCTGTTYGTCTGTGTTTAGTTCCTGTTCTTTCATGTTTTTCCCTGCAGTATCACTTTTCCTCAGTCAGTTTCTGCTCCTCAGCTCCTGCCATGTCACATCTGTTCCCTGTCTTCAATTTCCTTTTCAGTCCAGTTCATCCACTTGTGTTTCTTTGAGTTTCCATTTTTTTTAAATTTTGTTATTTACCACCACACAGACATTTTGTTTTGGAATGATAAATCTATATGTTTTTATTTGAGTTAGTCATGTTCAGTCTGCATTCTTGGGTCCAGCCAACCACTACGATTTTTTGTGTTATTTAAGGTCAGCTGGTTGTGGTRACCAGCCTAAATTGAGTTTGCTCCAAAGGTTAATTAGTTGGAGATGTTCATCTACTGATTTCTTTCTCCATTTTTCAACTAAATCAATCATACGTTGTTGATATATTTTCCTAACAAAAAAGCTGACTTCAGTAGTTAATGGCAATGTTTTAAAACTAGCTTTTTAGTTAGTGCTTTGAGTATTTGCTGGGAATGACTCTCAGCACGTTTGTAAAACCTACTGATTTAGAGATATTTTGTATTTAAGAAGGTTGTTTAGCTCTGGCAGCAATCTTGAAAGGGTTTGGCTCCAAAAGTACAAAAATTATACTTGTACRTCCAGATACAGTGGGGTGCGAAAGTTTGGCTAGCCTTGTTAATTTTCCTGATTTACCTTTATAAATCATTGATTGTTTGGATAAAAAAATCAGTAAAATATATCATGTAGGGGACAAAGTGATATTTGAGAAGTGAAATGAGGTTTATATGATTTACGGAAAGTGTGCAATAATTGGTTATACAAAATTTGAACTTCCACTCAAAATGATCATTTCCCCCCACTGTTTTATATTTTTGTTGCAGTTTACATCACTGTAAGGCTGTATACATGATTTGCACCTCCACCATTGATCAAGAGGGAAATAAGTGGAAGCTCATTCAACTGAGAAGATGAAGTTGAGAATAGTTTCCTTCTTTAGAATCAACATGTAGAGAAAACCAAAGCAACGTGGAGAAATAAAGGGAAATGTGCAATATCCAAGTATATTTTGCAGAATTGGGAGCGAGAAGACAGTTAAAACTTTACACATGCTACAACTGAATCTGTGCTGCGATAGGGAAAAAGACCTAAGAATAGTTTTTTATTGGCAGCCAATATCAATGCCTTTCTCACCACAGTTTTCTCACACAGGAAAAAAAATCCACTCACACGTTTGAATATTGGCATCATCACACATGCACAGCATATTGAAAGGACTCGAGATATAACAGGTGCCAGATTTGCATTTATCAGATATAAAATAGCAAAAGTAAAGATGGAAACTAAGCAACAAGAAAAAAAAAGGGAGGAAAACTGAAATGAGAAGAGTTGATAATACTCAGCAGAGGATGTGAGTGCGTGTGTGTGATCCTGGGGATAATGATATTGGATGGTGGGCAGCCTCCTCCGGAGCACACAGTTTCTTCACCCTGGAAACAAATTATGTCCCAGGRAAACCTCTAATGCCAATCTTAATGAGATATCCCATCCTGCAGAATACCATATATATGAACTTCTACCCTTCACTGTGGAGGAAAAATCAGGGGGATTTTTGTCTCTGAAGAAGTAATAATATTGCCTGCTGGAAAAAATCTCAAAGGCTTGAATTACATGGAACTTGTAAGAAAAAGAAGGAAAACATTTGTAGAAAAGAGAAACTTATAGGATGGATGGATGGATGGATGGATGGATGGATGGATGGATGGATGGATGGATGGATGGATGGATGGATGGATGGGGTCGGTCGGACGGTCGGTCGGTCGATGGATGGATGGATGGATGGATGGATGGATGGATGGATGGATGGATGGATGGATGGATGGATGGATGGATGGATG
>NW_013952452.1:546689-550968 GCF_001266775.1 Austrofundulus limnaeus | reverse complement strand
GTTTTATTGGACATTTGAATCTTGGTGAATTTTAAATGAACTATGGGTCCAATAGATGTTTAAACAGTWAACTGTGGGCTGTGTGTCACTCAGGTTAGCACCCGTCAGCCCACACTGTCCTATTTTGTTAATGAGCCTTTTTTAATTATAGCGCCACTGTTCTGTTGCATCCTGAGAATAATGGATTAATGTAGTTATACCCAAGAGACAGCGCTGTATAGCTGGCAAACTTGACACACATTTAACATCAGAKTCAAAGGCAAAACAGTCGATCCAAATCCTTTCAATTTTAAATTAACTCCCTCTTTTTATCCATACGGATTGGTGGAGATTTATTTAACAGACAATATAAAAGGGATCACAGCTTTTCATCCCAATTTATAGGATTAGAGGAAGAAGAAAAGGATTGCATACACAGCACAGGTCAGTATGTTTTCAAAAAAAAAAAATGAGCATTTGCAAAAGGCACCCAGTTTTAGACAACTGAAGAAGCACACACAATAAACTCACAAACACTGAACCAGAAATTCCTCTCAGTTGTCCTTTTACTCATAAAGACCACCTAAAATAACACAAACACTAATAAGAATGACAAAATCACTGACAGAAAAACAGAAACTGCTTTGAAAATGCTTTTCAAAATGCCTTCCTAACGTGCACCAACTTCTACACAAGTGTCAGCTTTAAACTCTCAGTGTAACTGTGATAGCAAAATCTATTTCTCTTTCCAGCTCGAGATTATAACTCATTTAGGTTGCTTTGCTCTGAGGCATCGCTGACAGTACAGCAAACGTAGAATCAATCTTGCAGTGTTTAACATAATCCATCCATCCATCCATTTTCTCTACCTGCTTTTTTTTTTATTTTATTTTTTTAGTTCCAGGTCGCGGGGGAGCCGGTGCCTGTCTTTCACAGTTCTTGTGCACGAGGCAGGGTGCGTTAACATAATTTCTCAGCTAAAAAAAGAAATTTAACAACAAATCAGTTTTGTAAAGCAGATTTAAACGGATCTCTCAAATATAAGGTGTCTAACGTCGCTAATGATTCAAACGCAAAAGAATTTTCCACTTCAGCTCACAGAAGTTTGGCTTTGAAACCCACCAAAAATTTGAGTATAAACAGAAAGGATCCGAAGAGAGCCTCTAGCGTTTCACAGAGCATTTAATCACAAACAGCATGTTTGGTTTAAGCTTAGCCCCACACATTAAACTGCAACACAAAGCGCCTGTGGAAGGGCGGGTTAAACAGAATGAAATTAGATGGAGGCTGGCTACTTTTAAAATCCCATCTGAGAGCCAGTCAAGCAGTCATGACATCAAATTAGCATTTACGGCGAGGTGCAATTACCAGGACAAAAAAAAAAAAAACAGCTAACTTTGCTCAGCCTCCTTACAACCGCACCTGCCTTTAAAACCAGAGAAGCCATTTCTTTATGCCACACACATGCAAAGACACACAATCTCTTACTCTGTCACACACACACACACACACACACACACACGTATGTGCATGTTGTGGCTCGCCACCGATGTTTTTGCTCGAGTTTATTTCTTTACGTGTGTGTGTTTATTTGTCAATACCATTTGTAAAGTGTTTCATAAAACCCAAAACAAAATTTGAAACTCTGAAAATTTACATGATTACCATTTAACACCAATGGGGACCTTCACTCAGGCTATTTTTACACTAGGCAAGGATGTGCGTACAAACTCTCGTATCAGCTTTGTTGATTTCAGTGGAGCTACACTGGTTTAGCTGTGTTTAAACTTAAATAAAATCATATTTTGATCACTTTTCCCAAGCTAAGATGCTAAGCTAACTGCTGGATTTGAGCAATGGGACAAGCTGATTTTGACCAGAAAAATGTGCAGCCAATGACTTAATGTCTGCACCAGACCAACAAAAGACCAACTCTGTACCACCCGTATCGTATCCCTGCACTTTCTGTCGATAAACAGGTACAGTTAACATTATTGTTTTAGCCTACTGCTAGCTTTACTCCTAGCATCTATGCTAGCCTCATACAGCGATCTACTGCAGTCAGTCCTACATATGGTGATAATATTATACTTACAGAAATTCTAAASAGCACCATTACATTTCTTTAAACAATGTAGAAGCGGTGGCTCGAGTGATAAAAATGCACACAGACATTAGCAGCTGACATCCGAATAAAAAAAATCTGAGCTTTCGCCGCTCGACGCGTCTTGACAACCAATCAGAGAGACTCATTTTTCCACGTGACAGTTTCCTGAATGTTGCGCACAAACAGACTGACAGGAGCTCTTTAGCTGAAATCGACCGTCTGCAGTTGGTGTTCTGGCTGGAGAAATCAGCACCGATGCGGGTCAGCAGCTCGTTAAACTGACCGCATTGGTAACCTGTGCTCGGGACAAAAAATAGTCCATCAGCTCGCATCTCCTGGAGTGGCGAAACTAACCGAACAAACCACCTCTAAATCATCTGATGCATTAATTATCTGCTGTGCGCAAYGTTCTCTTGCTGTTTAGTAAATAAAGCAAAGCAATTTTCTTTATTTTAACTTTATTTCATCCACCATCAAAGACAGACTGGAAAAAAACCAAGACGCTCCTCCCTCTTCACATGYGTGTCTAGTCTCTGTCYGGGTCTAAACGTAACRCGTCCAACTTGAGGCGTTGGGCGCTTTTTTGTTGCTCAAAATGTATTCGGTGTGAACGAACCATAAGACATCGGTAAAAAAAACAACCTTATTAACAGTTCCTCTCGCTTTCCAAGTCTGTTGAAGACCACGACCCCCAAGGCCACCTTTCACTTCAACTTTCCTGTCTTTTCTGAAGTCAGATGTGTCGAAATTTGCTCTAGAAATGTCTTTATCAGATAACGTATGCAAATGATGAGTGAAGGTCCCCATTCAAGATGGCCACCACAGCAAACTGATATTAGCCAAAGCACTATTTTTACAGACACTGAGCTAAAAGTTGGTGAAGTGTGAGTGTAGGACATTTTACAAGACCTCATCGTATCACATAAGATCTAAACTAAGCCTTTGATGCTTTCTCTTTTTGGGGGGATTTTTTTTCTTTCTCAAACTCAGATTCATCAGGATTTTTTTTCCAATTTATCACCACTTTTATCACATGCCCAATATCTTGCTGCGACATCAAATTTACGAGCTGGAAAGCAGAGCAGAAAAATCAGGTATACGAGGAGGGAGGTGAAAAAAGGAGGAATTAGAGTGAATGAGTGGCAAATGAATAGACGTGGGTTAGAAATTCATTTTATGCATTAGGCACTGCTAAGCCAGGGCTCCTCATTCATGAGCTGTCTTTTTACTCCCTTATGCATTAGGAACAATATAAGGTCACCCTCCCTTAGACACTAAGCTCCCCTGAATCGTGCTTCATGTCCCTCGTTGCTTTTGTCTGTCCTCTGCTGAGACAGCATGTAGCTGTTCATAAGGGAACGGCGGAGTATTAAAAAGAATCAGGAAAAAGTCAGAGTGGGAATTGGAAGTGATAAGAAACGAAAGTTTACATACAGCCCGGCTATCTTTGAGGGGATTAGTTAAAACTGGAGGGGAGCAGTATTACAGAGGTGGGCATCAAAATACTTGTGCGGATAAAGCGAACTTTGTATTCTTTGAAATGAATAGAAACTACTAATTAAAGGCTGAGCACTCCGTGAAGCAATGCATATCACCCTGTGTTTTTACAAAAATGCCCATTTGTGTAAATTAGAGCTGTGATGTTCGCAAACGATCCAAATCTTTTCAACGGCTCTTTACAACGAACGATAGGAGCCGAATTGCGGGTTGTAATGAGCCATTTGTAGTTTTATTTCTTTTATTCCTCATATAATCTTTATTTTTTCCATATTTAAATCACTCCCGCTTTGCTTTTTTACGGAAAACAGGCGGAGTTGTGGAGTACAGAAGCTCACGGTGAAAGGGGGAGGGAGGTTTCCGCTTGACAAATGCATGGTACAACCCATGTGATGGGATTACGTCATTACGTACAGCTACGTGATGACGCACTTCCTTACGTGATGACGTTAATACATTCAAAATCGAACGGCTCTTTTGAACGGCTCTATGAAACCAACGGCTCCMCAAGATCCGGRTCCCTTCAAAGAGCCATTTATCCAATTTCTAGTGTAAATAGGCGGAGCTTTGTACCAGGAAGTGTTTAGGCAGCTCCACATCTCTACCACAGGAGATTGAAGGATTTCTCAAACATGCATGAATGAGTCAAAGCTACATTCTGGGTATGTTTTTGATGAGGGAATGACATCATAATAT
>NW_013952452.1:537984-546514 GCF_001266775.1 Austrofundulus limnaeus | reverse complement strand
ATATATATATGAATCATGAACAGAAGAGATTGTTCTGTCCATTATCTGATTAAGAGAACTGAGGGGTTCTCTTCCACGGTTAGAATAACCTGTCATGGCCTAAATAGAGTTCAGTTTGTGWCAGAGTTCCTGTCCTCTCGTCAGGCCTGTCCGAGGCCTGCTTGGCCTGACGAGAGGACAGGATATATATATATATAGCATAATATCCCCTTTTAGAAAACCTTTAATGGTTCACAGGATATTTACTAACACTATAACACACAAATGTTCAAAAGCAATATCCTCACTCTGCCTTTGGTGGCAGGTAATACCGTAATTAAAGAGTGTGAGTGTTAAAAAGTAATATTCAGYAACTGCTTTCAAGATGAGCCTAAATTACCAGAAGTGCTGTATGAAAGAAGAAACAGCGACTGAGATCAACACTAATTGACATCGTTACAGAATGAATGTGGGATGAAGAGTCAAACTCAGTGCCACCTGCTTTTTGTTTTGCCACACGACACATATTCCTCTTACTTACACTAACTTAAAGATCAGATCTTTACCGCTAAATCAACAATAATGAAWCCCTAATGTTCTGCGTTTCAGGGCTAAAATTCATGACCGGGGCAGAGATTATGTCCTGCTATTCTTTATTCTCCGAGCACAGACTCTGTCTATTAGCACACATTTGATCTTATTTTGTTTACAAGGGCAGAATCTGATGTGTTCGGCAATCTACATGCTGTTCACACCTTGAACCATTTGCATATGTATGAGCATATTTCCTCGTGTCAGCTCTCAATGAGCGCTCCTGGGTGAAATTATGACTCACCTTAATGAATGGCAATCGGTACTTTTCAAATCTGAAAATCACAAGTTGCCAGTCAAGCACTCAGTGGGTTTACTGGTGAACTTTAGACGGACGGGGGATCATTGCTGTTGAAAGTTGATTAAAATTATTTGTGATTTATCTAAAAAATATAAACTTACTGTAAACTTAATATATTTTGAATAGATAATGTATTAAAGGGGGTATTATGCAAAATCAACTCTTTTGGGTTTTCTATCATGTTATAATGTCATTCCCTCATCAAAAACATACCCAGAGTGTTGCTTTGACTCATTCATTCATGTTTGAGAAATCCTTGAATCTCCTGTGGTAGTCATATAGCTGCCTAAACACTTGCTGGTTCAAAGCTCCGCCTATTTACACAAAGCTCCTCCCTGGAGCTCAGTCTGCCCCACAGAGCACCCCTTCCCTGAAGCATTGTTGGTAAGACGTGCTGAAGTGGGAGCATCGGAAATGGTAGAAGGACACTTTCAAGGCATTTAGATATTTAGATAGGCTGTGATGTAAAGTCAAACTTGTTTTTGATTTTTCATAAAAACTGGAAAGTAGAAAATACAACCCTGTTATGTCTATGTGCTCAGATCTATTTGTAAATCATTTATTTAGCTTCTGTAAACCCAAATTCAAGTAAATGTCCAATGAAATATATGAAAATAGATTTAAACAATGCGATCCTTGCCTGTTGGAAAGTGGTCACTGCAAACTCTTAAATTTTCCGCTTCTGAACCTGCTCTTTTTAGCCGTAGATTGTTGATCCACTTCTGTTGTTTTTTTTCTGTAAAATTTTAAAAAATCAACTCCCTTGTGACACACTACTTTCTGAACACGAAAATAATATATCTTTCTCCCAATTAGAGCGGTTGCAACAACCAAACACGGCACAGAATTCAGGCATTTTGACTCTGAATCAACAGAAAGAAACGGGGCTGCATTTACTTCCTGCCCCACGTCTATATTTCGTTACGTGGATACTACATCATCTGCAACCCAGCAATGTGATCTCTTTCCACCTTAAACTGGCAGACTTGTAACTTTCCACCTCTGTCTGGTTTGTATTCAGGAACATATGAATATGGAAATTTGCCACACATCACCTTTCTGCCACTGGGTTTGCAGCACCATCTTCTCTCAGCATAGACAAGCAAGCCTGATCACACATGTTGTTTTCGCAGGACAGCAAAGGCACAACCTGCCTGACTCCACGTCTGATTGGCTGACATCCTTACCTTAACCTAAACAATCTCACTCATCACACCTAATTCCCTTTCTTATCATGTTCATTCACCACTTCTCCTGTCTGGATAAAGAAACAAGACTTGTCAGCATGTTTCCCTGTATGTGCGTTGTGTGTGTGTGTGTGTGTGTGTGTGTGTGTGTGTGTGTGTTCAAACAGCAAAAGGGAACACAGAAGAATTGTTATCCCACAGTGCAGAGAGGATTTGGTCAACGAACACTTGTTGGAAATCTTCCATCGCAACAGGAACTTGTTACGTTGTTGTCATCTTCAGGAGCTGAAGTTACCAATCATTTTTTTCAACTTTTCATTTTTTTAGTCTTCCTCTTCCAGCAATGTATGTGTGCATTCCTTCCCTAACAAAGATAAAGAAACAGTCTGCAGCTCTTAGTTAACATGGTTCATGGCAAGGCGAGGCACAAACATGCTGTTAAAGAAACAAAACAGTGGATAGAAAGAGCCAGAAAAGACTCTCACACAACAATGGTTTAAAGAAGTGCACAAAAACAAACATTAACCACTACGTTTGTAAAGCTCTAAACATATTTTTAACATGAGAAGCTACATTTAGAGTAAAGAAAAAGTGAAACATTATAGTAAAATCACTCGCTCGCCTTTTCACGTGAAAATAATAAAAACGAACAAGCATGGATATGATTTTTAAAATGCAGGCATGCACTCAATATAAACCAAGCATTTGCATTCTTTACACAACAACTCTGGCCATAAAAACTCATTAATACATCAAAAATGTCATTTTTCAGTACCAAACATCTCTTTAATGCTTTAATTGTTTAATTGTTTACCTATTTTTTGTCACTTTAATAGTTTATGTAACTAAACAAGCACAAGTGGTGACTACTCTTCACACATTTTTTGTTATTTATGGCCACATTAACTATTGACATAAAAAACATTTAAWACTGTAGCAGAACTAAATTTCACAAAACAACTGTGTGAAATGTAGCAGTTGAACACAACAAATGTAAAAATGGTTTTAACAACAAATTTCATTGCTGCCATTGAGCTTTTTTTTCCCCAACATCGTATTTTCAAATTGAATTTTCAATTGTGACAACTATTTTATGGTTCAGAATTGAACTAAATTGGCATTTCTGGCAGTTGTTGACACAATGATCCCACTGGAACTGACGCTGCTGGTTTTATTCATTATTCCAATGCACTTTATTGTGTTTAGGGTTGTGGGGGAGGGTGGTTGACAGTTTTTAAAATACCATTTATGCTCTGGTTGGGTTTCCAGTACATCACAGGACTGTCTTCAGATACTATTCATGCACACTCAATATACAGTTAGTTTAGCATCACTAATTAACTCAGAGCATATGGTTTCGGATTCTAGACTTAATACTGTTRGGATTAATAGGTATTTTTTTCTTTGAGAGAGTTTTGATGTGTCAGWTCAGATTTATTTCCACTTTGGTCATTAAGTTTTATTTCCTATATTTTGGGATATTTGTGTTTGAGTTTTACTACATGTTTTACCTGATCAGTCTTTGTCATTGCTTCAGTTTTCCTCAGTCTGTTCTCTGCTCTGGCCACGCCCACTCCCACCTGTTCCCATACTTTTTACAGTTCAGGTGTTTCTAATTTARATCATTAGTTCTGACTTCTCCCATTCCCCTCTCCTAGTTAGTGTGTCATTAAATAGTACACTTAAAATAATCAACAAACATGCCATGAGTTGTGCTCATTGTGGACAAATGGAAAAAAATAGAACTTATTTTTTGGAATGCAATTAATATACATATGGAAAAGAGATATTAATTAGAAATTTAAATAAAAATAAAAGTAAGTTAGAGATAAAGGAATTGCTCCAAGGCCTCAAGACAAACAGGTCATTTAGAAAGAACAGAGCTTTAGCACCTGCTCCATATTCCAATCTACAAGGCGGCAGTAATGCACCTTAAGTTGTTTGCCAACCGCCATAAAAATACAGGAAGAAGAAGTTAATGTGGCATGCTAAATAGTACTTTGAAAATAATGAATAAACATAATACAGGTTTTTGTAGTTATTGTGGAGAGTCAGAAACAGTGCAGCATATTTTTCTAGAATGTAATAAATATAGTCGAGAAAGAGAGGTGTTAGTCAGAGAGTTAACTAGAAATAAATATAATTTAGATATTAAAAATTTGCTGCAAAGATAATCTGAGGATGTAGTATTTAACAGCATTTTTAGTTTTCTTAGGAAGTCAGGTATTATGGGAATAATATAGTGTTAGGACATCTAATCTATACTCCAGTCTGGAAGGTGGCGGTAAATGCACCTATAAGTTGTTTGCCAACCGCCATAAAACAAAAAGAAGAAGAAGAAGAAGTTAATGTGGCATTAATGGTTTTCTGTTCACACATGGTTATCTCTGAACCAGGGTCCTTCTGCAACCTCACAGTTGGGATTGATGAAAATAAAGAAATATAACAATCCCTGACCAGCAGGATTAGCTGATACACATCGGTGACATGTGACATGTTTTCATCTCAAGAACTTGAGGTAAGTAAACAAATCTGAAGAGTGGGTTTCCTTAAAATGTCCGTCAACTAGTCTCTAAGAGTTACAGCAGAGATACCACCCTAAGTATACAGTGTTGTACTCCTTTTAGACTATACATGACATCTGTTTACAGTTTTGTATATAGTACCTCAAAAGTTGAAGTCTTTAATAATATTACTTGAGTAAAAGTCTAAAATTATCTGATATGTTTTGCACTTAAGTATCAAAAGTAAATTTCTGATATAAAATTATTTAAGTATTGAGTGAAAGTTAGCAGTTAGAATTTCCAAAATTCCATTTAATGGGAGGTGAWATCTCCAAGACATTTTTCTAAAGGTCATAATGGCTATAATGTTAAATTMAAAGGCTAAAGTAGAACTAATCTGTTTCAGCTGCATCTGCTACATACGTCTGATCTGTCCTCCTGTGTGACATGATTTATGTGGTGCAGGTGTGAAGATTTGTGTACAAACCAATAAAAAAAATTAACAAGAACAAGCTGGAATAAAATAAAAACTTTCTACTTCTTACGTTTTTAGAAATCATATATATTTATGTGAAGATTGAAGGAGGAGAAGTCAAACGTCAGCTGGGAAAAAATGWCTCGAGTGAAGGACAGATAAAATCCCTACTTAAATATAGTTACAAAATATTTGCCCGTTTAGTGTGAAACTAACTTTGACCTGTTTTTACTAAAATCAAAGCTTTTTGAATCCAGGTCTTAAGTTTTTTGGAAGTACACCACAGAGATGTGAAATCAGACATGCAGACACGATAACGACAGTAGTAGGAGTACAACAAAGTGCTGTCTGTTCAGCAGTTAGGARCAACTCAACCTCATTCTCAGTCTAAACAAACATTCATGAATTTATTATTTTGGATATAACTGTTTACAGACATTTACAGAAATTTTCTGTCTGTGCCAGTCTTAGTATATATATTTTGTTTAAATAATCTTTGGTCAGGCCTCCTCATTACCAATAATCTAACTTGGAATTTGAAAAKAAATTAACGTCAGTGTCTATGCTAAAGCATCTCAAAAGCATTATGTGCCATTTTTTTTTGCTGCTTCAAACTCATAACCTTGACAGCCTCTGGAATAATGCTCCCCTGACCCGAGTCTGTCGCTGCTGACAATCCAAATGTGACCACCAGCAACCTTTGAAACCCCCACCTTTGCCACAGTGCAGTTCAGAAGATTTATAACATCTGTCAAACCCAGTCTTTTCTCAACAGGGGATCTGGTTCTAGTCCTCTTCTAAGCTCCCATCATTTCCCATCTTCATCTCCCTGTCATCTCATCTCCCTGTGTTGTGCAATTCAGCCATTAAACACAATCCACCCTTCCTAAATTCCTCCAAGTCACCTTCGTGCTGACAACAATATAGAGGATCTGACAGCAACTGTATCCCATACCTCCAGGCAATGCTTCAACCTTATATTCTGGCTTTGCTGTCTGTGCTTAATAGGTGCTAAGCATTCTCTTCCCTGTGGCGACAGGGCTATCACTGTGTTCCTTCAACTGCTCTGCCTCCTGGGACYTCGGTGGTGAAATGATCTTTCTGTCAGCAGAGAGACACCAGCATCACACCTTTATCATCTATTGGTTAATGAAAACTCCAGGCTACACCTCACCTTAGTCTGTATCAAGACCTTTGATTTGTCTTTTAGTGCGGTGGTCTTGGAAGCACAACCTAAGTTTTTCAGCTTGTTGACCCCTCAGACGATCTTTTAAAATATTTCATTAACATGTATATATTGGAATATTCTATACAGTATCATTGCACATGTAAGTATCAAATACTCAGTCACCAATGAATCATCAATGTCAAGGTCAGATGACTTATTTTTTGCACTTTCTGCAGTGGTTTCACTCAGCAGTCTAAACTGAAGGGCACCATATTTCCCAAACGTTCCACAGGATTAGGTTATAAGACCCTTGCTGTCAGTCTCCAGTCTGAAGTACAGTATTTATTTGTCACTGCGTGTGTGGGTGCTCATGCCACTGGCAAAATCTTTAGAGTGCACAAGTCGATCACATCCATCTGAGTCCCTTCTCGTCGCAGGAAGTGATGAGGRAAAATGCTGACTCAGCCTTCTCCCCAAATTGAATCTTAGATCAAATATATTCCTGTTTTAGTGCGAACGGTAAATCATGTGAGAATAACCAACAGTGATTCACCTTGTGCTCTTTGTGCTCACTTTCTGTCCCCCCACCCCCCCACCTTTTTTTTTAACCAAAGGTATGATAGGGGAGGAAATTAGGATTCATGTTCCATTTGTGTATTATTTGAAAATAAAGTCAGTCTTGGACAGTTAATTGTAACTAAACACACGTCTCCTTGTCAATGCTCTTAAGAACAAAACTTTATGGGTKCTTAAAGCATATTTTGTACTATAAAGCTGTTTAATCTTAAAGTCTTCGAGCTGAGAAATGGATGAAAGTTTTAGTCAGTATAATTTTTTTTTACAGAAATGCTTCGTAACAATCGGCATGACAGTCCAAGTTTCCCTCAAACGAATCAGACAGGAGACAGCCCATGGCCTCTTCAACGCGAGGTTACCTGAGTGTAATATGATGTCCTTCCTCTGGAGACAGAGAAAAGTTTCTCAGATATAAAATYCTAAACTTTATCTCAGTTGGAGGACTTTGACTGACCAGATAACTTTATGAGCCACAAAATCGAATGCAGCATCTTTAGAAAAACCTAATTAAAAAGAAGTCTTTCCCAGCCGGGATTACCGTTCTGTTTCAAGAACAAAACAAGTAAAAAGGAAAACAAACAAACCAAAAAAACACAAATGCATGTAATCAGTGATTTACTTGACTGAACAACCAGTCAGAGTATTCTCTAATCGACTGCCATTTCAGAGCCCATTCAACATGCTCAATCAGCCGATGAGGGGAAAAAACTGAAATCCARTTAGGGCTAACATTGTTGCAAATGCACATGTGCACAAACACACACATGCACACGTATCAATAGTACAATAGTCCTGCAGCACCCAATACTTAGGAGTCATTTTGGTGTTAGCAGTTTAAACAGCCACAACATGAAGACCACCACTCTGAGCTGCTAACACCTGACCGCCACTCTGAACAACAAAGACTGACTTGTGTATTAGTCAAAGTTGGCTTTTATTCTTGCCATGGGCCACATGAAATGATCAAAAATGGGGAAAAAAGAGAGAAAGAAACCTGTAAATACCAATATACAATGGAGGCTTTTCCACTTGAGCCTAATGTTGATGCCTTTTTAATATTCATTGAGTGAATCAGAAAACCCCAGAAGCTCTGCAACAGTTTTTATTATGTTGAAAATCTAAAATCAATCACTCTCGAGTCACACACTGATATGTCAGGTTTTTTTTCCTTACCTCCTGGCGAATGTTTTTCTGGCTTTTACACTGTTAGCCTAAAAATGTGCACATTTACTGTACAGACATTAAGTGCAGAAATCAATTTGAATAATTGCTCTTGTGCTGATTCATATGAGCCTACAAGCTATTTTTTTTTAGAAATGTGCTGGTTTTGAATGTCTTTGCAGTTTTGAGATAATTATTGTGGGTAGCTGTTTGGCAGTGTGGGGGAGAACAGCAGAAATGTGAATTAGCCTGCAGTCTTACCTGGCACTCATTGTTCTCAGCAGAGCTTATGGAGACATTAGACAGAAGTCATTAACTACAGCAGCGACAAGGAGAGATGGGAAGAACATCCAAGTCCCTCTTGCAGCTGAATGTGCAACATGAAAAGTCACTGGTGCATGAGGGTGTGTGTTAAAGTCCCTGCATACTCTCATTTATGTAACCATTGTGTGCATTTAGGAGATCCAGATAATGACTTTATTTAATTTATTTGAAACTATAACTTAAATCATCAACTCACCACTGAAAGGGAAAAGTTTTTTGCCTACTGTATGTCTCTCTGTTTCTAAATGTCTGTTAGCAGAATAT
>NW_013952452.1:534615-537326 GCF_001266775.1 Austrofundulus limnaeus | reverse complement strand
CGTGTAACGAGTTTTAAATTTTAAAGTAAATAATTAAAAGGTATAATTTTTGTGTTTTTAAATGTAAAGAAGTAAAAGTTACTATTAAAAATAATGATAAAATTACAGATCCTCAAAATAACTTACAAACTAAATGTACTCCATTGCTGTACACCAGGGCTATTCAATTGGCGGCCTGCGGGCCACATCCGTCCCGTCAGTGACCAACGTTCGGCCCGCCAATTGGTTCCTTCATCTCTTAAGCCCAAACCCCCATTTCTACTTTAATTACTCTAAGTTCTTCTAGTTAAACATAGACATGTTTGGTATCTACAGAAATGTCAGAATCTTGGCTACAAGCTGGTAAAAACCATTTCAATGAACACTCAAGACAGTTAAAACTACAAGCAGTTGAAGATGAAACTATGAAAGTGAAGTGAAGTTTAAAAATCTGGCAAGTCAGAGATGTCAAAATATTGTTTGTGGTAAATATGAAGCAGAACGTGTTCTTTTTGTTTTATTATCACTACTTTTATAGGGTTCTGTATGTTGTATTCATGATAGAAAACAGCAAAATAAACAATTTCAAAGATAACAGATCTTTGTAATACTTGGTTTAATTACATAATGACTTTAATTGCTGGATGTTCGGCCCCTGAGCTGTTGGTCTGCAGTAACTGTGGCCCCCAGAGCAATTTAGTTGAATAGCCCTGCTGTACACCTCAAATAACTAGTCAGTTTTGCAGATACTGAGTTATAATGTGATTTGGAAGTTACTGAGAATCATTCACAACAAATAATCTGAGTTTGACTTCTTAAATTGTATGAGATCGTCCATTTCATCCAAAAACAGCTCTCTCATTTCTCAAAAAAAAAAAAAGTTTTTAGTCTCAAACTCTGGTCTGAAAAGAGGCGGGCAATATGCATCACTTCCGGGAATGCTAGGCCTTAAATTTGTTTACGCTTTACCCAGTGATGCTGTCAGGGCTGACAGCTGTGACTGATGGGAGGTACGCAAATTGTTATGTTCCACTTCAGCTCATTTGCATGCAGAGACTGAAGCCACATATAAGCCCGCAGCACATAAAGCTGAAGTCTATACGCAGAAAAACATAGTTCCTATCTGTTAAAATAAATATGAATATGGTTAAATCTCTGCAAATGTCAGCCAATATGCTGAAAATCATCAGCAGCCTCTTTATTATTTAAATCTGCTCCCTTCTCATATTCTGTCAGGAGAGAGAAGAAGCGACACAAACTGCATTGCAGACAAATAGAATGTCATCTAAATATAACATTTGCAGTAACGTTTGCTTTGATGCATGTGTTTCATTACATTCACTTTGTAAATGATTGACTAGGGAATAAAACACCCAGTGGTGCCATTGTTCATAACTTGTTTCCACTTTTTATCTCACTTGTGTGTTTTTTTTTTTTCAAAATGCAAAGCCCAGACTCAGTTCAGTTTTTATTCAAAAATAGTTGAATTAATAGTTTGGTAAATGTTCTTGTGTCTCTGAGCGAGCGTAAGCGGGCAAACTGTACAGTACATAATGAGAGAAACTGAAGAAGCATTTATCATGATTAGTCTTTTAGCAACGGACCAGAAAAAGCACTTTAACAATTTTGACAATCATTTTCTGCTTTTTCCATCCACATTTTTCCTCACCTTTCCAGATTTCACTCAGCTCTGCTTTAAAAAAAAGGCATTCAACCCTCCATTATTTACTTTCTATTGAACATGTGATACATGCAGGCATCACCATCTTGGACTCATCTGAGTGACCTTGCACTGTCTGATTTGCTGACTCTTAAGCATTGTTTTGTTTTGTTTTTTAATCTAATTCTCTAAAGAGAATTGATGGAGTTATGTCACTGGTACGGAAGTGAAAGCAACAAAATGTCAGATGAACAGGAAGGATAAGGAACAGCACTTTTCTAAACAATCAGATTACATCTGTACGAATATCATCCAGGTATTAACTTGTATAGTGGCCAGAGTAGTCCATCTCGCACAAGACCAAAACTCACAATGATGTTGCTGCTTTACAGTCAGTGTTGAACCTGAAAGCAGCCTGATGAGCACTATATGAAGATGAGCAGAGGCATTCATGTAGAAAAAAATCTCCAAAATAATCTTGTTTGTAGAAGCTTGTTGCGAAATACCATCAGACGACTTCAAGTCGCTTCTAAGGCTAAGTCCACACTGCAGGCCAATTTTTTTTTTCGTGAACGTTCACATTACATTTTAAATGTGACTTCCGTCAGACTCCAGTGTGCACTCTCCACAGCACTGATGTGACCCGCAAGTGCAGAAAAGACGTGACGTTTCATTCAGCTGGCTGTTTGTTTACAGAGTTAGCCAAACATGCTATTTGTAGCATTTCGATTCAAAGTTGCTGTTCATTCAGAGCCGATTTAAATAATTATCTATTTGTTTAGTTCAGTGTTTATACCTGAACCTGCCTCTGACCGTAGGCTCCGGTGAAGCATTTATTTTTGTAACGAAGTGCTGGAAGTAATGTGTCAAAGTTTAGCATCGATACGGTTCGCGACCGAGGCTGGATGTTACTATCACGTTTCTGTGGATTCTCAGTCATCCAGGACATGGAAAACGAAAAGAATAAAGACGAAGTAACTGGACTTCTGTTCTGTAGCTGAAGACGGGTGGGATGTGTGCATTCAGACTGCAGTCCCTTTGAAAAATATCAGATATGTATCCAATTCAGTAC
>NW_013952452.1:527310-534605 GCF_001266775.1 Austrofundulus limnaeus | reverse complement strand
CCTGTATACCTGAAACTGCCTCTGACTGTAGGCTCCGGTGAAGCATTAATTTTTGTAACAAAGTGCTGGAAGTAATGTGTCAAAATTTAGCATCGATACGGTTCGCGACCGAGGCTGGATGTTACTATCATATGTTTCTGTGGATTCTCAGTCATCCAGGACATGGAAAACGAAAAGAAAAAAAAGACGAAGTAACTGGACTTCTGTTCTGTAGCTGAAGACGGGTGGGATGTGTGCATTCAGACTGCAGTCCCTTTGAAAAATATCAGATATGTATCCAATTCAGTACCACGTACTGAAAAAAGCCTGGGTCGGATTTGAAAAAATAAAATCATATTTGTCGCGTTCAGGCTGTCATAAAAACATCTGATATGGATCTCATGCAGTGTGAACACTGCCTATGTCTACGAGAAGGATTTGAAAACACCAGTACCAACACTGGGTTTATTTGCTAATTTAACTTCCGATCTGAAGTGTGAGAGATGCCATACTGTCGTCCTATACCTTTCTTGGGGTGGGGGATGGGCCTGTTTCAGGAAATCAAGTGAGGTGTTAAGTTTGATCCTGTCATTGCAGCTGACAGGTAAAGGGGACTCGGTAAGAGGCTTTATTGCAGCTTGTGGATCTGTTGTTGGTGGGAATTTTTTCCATGAAAGCTCCAGTAAAGTACAGAGAAAGYGGAAGCTCAGACCCTGATCGAAACTCTCTCTAAGGCTGGCAGAAAGAGRACATCAATTCCTGTTTGATTTTACTTTATGGCGTCTGGATCATGACAACAAAAGACACGGCACACCTGCTGCATACAATATGTGRACACGGGAAAGACTTGGAGGCGCACAAATTCAACACAAAAACACATATGGCAGTGTTTGTCCTCATTCCTTTGGTGCTTGCTTGAAGGTGTCCTTGCTCTATATATTTGCAAAAAAACCCTAGAAGGATCAGTTCCAGTTTGTTTATCACTTGTTCGTGAAATGTCTGATGGTATTTGTGCATATCGAGCCTCACTGGTGGGAGGCGTTAAGAGGCTGGATGACAGATTGTCCAGACAATTGCTTTTAACAAGCTGTGGGTAAAGTAGGACAAAAATACTAATGTCTTGTCTCAGCGATCCATTTCACCTCAATACCCATTATTTTTGGCTCTCTATAACTTAGAAGGGAGGTTCTGTCTGAGTTCTTCTCTCACAATTCTGATGGTTATCTCTGCACACAAAAAAACAAGTGGAGAAAGGTAAACGTGGCTGCAGGTTGACGAAAGATAGAAGCCGTTTTTGTTACTCACTGGAGCAATCATTTAATGCAAAACTGATGGAAGTTTAAAGGTTTATAAAACTGTTCTGTTCAACCACTATTCTTGAGGCTGAAGCTATTTTTTAAATCAACAGCAAGCCACTCTGGAACTGCTCAAAATACCCATTAGTATGTCAGTCGGTCACAATTTAACTCCATTTTGCCAAACTGAGGCGGCTCAAAGTGGACTTTGCATGCAAGAAAAAAAAAGCATATTATTTGCCCTGTTTATGTCAGAATTCCAGGCTAAGATTACTAACTGTACTACAGAGAAATGACAGAGTTGAAGCTGTTTTGTTCAAACTTTAAAAATAGCATTGTGTGCATCAAATGAGGTATTGAATGATGTCATGCAAGAGTACAAGTTAATGACTCTTAAGCTATTACTCCATCATATTTAGCCTCACGGTTTGTGTAAAAATAAAATAAAGTTAGACATTTTTGTGTTTGCATAGAACAGTGGAATGTAGCGGCCATCTTGAACTGAGTTGGCAATAAAAGTGAAAAGGACTTGGCTGCAGAAYGCAGAACAGGGGAGAGGTCAGGGCAGATGTTAGACCTATGCCATCTTTGGAAATGGCATCATGGCTGTATGAAAATAAAGATAATATCAATGTTCTCTTTCAARTGCCTTAACAGTCTTTGTTCCACCRGTGGACAAAAACAGTGCTATTTCTGCCTTTCTAAAGTTTCTGAATGTTTTCAGATGCTACCGGGGGGCCAGCGTGGACCAGCCATTTGACCCGCCCCTCACCCCGCCCCTTTCTGTTTTCTGCGGCTCATTGATAAAAGTTGGTCACTTGTATATTCAGTGATTTTTTTTCCTAATTTTTTTAACAAATCGGACCAGTGGTTCACAAAATGTTTTGCTAACAGAYAATTTATTTTAAAAAATTGGTAACGCTTTCTCTTACTGTACCCTTGTTACCATGTAATTACAAGGTAATAAAACCAAATGAATGCAACTAAATTTTGGGGTTAGTGGTTAATTGCAATACAATATAACATTAAAACTGTCCAAATTACCTACTACTTATTTAGGTGTTACATAGGGAATTGTAATACATTACCAGGTAAGTGCTACATTACTGCAGATAATTATTTACATAGTAAAATTTCACCATACTTACCACATAACTACATGGTAATAAGGGTACCGTAAAAGAAAGCGTTACCAAATAATTGAATTAAAATAAACTTTTGCAAATTGTTACCACACAAAATGTGATGCAGATCCATCTCAATGACTACCCTTTAATTTCACTTCAGTGGGCATTTACTTGTATCATGACCCCCAAAAGTCGATAATTTTTCAAAAAAATCTGCTTTATTAGCACAGAGGACGAGGAGTGTACAAAAACAGACAGGATAAAACATTATCACTCTGTTTTTTTTTTTTTCCATTTGGGGTGAACAGAAATGTGTTTGACTTTTCAGCGACATCCTCCTAGAAATGCACCAGCTTCAATTTAATATCTGCTTTGTTTTTTGCAAAATCTTCTGTTTTTCGAGCTTTACTGGCAACGCGGAGTCTTCTCTCTGCCAGCTGTGTCTTGTGTTTTTCTCTTTACTCCATTCAGGTTTTATGTGCATGTAACCAGAGCTTGAAACTACAAGCAGTCTGAAAACGTGGGGTGCACAAAACACCTAAAATAAATAAATAAATAAATAAATAAATTTAAAAAAATCTGTTGCAGATGGGGTCTGAGTTCACGTTTGCAACAACACAAAACTTGTGCGCTTTAGATGAGAGCACTAGAGTAAAGAAATGATAATAAAGTTAACATGAAAAGCAGCAAGAAGAGGGGGAAGAATGAAAGGCACTTTCCTGAAAGAGGCAGATTGTGAGGAAAGCTGAAAGCGTATTTTCTCCTATTTGTTCTACCTGGAAAAACGGGGAAATTAGATATTGACTGCTGAATAATGCTTTTCATTTCCACGAAAAAATAAATAAAAAAAGAGTTGCTGCCTTGAAGCTTTCATCCAACAGATGCATGTGTGCACACAAAACAACAAGAACTGAAATGCTTTTCGCCCGCTGCCTTTCACACCAGAGTTKCACACTAAGATCCTCTCRTGTTGAGAAATGAGAGTTACAAACATTTTAGACAAAACTTAAAAACAACTTTCTTTACAGTTTGATGCATGAACTTGCTTGAAAAAGAGTAAATGTTATGAATAACTGTCAGCTAMGACTAGGAGTTACGTGTTTATAATAAAAGAAAAGTCAAATCTGTGTAGGTATTGTGATAATGCACATTTTTAAGTCAATAGTACAGAACATGTCATAGACCACATTTGATCTGATATCAGATAAAAACATACTCCTTTGAAGACGAGGATTTCTTTTCACSTCAGTTTTGTCGTGGTTCTTATACCTCTGAACTTTTCATTGTTGGGCCGCCAATTAATACTGAAAAGGCTTCTGATGAATACAATCGCACAAAATGAAACAGAACAAGGGCATCAGCAGAAACAGCAGTGGCGCTCTTTCAGACAAGTAGTAAGAGTCAAAAAAAAATTTAAAAGCTTTTATTAGGATGCCAGTAAAAAGTGAAACCCATGGAGGAGCTCATTTGGAGCATTATTAAAAGGCATAAATTGACCCATAATYATSCTTTCCTGCTCTTTGCTGAGCTCTTGACAATCTGCACATAGAGAACTTGCTCATTGCGGAGGCAATTAGAGGAAAAGATGCTATGGGTGCCAAGACAGACAAAAATTCAATTTGCTGTTGCTAGGCGATTTACAGGAGGAAAAATGGATGGCAGTCAATGCAAATTGTGTTCATGTTAGTGTAATGTATAGAAATACATGGACATGTTAAATGTTTTTTCTGAACTGTTTTGCATTGGCTGTTTTTTCCTGCTTGGCCTTCAGAGGAGTCGGACGCTTTTTTGCCTCCTCTCACGAACCTGTCCCCCTCCTTGGGGGTGGAACCTCATCTGTTTGGCCCCGCTTTCCATCGAAGACGTTGAAGATCTGTATATATTTGGATTCATGATAACTGGATTCCTGCTGATCGGCTGTGGAGGAGTCCTGGCTTATCGGAAAATGAAAGTCATCCTGACAGCAGTCCTGGAATATCAAAAGCTGTCAGGGACTGTGGATGGGATCTCCCGAACTGGGAACGTACGAACTCAAATGCTGGGGGATATAAGTYGCAAACTGGAAGTGATTCTGACTAGAATCACAGATCAGCAGCGTGCCCGCGAGGAGTTCACTGTAAAAAATGTCCACCTAACCAAGTTTTAAAATCTTATATCCAGCTAAAACRTCTTTTTGATCTTGTTTTGAGTCAGATAAATTTAGGACAAGAATACAAACATGTTCTTGCATGAGGCCCAATGAGCCTAATCCCCATCCACTGCCCGGATGTTTAAACAGCTGCCCTGTGCTCCACTTGGTGTATCTCATGCGTGGTCACCATAAAGCACTTCTCTTCATCTTTCTCGATGCACAGATGAACCCACTCAACAACRCTCCTTTCGGTCCACACATACACCGATCTACATGACGACACAGAGTAAAACTTCAATTGAAAGGATTTAGTATGTGACCATGTGTGCACATGTGACGAGCTCAAAAATGTGTTAATCCTTCCTCAACAAAACCGTGTAATTGTTCAATCTGGATGAAAATAGTTCCTTTTCCTTAATCCTTAATGTTRGGGATGAGTTACAGAGGCAGAACTATTTTTAATCTGTGGATTAATATTTAAAATGCAGAAGCGATCCTGGCTGCAAGTGATGCTGAGACGATAACCAGCTTTGGAATGTATCCAAATCAAAGGGAGAAAATGTTCAAGTTAAAACTTTTCTCTTTTATTTTAACCAGCTAAACCAACTACTTTCTGAAAATGTTTTGAAATGAATCTGCTGCCAAATACCCAAATCAACCAGTTGTATCATAAAAGCCTAACTGAACATGAAATACAAGCATTTTCATCTGCATCAACATTTAAACTGACAAATCAAATTAACACTTTTTAACTTTTGCTTTCTTTCTATTGCAAATCAAAAAGGAATATTTTTCTGATGTGCAACAGTAAATTATTTCCCCACCTAGAATAGGAGGAAAATGTCATGTTATGTACTTTTACACGCGTCTTGAGGTTTTTTTCTTTTCTGTTTATATTTTTGTTTCAGTAAAATCTAAAAATAYTGACTCATGGTTTTGAAGTGGAATATTTGAAAAGCATTGGTTCCAGATTTATTGCTCAGTTTTATATTTGGAATAGCTTTTTAATATTACATTACTATTCTTTTYTTTAAGGAAAAAATAGTTTCACTTTACATTTGATAGTATTTTGTAAAACTATTGCATACTTGTGGCAAAAAATGATGTAAAATGTATAAGAAAATGTTAAAATTTTATCTGAAAGTAGTTTTTGACATTTCTTCTCAAACGAAAAATGTCTGTTTTCATCTCTGTGTGCAAATTGTGGCTTGAGTAAGGTGAGTGGTTGAAATCAATGGTTGCTTACATGCAGTTAATGAAACATGAATAATTCTGATTTAATTTTGTTTAACTTCAATTTGGACTGATTTAGAATATTGTCCAAGAACTCTTTGTTCTTAAGTGCAGTCATTAAAGCACTCAGTTTAACTGTTTAAAATGCAGAGAACGGAATGCTAATTATATGCAGACAATGTTTTTTTTTAACAAATAACCTGAAAAATATTTGACTAATATAATATCTGCATTTAATATAAATGCAAATAACAAATTATTTCAGGTAAATGGCAAGAAAAGGGGGGAAAAAGAGAAAATGTTTGATGTGGAACTTCTCGGTTCTTGCAGCAGCAGTGAACAGCTGTGAAAGAAAGTTAAAGAAATATGACTAACACTCCTGAATTCTCCTAATTATGCCGCTTCAGTGCTCTGAATTGCATGTAATCAGCAGCATCAGCAAGTGAAGAACAAATCTATATGGATCAGCGTTAGCACAAGCAGCACAATAAATCAGGCCGTACCAAACAATTGAGCCTTTTTTCTTTTTTTTTTTTCTTTATAGAACATGAACCTTTTGCAGATAAATTAGACTTAATTCTTGGAAGCTTTACAAGTTTTTCACTGGCTCTAGATGTTATTTGGTTATAAAATAGAGTAAAATGCTAGAAAAGCCATCAAACATGTTCACCATTGTTGTCAAGTTTCTAACTTGACCGTAGACGTAAATCTGTCAGATGAGAAAAATCCTTAGGGGCAATATTATGTGTTTCTCAGGCATATTTTAAATACTATACCATAATAAAGTATCTTTGTAACCTTTAGCTGTTATTCTCTTCACTTCTTCTTCTAAATGCCTTGAAATTGGTCTCTGTCTCTTTAAGAACCACCTTCCACTTCTGTCTTGCCCATTTCGGTGCGGGGGGTGCTCTCAATGGGGTGGGGGGCTGCTATGATGCAGTTTACTTTGCATCTGAAAATACATTTCATCAAAGGTATTTTTAATCTGAAAAGAGCTTCACTGAGTGAGAACTACGTTAGGAGCTCCGCAGACAGATTAAGTTTCACTTTCAATTTCATTTTCACCCGAGAGCCTGCAGGAGGCATGGGCGAGGTTTGTGGGGAGGGGGGTGCTCTTGTAATCCAGGGTTTAGCAGCTGCACCTGGTTWTCCAAATGCAGTACTTCTACACTCCTGTAGGGTGTATATAAAGAGTGACAGGAAGTCCATGTTACTTCCTGTATTCCTCACTTCCTCTAAGCAGGCTGAGAAAGACCTGTTTGCAAAGCAGGCTGAGAGAGGCCTGATTGGGGAAAAACATTTTGGACTTTCAAAAATCCAACAAACACACACAGTGGTGAGTTCATTGTATTTTGTAAACTTTATAAAAACTTCTCATTGATTAATTAGCTTAACCCATTTTACAAAAGCAATTTCCAAACTTTTCTTTTTGTTTGCTGCCAGCTGTAAAGCTAAATCTAATCTACCCACCACCATACCAGATGCTCATCATAAAACCACCTTTGGACCAATCTACACTTAAACCAAGGT
>NW_013952452.1:524649-526280 GCF_001266775.1 Austrofundulus limnaeus | reverse complement strand
AAGTGGAACAAAAACATGGATGTGAACATGAGCAGAAAAGAGAACAGATTATAGAAATGAATAGATGGCTAAGGAGGAGATGCAGAGTGTGTGTCAAGCAGAAATCATGAATTCTCAGCAATTATGGTCCCTATAGCTGCTCAGAACAAGTCTTATATAAGTCATCTGTGAATGCAGCGGTGCTGTTCCCTCTCAGAGAGAGGGATCAAATCCTGGCCTGGGACCTTTCTGGGTGTTCTCCCTGTGCATGTGTGGGTTTTCTCGTGATTCTCCAGTTCTCGCCCATGAACCAGTGATTCATTTATTTGGCATCCAGTGTGGTGGTTTTTGTCTCAATGTGTCCCTGTGATGGACTTGCAGCCAGTCCAGGGTATACCCCGCCTCTCACGCAGTGACTACTGGACATACGTACTTGTAATCGCATCACTATCCAGTACTCATTTTACTCCTTCTGGTTCTTTTCAACCTGGCTTTGTCACATTTCCATGTCTTCTTCCAACAAACTGATGAAACTGACAAAGATGGAGGTGAATATGCAGGTGTGAATTTGTGCTTTTCTCCTCAAATGTTTTTTGTTAAGCATGAAATTCCAATGTGGCTTATTTTTTTTTTCTCTTTTATTGCTAAAAATATGTTGATCAATCTCATTGAATTTAATTGAAAACCACTGCTTTGAAATTTCCAAACATTGCGTAGTTTGTGAGTTAAATTTGAATTGTTTTTTTTTTAACCAGGTGCTGTTTTCTCATTAACTTTAAACTTGGTTTGTCTTCATCACAACCTATTTATTTTTTTCACAGGTGTACAAATGAAGTTAATTAAGCTTGACTTATTGTTGCCAAAATATTTTTTTGTGAATAAAATGACCCTAGAACCCATCATGCACCTTGTTTAATATTCTTCTGGTTGCTATTCTGTAATCATAGCACAGTCTCTAAGGAAGAATGAAATGCTGCTCACAACGGCTCCAGTGAGGCTTGTTTATTTTAAGCAGACAAAGTGAAGTTGTCACTTGCTGACATGTTGTTTGATATAACAATATATTAGGTTTCTGTAATATCAGACAGAAAAGCAGATTAAATAAATTATATTATCTTATTTTTCAACTTTCATTAAATCAGTCAACATTTTTCGGAAAACAAACAGAACTTTTGTTTTTCTCTGTTTACTGAAGCCTCCATGTTCACATGGCAACACGTGGCAACCTTAAAATCAAAAAGACCCTTTCACAAAAAAAGTTAAAACACTGCTCACAGTTACTAACCCTAACCTAACCCTGTTGTCATCCTGATCCATATCGGTGGTTCGTCGTCGTAGACTTGTAGTAGCAACAGTTAGTGCTCTGCTAATTATTGTAAATGTCGCTGGCCACTTCCTCTTTGCATCAGAGGTGTCTCGATGCCAACTCTCTGTTTCAAGGGTCCGAATTCTTTCAGTCTCAAAGGTCTTACCTAAACCGTGATGAAAGAAATGTTTAAGCTGGTTGCGAGGAGAATTCGCCCAGATCTGATCACACATTCTTCTGAGAGTCACGCCCTTTTTCATTCAGGAAGTTGATCCATTGAGCAGCCTGTCGTAAATCACCTCGAACACTCATCAACTGTGATCTTTCCCTCTTTAGACATTTGCAC
>NW_013952452.1:521485-524321 GCF_001266775.1 Austrofundulus limnaeus | reverse complement strand
ACTGTGACCTTAGTATCTATCTTTCATTCCTCATGTTGTACTTATTTGGAATGAAAATCCTTGAAAGCTTGATTCAACCATTATTATGCACAAAATTTAACTGACTCAAATATGTTTGGAGCATTTTCAGGTCCTGTTTTTAATTTTAAAAAATCATGTCTAAGCATCAATTTTGTTTTCTAAATAAAATCATTAAAAACTAATAACTCAAGCAATTTATTTTATCAATATGCAATAGAAATGTATATTAAATTTAAGAATAATCATGATTAATTCACAGCTACTTTGGGATTAATCAGATTAAAAATATTAACCATTTGACAGCCCTAAAAATAATAAAAGGTAATCAACAATCATTTGTCTGACTTTCTGCTCTCTAATTGGKTTTTGTTGTAAAGAACTGAAACCAAAGATTTTTTGGGCCAGAAAAAAAAAGTTTTTATTTGCAAGTAGCGAGAACAAACAAATCATTATTGCAAATGTTTGCTAATGTATTAAGTTCATATGAATTTGTCCTGTGTTGGACGGTAAAAACAAAATAACACCTGCTTTGAATTTATAGCCAACCAGTTTAATAAACAATATGGTTCTGATTTATAAAAAAAAGGTCTTGATGCCATGCAGTGAATCAATATGCAACAATATTTTACCTGTCAGTCTCAGGAGCATTACTRATAATCGCTAAGGAGCAGAGAAAACAGCCATCAGGGTCTTTGTTTAAGGATTATATAAAACCATTTGGGTTCAGGAGGAAAGATGTACTTGTATCCACTTCATCAGTTTGGAATGGCTTTTTGTATTCCCCACATTCACACCTGCTATTAACACAGATAACGTGGCATAGAGCTATTCCTAATTTTAATTTGCCCGTGCACTGACCTGGTTGGGCCGATGATTAGTTTATAATTACCTGAGAGCAGGTCAGACCACCTGCATCAGCAAATTAAAACAGTAAGATTTAGAGTGGTCCACASATCATAAGATTCTGATAGAAACTTATCAATATTTAAAGATAAACTCGACGCGTGTTCAAGCATGCAATGTAAAAATAGCTTGAATGTATTCAACTTCATCTTTAGTTCTGAGTATCTCTCAGGGTGTCTGTCGGATTCAAGGGTTCTTTAAGTGGAGTTTATTGGAGAGCTTAAGAACAATTAATTTATTGATTGTTGCGCGAGACCGGCTCAGTTTGCAACATGCGTTTAGCATCAAATATTAACCACCTCCCAAGTGCAGGTGGTGTTTGTGGGAAAAATAGAGAGGAAGTTTAGAAATCTGCTGCTCTGCTGCCTTCACAACACAAGTGCAGTGATGCTTGGAAATAAACGTTTTTTTTACTCACTATTCCAGTGATGAGCATCAGACATTGTTGCACCTACAAACMAATTGTAAAGTAAGTGCTGTGTTTTTGACAGATAGTCGTCTCTTGTGTGCAGTGTACCACCTGTAGTCTGCTGGGTTCTGGTGCCAAACAAGTGCAAACAGCTCACGTTTGCTGAACGTGCTGGGCGTGTTGTGCATACAGGTAATTAGAGCCATTTGCTTTCTGAATGTGTTGCAGAAACAGAAACACTGTTGAAGCAGATTATTTTAGCTCAATTTTAGCAGATTCAGTAGTAACTCTGGACCTCGGTGTGTTTGTGTGAACAGGTTGGTTTTGAGTCGTGATGTGTGGATCAATGCTGAAACCAAAAAGTTAATTCTTTGATACGTCAGTCATCTCAGGTAATATACAGTATACCATTAAACAGGAACACAGTGGAAATTTACTAAAATATTGAAAACTTGTCTACAGTAAATCATATATGTGGTTTGAGGGAACTACTTTTTCTTCCACCAAGGAAATGTGTAAGCGCCGCGACACATGCTCAGTCAGTCATGTGGTCTGTAGATGTTGCATGTTCAAAGTTTTATGTTGTGTTCATGTAGTGTAAAATAAGAAGCAAATTTTTATTTTTATAGTAGTTGTTGATAATCAAACAAAAATATATATTATCATTATTTTTGCTTCTCTTTTTATTGTTAAAACAATTTTTAAATAATTTGTATGATTGTTTTTTTTTTCTGTTGTAGATGCTTCATCAATATACTTCTGAGCAAATGAAAAAAACTCTGGTGTCTTGTATTCTATACAAAGTTGTGATTTTAAATACACTACCCTTTTTTTTTTTTTTTTTTATGCAGTGAAATGCTCTTTTTTTTAGATATACCAGACAAATTAGGTGTATTTGTACAAAGTATCAGTATACCGTAGTTGATTTTGAGCTTTCCCAGTTGGTGGTAATGGACATCACTAGTTTTGAGAGGGGTTTCCCAGTTGAAAACACAATTACAAAAACAAAAGATGTCAAACCTAATGTTAACAACACACACATGATCTAGTAACACTATCTGTATGGGGACTTTTGAGTTGACTTCCATTCATTTCTATGGCCTAACTCTAATCACCTRTACTTGTTAGCCTAAACCAGTGGTTCTTAACCTTTTTTGAACCCACCAGTTTCGAATGCGCATCCACTGAACCCTTTTTTAGTGATAAATAAAATATGATTTTTTTTCCAAATTCAAGACATAGGTATATGTCTTTTTACTGGTGTATAAAATGAGCCGTACATTAACATCAACTTTCTCAAAGAACAAAACCAACACAGTGCATGAACTCACAACAAATTACAGTATGACTTTATCCTGGACCCCAAAAAATATTTTGGCCCCATAAAAAATTTCAGCCCCCCAAAAATATTTATAGATATATTTACTATTTTACTAATAAAAAATAAATTAGGATTTTTTTGAAGAATTTAACATTTTTAATAACTTTTTTTATTATTTTAAA
>NW_013952452.1:512312-521321 GCF_001266775.1 Austrofundulus limnaeus | reverse complement strand
AAACAAAGTTAAGTTGTTAGCCTAAACCTAACCTGACAGGTACATAACCAAGCAGTCCTAATCCCTAACCCCCCCATTGGCATTTCCTCAAATGGGGACTAGGCTTAGGACCTTGTAAGTAGCAGTCAGTCCTCACAAATAAGTGTGTATGCCAAAAACTGTCCCACACACATAGTGGAGAACCCATGCCCTGCACATTCCCAGATATCAGTGAAAAAGCCCAGACTTTCTCTGATTTACTGTGAAGACGGAGGCATTGAAGTCTTCCTGTAACCCTGTAGTTAAGCTGTAAAAATCCATCAGTCATTCCGTTAAACCGTATGCACGAAGCCTGAGGAGAAGTAAATTTAGAGAAACGCTGCAGGTAGAAGAAAAAAGGAGTTTCAAGTACAAACCAAGGTGAACACAGTTTCTCTCACCATCACTCTCATAGTTTTCTTTGTGACTTTGGTTTGAGTCATTTAAAGATTTTCATCCATCTGCTCATTTTTTCAATGTTTCTTTTCTTTTTTGGTTGACTCTAATTTATACAAGAGCTTGATGACTAATCTATTTCACTGATACCAGACCTTTTCCTTATCATGAGCCCAGAAATAATATAGAAGCATAGAAAACCTAAAGTCATATCTGCACAATGTATTCATTAAAATAACACATTTATTAAACTTTTTCCCCTTCTATTAATAATATAAGCAAAAGGATCCTTCAAATAGGTTGACAGTGGACATTTCTATGTATGTTTTGAACTCCTTGGGTGCAGGAAATGCCAGATTTCTCAGTTTTAAACACGACACCACTAAATATTCATTGACAAACGCTATAAAATTGAACTCTTTCAGCAGTGATGTTGAACAACTACAGTAAATGTTTAACACATGGGGAGCAGGGGGAGGTTTTAGATGTATTGTTGCGCTGTCAGCTGACAAGCCAATGAATTAAATTTATAACCACATGAAACAAAATTGTAAAACACATTTTTATGATTGCCTGTTGATGAAAAGTAAAAAGGTGCCTTTTGCCAACAGACCTTAGAAAATGCAGAAATGCCTATCACTCAGCCAATTTGACTTATATTCATGGTATTTGCTGCTGGGACTAATGTCATGTTGTGAGTGGTAATAGATGGCTTAAGATCATTGTTTAAAATGTAGAATTTTGGAATTATATTTATTGTTTAAACTTATTGGAAATAATCATTTAGCTGTATATCTATAACCAATTAACTTTCACAGTAAATTCAGTTCAAGAAGGCTCCTGTACCAACCTTACATGCATTCATTTTCTTTTTTTTTTTTTGTAAAACGTGCTGCCAGCAGGTGCTGACTTCAGTAAAGTGAAGTGAAGCGCAGACATACTGAGGTGATATTGATCTATAAAATAAATTTTGCATGTTTGTCTAAAATTATTCAGAGGATTTTCTCATAAATGGAGTCATTAATTAAATATACAACCGAGCTCACAGTAAAAGGGTTCGGAGAAGCATCTGCCATGCATAACTGAGGATGCAGCTAAAACGGAACGCATTCCACATAACACCCAGCAGTGAAACACGATCTGCCAACAATACATGATCTCTGCCTTTCTATTTTCTTTCTTGTGCTTTTTACTCCTTTTATTTTTACATTTCTCTACTGTTTGCTCCCTGTTTCACTCCATCTTTTATTTTCCTCTGGTCTATATGCTTTACAAAGTGCCTGCTAACGAACATAAAAAAAGAGGTGGATACATTGTTGTAAGTTTCGTTTGTCTGATCAGGAGCTTTAATGCGCACACTGTTGTTTTTTCCCCTCTCCTGTTGTTTAACAAAGTGCTTTTAAAACCTGGCAGCTGACCAAGTAGTTTAAGAGGGAAATAATCTTGCAGTCTACCTGTCTGTACATGTGAGTGTCTCCCTGTTGTTGTATATTAGAATGGACATCTGGTCCCTGGTGCTGCTGTCTCTGTGGTTTAACCACATGTTCCRATATGGTTTCAGTCGACTACAGGAGCTGAAAATGATATTTGCTAATGGTGCTGATTTAGGACAAGAAGGCTTAAAGAGAAACAGACCTTTCTGACTTGAGATAATGTAACTGTTCATAAGAATAGATTTTTCTTCACCAATGGGGATTGTAGTGTTTTAGAGGGCAATTAAAAATATAAACAATTAAATTAAAAAAATACACTGGCTCTAACATAGTCGCATTTAAACAAAATGAGCTATTTTGACAGGGTAGTAGACCAGTTGTTCTCAAATTGTACTCTGACATGCAAGATGTGGTTTGACCAAAATAGCTACAAGGCCATCAATATTATTGTTTAAAATTTATTACAGGGTGATCTTAATTTAACTCTGGTTAAAAAAAAGCAAAAATGTAGCAAACCTCTATTTAATATTAACATTTACTTGAAATTAGGTTCAATTTTTGTAATCTTATAAGTTGATTTGTCTGGGGAAAACAAATACAAGTACACATGCACACTCCCTTGACTTTCTCATTTACAAGGTCACAGATATATACTAATTTNCACACACACACACACACACACACACACACACACACACACACACACACGCTGCAGATGTGAACGCTCAGTGATGCATTCCTGAGCCTAAATATTTGGCTGCAGAAACGAGAGGCTCTGATTGGCTGCAAGGCTGTGATGGAAATCACATGTTGTCAGACACACACACACACACACACACACACACACACACACACACACACACTTACACTTGTCTATGCCACACATGGGACCCATGTTCACAAAAGCCCCTTCTCCATCGTAAAGTCAATACACAGCTTGACTTGCCTGAAACCATTGCTGAGTTAGATCCAAAAGTGTGTTGGAACCAAAATAGGAGACACATTAAGCACACAAATGAAGAAGGAGCTCAACATACGCTGTAGAAAACTGGCCCACAAACAGGCCTTTAAAAAACGTCCCATCACGCTACAATTCTGTGGTCCATAAGGTCGACAGAATGCTGGAAACAACATGAGTCACCGTTGACATGCGTTAACGGGCTTGGATCCCAGTCATAACTGCTTCACAGTTCTAGTTTTTTAATCAGAATAGTTGATGTCTCCATTGCAGGCAATGTTGTTCAGCCATTCTTTAAAAAGAACAKATTTTACATCAGCTGAAAGTGCATAAGCATAGTTTTCTGTTGATAAATACAGGTTAAAAAGCAAATTGGTGCATTTTRGTCGACTTCCTCCAATAATAATTCCTTATCCTAATCACTAATGCTACTTTCGTTGCACAGATAAGCATGTTTATTCTCGTAGGGGATAATGATGGCGCACGGACTCATCAGTTCAGCATAGTTGCTATGAAAAGCATTACCACCTGCTATTAAATTGCACGCAAGTGACATCTGCAGGCACATCTGGACCCGCAAATTGATGCGGCATCATCAGCAAAGCATCATGTGACATTCACCATCTAAACGCTGAGTCCAACCGAGTTAATGTGCTCTGAAATGAGAAGTCAACAACCTGAAAAACCAACACCTTGCACAACAACTAAAGGCAGGGAGAAAGGGAAAGGAAATCAAAACAAAATTGAGTTTTTTTTAGCAAATGCAGCACTGCTCCCTGAAGTCATTTTATACAGAAAACGATAAAGTCAGAAATGTTCAGTACTTAAGAAGTGCAAAATATTCCATTGGGGTGCAATGTTTCCAAAAGACAAAAGTGGAAAATGTTTTTGTCTGTATGTCTGTTTCCAAATGATTAAGTAACTCAATATATTTTATTGAAACCTATGAAAGCAATCAATATGAACATGTAACCTTTGGATTAAACTACATTCAAGCTGGCTGCATGAGATATCTGACCTAAAAAAGACTATCATTCAGGAATTTTACAAATTTTGAACTAACATTTGGTGCGCAGGTACCAACTTCCCAACACTCTAAGGACTAACTGAAATTGCAAGGTTTCTTTCTTTTAAAACTACCAATTTTGAGTCAACTCCGCGTGTTTGTTAGTAAAATATCTTATGTACCACTTAACAGATTTTAAAGAAACTTACATCCACATCTCCAACACTTATTACCTTTTAGAGTTGATCCAATTTAAGTTGTCCACCAGGGCTAATCAACATTACTGAACATAAAATGGCTATAACCCAAGCAATTTTACAGAAATTCAGCTAAATTTTGATGAGGCAGAAGCTAGCTGTCATTTAAAATACTTACTTTGAGCTCGACATCTTTAAAATATTACATGAGATGATGAGAGATGTTATTTTAGGTCAAAGCTGTATGATTTCTCAACATAAGAATACCTTTGTCTAAAAGTATGACATGAAAGGAAGTGCCTGATATGAATTTCTTACATTCTAGATTTTAAAGTTTTAATATGTCTTAGCTTTTTCAACTTTCAGGGAACCTATAAGCACACAGGACAGTCAGGGAAATCATCTGCAATAAAGGCTAATGCCTCGTTTGGATGTTTTAAAGTAGGTGATCTGAATCTGTTTCAAAATTTAATGAGATTGCACACATCTTTTCCAAGTTTTATGAGACTTAGCCCAGTAACTTTTTGCATAATCTTGCTGAAAGAGAAAAAAAATAAAAAAATAAACAGATTTGATCACATACCAAAACCTTAACTTGGAAGAGAAATTATAATTATATGGTAGATGGGAAAATATGAAATATTTATTAAAATGCAAAGCGATGCAAAACATTTTAAGGTCTAGTCATCCCCTAACATGCCAGCACGTGTAATATAGAATATTCTGTAAATGAATTTCACCAGCAGAATTTGACTGTGAAATATTTTGTTTTTCCCCACTTTCTTCAGTAATGCAGCGTAAAGGTCAGTCACTTTTTCTTTCTTTTACTATCGGTCTGTGGTGCCCTTTCACCCCCAAAGTAAATTAAACTGCTCCGTCTGTTTTTAGCCCTGGTCACTTTTCGATTATCCTCACTCTCCGCACTAAAATGAGTCATCAGGCTCCTAAACTGGAATTACCCGAGACAAGACATTACCATCATTGCTGGAAATATTACATTGTCATCATTTTCATAATAAAATGGCACATTGGCAGGGTTGTAGTGGGGGTGGGTAATGATAGAGAAAGGTATGGTGTGAGGTGAGTTAGAGTTCACGGTGCAAATTATAAGTGTGTCAGGTGTAATGATACTTTTTTTTCAGGGAAATGTGGATTCGTGTATGTTCTAGGTAATCCAAATCTATGTATATTTAAAAATATAAAATTGATTGTTAATGCTGTGTGGAAAAAATATATCAATGAAAACTTGTGCACCTTTTGCTTTTCATTCTACAGAGTTAAACTTATTATTACAGTTAATAGGGAAAGCTGGAGTTCAAGGGAAACGTATAACAATACGTTTGATGATTAAGTTTTAATTTATTGACACCATTAAACTGAGTCAGAACACTTTTTCCATTAACATATACATTTTTAAAATTTCAAATACTTTAAATAAAATGCACAAACCCAGTTACAAAAGGGTTAGAATGTTGTGCAAAATGTATTTTTTTTTCACAATGCATTATCGTAAATATATTTACTGAATGAATATGTTGGATATTGCTAGCATAATGGACAGGTTTTTGACAGGGGTCCCACATATTCTCAAATATGTGAGGATTAAATGTCATTTTTGAACAACAAACCTTCAGTTTTCTTATCCTCTCTGGAAGTTGTTCATATTTTAAACCCATTTTACAGAAACAAGTTTGATAGCAATAATGATTGTCAGTGTAAATAATAATAATAATAATCATCATCTACACTTAAAATTGCACAATGTGGTTTTGTTGTTTGAAAAAGTTTAGTTTTCTTGCATCCTGGATTTATTTTATTTTATTTAAATTGTTTGTATCAAACGTTGTGTGACAGGAACTGCAATGGTGTTTGAAAAAAAAGTCTGTGTCTGGTTGGAAAAAAAAAGTGGGAGCAAAATGAGGGATTTTAGAGTTGGATTGAGTGTTGCAGCACAAGGGCAAAAGGGCAACTGTCCGTATTTAGAGGGAGCCATCGGCTAGACAATCGTCCTGGATTAGGAGGCTTCRTAGCCTTTCAGCTCGTACCAAGAGGCAAAATCCTTGAACAAATTGTGCCAACGTGCACATACAAACAGAGACTCACTTTCTTTGAAACATATTTCAGAGAAACGACAAGCTGAAGCAGAGCAAGTGAAACCTTTTGATTTGCTACCATAAACCCCAGTTAGGAGTCCTTTTGAACTCTGTGTTAAAGCAGTTAAAACTGAGCCATGATGTGCAAAACTACGGTAGTTTTAAATCTTTTTTGATTCTAACTTTTAATGTATTAAAGTTCATCCTTAACAGCCCTGAAATTACCTAAAAGCCTTTCGACATTTTTAATTTATTTTAATATGTCAAAATTGCGGTATGGACTGGAGGAAGTTGTCTGACACACTAGTTTTCAAAATAAAAGCCTCCGGTAGCATCTGGAAATGTTTAAAGGCTGAAACTGCATTGTTTTTGCCCACCAGTGGAATAAAGACTATTTAAAAAAACTATAAATAATCTAATAAGTCCATGAATTTAAAACCGCACTGTAAAAGTCCATACTGTCAAAACAAGGGGAGGGCACAGTTCCCCTAAAGCCCTAAAGCACTAATAGGGGAACTAATTTCCTGATTAGTGCTTTAGGGCTTTTGCTATTTTTAAAATTCATTAGTAGATTAGCTCTTGCTAAATTTATGGGCTAAATTTWAAAGCACTAACTGAAGTCTTTAAATCAGCATTATTGTTCATAGTTGACGGTGAAAGCTGTTATACATTTTGTTCATATGCGTGTATCTACAAGGTCACATGTGTTAAACTCAGGGCCTGCGGGCCAAATGTGGCCTGTGGGTGACTCTCATTTGGCCACTAAGTGAAAACATTCTGTACACAGTAAATATTGTCTCATATTGACTCTGAAGAATGCTCCATGTTGGATAGTGCTTTAGTATTAGTGTTTGCTAAATTTTTCAGTGTATCAGTGCTTTAGAATTAGGGGACCTAAATATTTGAGTTAGTGCTTTAGAGTTAGTGCAACTAATATTTAGATTAGTGCTGCCCACCACTGGTCAAAAGCTTTGGAGGCCAGTTTTTGCCCCAAAATAACATCAAAAAGCAACAATTTCAGCCAAAAAAAAAGCCAAGAAGCCAAAGGCAACTGGAAGGAGCTACAGAAATCCACAGCTCTGTCCATTAGTTGTGCTCTCCTCCTCCTCAAATTTGGTCGTTATTGAAGAGCAGCAAGAAGAAAACCAGTTTGGTGTCTTTGGACAAATACAGACCGTAACAAAGTGGCATCACCGCACCCAACAAATAATCCAAGCAGTGAGGGTTCTGGTTGTATCCAAAGTTACATAAATTAAACACTGCTCTCTTTCATTCATTTGTTGCTGACCTACTCCAATGAAATTTCTTTCAATTAACCTAAGCATGTGCGACTTGGGGAACATCCTCAATCAGATCTGATGGCAATCAACCGACTAATTCCATTTTGATTAGCCATCTCCTAGTGCCTCCGCCACACCTGCTCGGCCACGCACCGCCACGCCACCCCCTCGTTAGAGCCGGAGCACTCCATCATTAATGAGACGCCCAATAACCACAGTGACCTGGCAACACATTCCCAAAACATTCCATCACTCAGTGGAGCATGTGCATAAGACCGTTTTATGGCGCGCCCATTAATTACAACGGAGATGGGACTGGCTGAGTTCGGGGTCGTGTAGGTTCTTGAGATGATAAAGGATATGGCTAATGTGATCAGTCATTATTATTTAGCAGATAGCAACTTAGATGAAACGCGCTTTATTAGAATCCCACAGCAAGAGAAAGTGAAGTGAGTGGAATGAGGTCACTTTCATATGCAAAGTCATGTAAGAGAAAATGAATTAAGGTGGATGATGGAAGGGGGGGTGGATAAGGAGAGGTGAATTTAAAAGCCAAAAAACTAAAATGATGGAAGAAGAGGAAAGAGGAAGTTATCTAACAGATTTTATTATCCAAGGATGTTTGCACACTGGGATGTTCTTCACCAATCTCTGGATCACCATTTTTTAAATTACATTAAATAAAATTTTTGTGTTCAGATTTCAGACACCACCTCTGCAGTCCATCATAAACTCATAAGCAATAACCTGTAACATGTAATAATCCTATTTGAGCAGTTGATAATTGCATAAAAGTTAACCATTATGGTTGAATGATCACAGATCACTCTTTGATTTCTCTCTGTCCTGTGTGTATATCCAGTGGAGGCTGTCTTCCAACATGGCAGCTGGAGAATGAACAAACTGCAAACTGTGATGTCACTGTTAGGGACCTTTTGATAAATCTTTTAAAAAGACAATTGAATTGACATTGACAAATAATAATTACCTTTATAATTATTTTCTTAATGTACAGATTTTTTGTCTGTTGATTTAATATGTTAAAGGGGCAATATCATGTAAAATCAACTTTTTTGAGCTTGGTATCATGTTACATTGTGCTCTCATCAAAAACATGACCAGAGTTATTAATTAATTCAATTTGTCTCACAAAGCCTGCAGCGCTCATTTACAGCCGTCTCATTCGGCTCTGTACATCTCTCTTCCCAGTAGGTGATAGGTGTTTACAGTGCACATAATTTCCGGTTAGCTTCTTAGCTTAGCTTCCTTCACAGTCGAGCTGGTGCACTACATACAGTGGGTAAAATAAGTATTAAACACGTCAACATTTTTCTCAGTAAATATATTACTAGATTATGACATGAAATTGTGACGGCCCTGCTGCGCCTCCTGCTTACAGCTGATTAGGCTGGCAGGTGCCTTCTATCAGGTGTGCTTCCTTTTAAGGTCCTGAAGGGGAGGAGTCGAGAAGACCTGAGCCTGTCTTAGGGAGCACCTGGTGTGAAGTGAAAGAAGGGTTTTTTCCGCCTGTTTGCTCGGACGGTGGCCAGCGGAAGTGAACGCGACAAACAAGAAGAAGAGAAGACGACACAAAAATAGCTGATCTTGGCGGTTGGCATAAACTGGTT
>NW_013952452.1:502440-505315 GCF_001266775.1 Austrofundulus limnaeus | reverse complement strand
TTCTTGTATGGATCACTTGGGTTGTTACCAACATCTGGTGAAAATTTCATGTCATTAGCACCTCTAGTAATATATTTACTGAGAAAATGGTGACATGTTCAATACTTATTTTACCCGCTGTACATCACATCCAAATGTTAGCAATTAGATAAATCAGATCCAATCCTTTTAAACTTCAACAGAGGCCACGCCTTCAGCAAGAAATCACTTCTCAATAGCAAGTAGGGGTCTCTGGAGACGAGTGGGCGTGTCCCAACGAAAGGTGATTCTAAAGCAACACACCTGATTAGACAGACTTTTTCAAAGGGCCACACCTGACTGGACAAGCAAAAAAAGGGGTGTCACCGTACGGCACCACCTGATTGGACAAGAACAAGAGGGGCCTTACCGTACAGCACCACTTTTTCTGGAGACCCCTACTTGGGTCATGTTTCACCTGGTTAACCTCAGTGTTGGGGTCAGGGTCAGGCTGCATAGAGGTCAAGCAGGGTCTAAGGATACCGTCATGTAGGCCTCGTAGCCCACAGTGTTTATGGTTTAGACACGCCCACTCTTGTGACACGCCCTCTTTGATTTCGCAGATAACCTCTTCTCCTCAATAGCTGAGAGTCCAGACCCTCTGTATGTAGCAAAGCAAATAACTAAAAGTAAAAATAAATAAATAAAAGTAAAAGTTAGATAAAAAATGGTAAAATTATAAATCCTTAACTTAAGTACTGTAACAAAGTAAATGTACTTAGATACTATACACCTCTGTAGACTAAGTAAGATTAACATAAATACCAAACCAACCCTTGAGGTAAAACCTTTTTCACTGCATTCATGAGATGAAAAAAATCCATTGTCTCTAAATGTTCCTCACTTGTAGCGATGTCATCATGAAACAAAGTGTGTGAAGAGCTTTTCAAACATTTATTACTGCAGCACATTTCCCTACGTGCAGGTTTTGTTCAGGATGTGCCGCAGACTGCTTGTAAATTTTAAAAAGCCTAATCTAAGCTGAGCGAGGGGGGCACCTATTGAGAGTTTGGGTGAGGGGGCACAAGAGAGGCCCCCCTCTGCATGAATAGTAGTTTTGTGAATTGAAAAGATAAGGTACTGATTTCTATCGCTTCTCTCGCTCCTTCCCTCTCTCCCTCCTCTCACTTCGTTCCCGTCTTTCCCTGCCTCCGAGTGATTCCTTCAGGCTCATTTAGTTAATGAAGGCCACAAAATGTTTCAGGAACCAATTATGCCGTGGCATTTTTAAAAGACCGACACTGCTTGTAAGTGCAGATTGTGGCTAACTCTTGTCTTCTCTAAAAAAATAAAGAAAAAAAAAAGAAAAATGAAAAACTTGTCTGACCTGAGCAGCGACTGAAGAAGACTTTGAATTTACCTGGAGAAATGCGACATCAGCAGTTCCTTTTATCCATTTTTTTTCAGGGTTCACACTTGGAGCCACAATTTTCTTTATTATTATTTTTCTTCAATAAACTGCTGCATAGCAGTCATTGACCTTGACTTTCTCAACCACTCATATTTAGGGACAAATGTTGTCTGAGGGTGCATAACTGAAACACCTGGGAGCTGACTGGATCTCTTGTTGAGTTAAAAAGTAGTTATCATAACAACTATTGTTTTTAAAGTTTGCTAAAAATTGAACCTATTTTATATATTTTTTAAATCCTGTGCTTTATTGAAATAGTGTGTTTTCAATTTTTGTTGTAAAATTAATAAAAACCATAGTGAATACGTTAGCTTATCACACAAAGGAAGACATTAAAACGCCAAAGGAAGACAGGAATAACTAAGGGAATATACTCCTCTAATTAACGTATGCTTTGAAGTTACATGGATTTGTACAACATGCATAGTGATTTGTATCACAATGTTGTGATATTTATGAAGGGAGAAGGAGCGATGAGAGTTTCACAGAAGTGCAGATGTTGATTCTCCTTCTTTGAGTGCTATTTTGAGAATATGCAAATAATCCCTGGAACGATTGACACTGAAGGTCGTTAATTAACATAAGTCAATTCCTCTGTGCTTCTTCGGGGAGAGAAATATAGCAGCATTCTGTCTTCTCTCACAGCAGAGTGCAAATGAAAGGCAGACTCGTGCAACGTACAGCAAAGTTCAGTGTAGCAAGAAAAAAAGTGTTTCACTTTTTTTGTTTCAGATAGTGTGTGTGTGTGTGTGTATGTGTGTGTATGTGTGTGTGTGTGTGAGTTTGATCCAAGCCTTGCTTCATGATTAATGCTTTGATTTTTGAAACTGTTAACTTGAAAAGCCAAAAGAGTTTTCTGTATCCCACAGAGGAGTGAAAGGTACATCCTGGACTACGAGTTCTCCACGAGGAAAATGATGTTGCAATCTAATCTAAATAAAAATCTCAAACAGTTTGTGATGGTGTGGCCTACATTTCTGTATCATCTGTTCCAAGTGTAGAATTTCTGTTTGGAGACAGTTGCTGTGATCAACACACTTGTCAACACACAGCAACACTCTGGTGTGGCGCATACAAATAAAAACTCCGGATTAGAACAGTCAAGCTTTGCCACCACTGCTATTTAAACGGCTACAGTTCAGCTAGTTTTAGACACAACAAGCTGAAATTTGGTGTGATGGCAGTTGCAACCACTTATGTAACAATGGTGGTCACATGGCCATACCTGTGAAACTCTTAAAAATCCCCACTCTTCTAGTTGCTCCATTCTGTTGCTATGTTACAGGCTGGCCTCTAGATGTTGCCTATTTTATATTGACTAGTTATTAAATCCAGAACTGTTGCACTTAGTTGTTTTTTTTATTAATTGTGTGGTTCAGAGAAGTTTTTATTTTTCTTTATACACATCACACTGTTAAGTTCCCTCTACACCAGACAATACAGCCT
>NW_013952452.1:496607-501825 GCF_001266775.1 Austrofundulus limnaeus | reverse complement strand
CAAACGTGTGTGTGTGTGTGTGTGTGTGTGTGTGTGCATGAGTGTGCCCTTGTTTTTGCTGCTTGGTGGGGATGATTTTTCAGAAAAGTGCAGCCTTGTGCGGACCGGATGCTCCTTGTGGGGACCAAGGCCTGGTTCCCACGACTTCGGAGGCTGGTTTTTGGTAGGGGGGTAGGTTTAGGACCAAGATGTGAATTGAGTTTAGCTTAGTTTTAGGGTCAGGTGGTACCTGTGAGATTAATTTTAGGGTAAATAGTCAGGGTTAGGATATAAAATGACCAAAATATGCATGTAAGTCAATGGAAAGTCCCCACAAGGATAGAGAGACATAGTAGGTGCGTGTGTTGTTTTGGCTACAGAGTGAGAACCATGTTAAGTTTTGATCAACAAAGTGAGGTCATTTTTGGAAAGTGAGGACATTTTCTCGGTCTTCACTTTGTTTGCAGCTCTGCTGTGCTTTACTAGTTTGGTTTGGAGGTATGGTGTGAATTAAATTCTGGTTCAGGTTAGGGTTAACTATAGATCAGTAATGGTTAATTTTAGGGAAAATGTCTGGGTTAGGTATAAATGCAGTTAAAAAAGGAATGGAAGTCAATACAATGTCCTCAGTTTGACGCAAATACAAGTGTGTGTGTGTGTGTCTGTGTGTCTGTGTGGGCACATTTTTGCCACATCATGGGAACCATTTTCCAGAAAAGGGCAGGCTTGTGGGGACCGAATGTGCATCGTGGGGACCAATGCCCTGTCCTCACGGGTACGGATGATAATTTCAGGTGTGGGGTTAGAGTTAGGACCAAGGTGAGAATTTAGTTTGGATTAGTTTTAGGATCAGGTGGGTACCTGTGAGGTTAATTTTAAGGTAAATGGTCAGGGTTAGGAAATAAAATTACCAAAACATCAATGGAAGTCAATCCACGGTCCCCACGAGGATATACAAACAAACCTCTGTGTATTAGGATTGTTCAGACAATCAGTTTGATACACACTGGGGTTAAAAAAGGTCACTGGTCAGATTAACMATAACAAACCCTCCTTATATTAAATAACAAATATATGGTAGATGCTGACCCTTTGTTCACATTTAAAGCCACAGCAGTTCTATAAGCATTTTATTTAAGCTGATTAAACTAAGATCAATCTAAAGCAGACTGATGAGAAAACATTTCGGAGGATCCAGAAACTCAGTTACAGATTTTGATTACTGTAACAAATTAAATTTCATGAAATTTAGTTTGATTTATTTTCCATTTAAATTTGGTAAAGGTTGCAATTCAAAAAACACCTTTTATAAAACATTTGAGACTGGTCAGTATTTTGAACACAGTGCCCTTCTAGAGTCCTCTAGTGTTTTAAAATGTTTTGGAGCTGTTCAAATATTTATGCTAGCCTTTTCTGACCTAAAGAAGGAGATTTTTTCTCTCCTCCCTCTTGTTCACATAACTTGACATTATGGTTCCTCACATGATTTAATCAAAACTGGCCTTGGTATTTAAAGTTTATTCTTCTGGATACAGCAGTATGCACCAGAGATGGTCAACAAGGCCAAAGATTTGCTCCTTGCATTTTAAGAAAACATTGAGTCTTGTGTAGMAGTGGAAGGTTGTGTAATTCTTAATTAACAAACATTTAGTGAGTTTGATCTGTTGTAGTTAAAACACAATTTCTAATGTTTTTATTATTATATCTATCTATTCAACTTGAAATAGCAAAAATAAATCAAGCTTGTAAACCAAATAAAGTGGTGTTTTGTCCCTTTCTGTGACTGTTTGTCACAGTAACTCAGTAACGGGAGTTCATTATTAAATTGTGGTGAGGGGATCCTTGTTTATTTCCTTCCCCCTTTTCTACAGGACTCAATAAACCACTGTTGAATTTGTCCCAGGGGTTGCAATTTGCTCCCATTACTCTTCTAACTTACAGTTGTTTGGATGCTACGACTACAAATTCACTCCCTACCTCAGTCCACCTTCTCCCAGACCCATGTTCTGAACAAATCCCTCCTCTAACAGAATGGATRCACATGAGTAGGTCAACTCTTCATCAGGCTCTGCTGATGCTTCATAATTATGCATTTAATAGAACAAGGTGGATTCGGAGCAAGAAGGGGAAGCTGAGGACTAAGATTAGAAAATGCTGTTTAAACAATTTGCATTGTTCACTTGTTTTCTTGGGTGCTTTCACTCTTTACTAGTGGTTTAAAAACCAAGATTATTACTGTATGTTTCAGCTTTTTGTCTTTCTGGAGTAAGTCCTTTAAATGTGTTTTGAATGTGTTTATGCTACTCCACACCAGAGTTTAACTCAATAGCTGTAACTTTTACTGTCAATTTTGGATATTTTCTGTTTAAACGCTGATTAGCTTTGGCAGCCATCTTGAATTGGAGTGATTTTCAAAATTTAAAGGGGACMTRTACAAAATCCACTKTTTTAACTGTTAAATATATTTTGTTGTGGACTTAGTCTGGAAAAGTGCAGAAAAGTTGAAATTATTTTCTCCTGTTGCTTTAAATATAGCTTTATATTCTGTTTGTGTTTTCTCTATTTTTATGACATTTTCTGAGTTATTTCAATTTATCTGTAATTGCCAAATAAGGTCTGCATTTACCAACTACAATTTCCTTGTCTTAATTCTCCTTTGGTTCTGGGTCAGACTCTGGATCCAACATGTAAAGCTGGATGGACAAGTATGTTGCTGACATCTTTTAAATAAATTGTAAATAAAATGTTTCTGCAATTGAGGAAACATGACCTCCCTCTCTCTCAAACTGGAGTGGACTGGTCTGGAAGCCAGAGGGGGGCGGGGCTTGGAACATCTCCTGGCACACCTGCCCCTCTTTAAATCCTTTTCTTGTGTCTGCCTCAAATCAGTTACATTTGTTACTGTTCCATTAAATATCAGCTGAAAGTTTTATGAAAACCTGTTCAATAACTTGTAGGATATTTGTCTAACAAACAAGTTTGTCACCAATAGCTATTGGCAAAGTTTTAGGCACTAATGTTGTSCAAGGTGTATATGTGTTGGAGGTTAGGCTCAGCTACAATCACACCAAGTTTTATCTTGTTATTGGTAAAATTGGCTGAGTTAGAGCTATTTTTGAATGATCTCAATTGGATTAATATTTACATTTCAGGTAGTTATCACATTGTGCGTTGTGGATGACTCTCAGCTGCTCCCACACCCAATCATAGCTCAACATGTGTAACACTAAATGAGTTCTAAGCATTTTTCAGGCTGGTTCTGAAAATCTCACACATCTCAACATTTTATTCAACAAAACCCTGATTTCTCAGGAGATTTATCATCCGCTGTCATCAACTGTTTTTTTTTTGTTCAAAATTGACACTACGAGCGATCAGTCATCAGTGCTTTTTTACCCGCTGAATGATGTCTGCAAATTACCATCTCTGACATATTGACAAACCCATTTGCAGTACTTGTGGAGAAAGAACACTCATACAGCAAAAAGCCAGATGAAGTGCAAAGATGAAGTAATCAACAGACGAGAGTGGGAGCGGGAGGGTGGGCAGAGAAAGCACCAGTAAAACCCATCAAAAAGAGAATCAAATGGTATGAAGAACCCTGGAGGTTTATCTTTCCTGGCATCGTAGCTGGATTTTAATTTGTCGAGCAGCAGGTGCACTGGTTTTGCACAGATCTACAACTTCTTAGAAGAACAGAAAGTGAACCCTAAAAGCACTTTTCCCCTTTTTTTTCTAGTCCTATTGCAAAGTGATGTTATTTTGATGTGAATTTGCATCTAGGCATAAAAAATGTCACTATCAAACATTGGGTTGGCAAAAAACATTCAAGATGGCTGCTTATATAAATATTATTTTAATAATAATCCATCTCAATCATTTGAAAAAAGCTACATTTTTCTAGCTCAGGGGTGTTGAAAGTTGGAAGAATGTGTTAAATCCAGTGACAAAAAGAGAAACCATAAAACTATTTCACTTTTAAAATATTACCTTATGGTCCAGACAAAATGGTAACAAGAGCCAGATTTGGCCTTTGGGCCTTGAGTTTAATGTGTTCTAGATTTTGAATTTCCTCAAATGAGTTGGTTGAATGCTTTACTTTATATTTTCTTTCCACTGGTGTCAATTTAAATAATAATAATAATAATAATAATAATAATAATAATGTCAAGGACCTAAACAGATCAATGATCGCTTTCTACAGGTTTTATGAAATTCAGTTTGTTCATTCATAAAATATTAATAGTACAAACAAACACATGCATACACACAAACACAGGCAAAAACAYTATCAGTCTGGTGGCTGATAATTGGCTCTAACATTTATTGTCTAACTGTTTGGACTTCCGGCACAAGTTTGTCTCTTGTACATTTTTGCTGGAGCACTGTTGCTCTATTTTCTACTTAGTGCTGCCCAAGATGGTTGTTATTATTTTTGACCAATTACAAACAAGTTTTGTGTGTGTCTCTCTCTTTTTCCCCCGGCACCAGAAATTACATAATTGTGTTCAGACCATTCTCCTGTGCCGACACCGAGATGGGCGAGTAGATTTGGCCATGTGAGACTAAATGTCAACCAACACCGAAGCCTACTGCATCATTTTTGAAGACTATTTATAAAAGCTGCTGTAGATATTGCATAACCCCTCAGTGCAGAGGTATGACTCCAGCTTTAGCTTTTCTTTTATTTTTCTTCTTCTTTTTTTAAACTGGAACAATGCAGTTAGTTTTTTATCATATACCTTTATATAACTAAAAATAACAATTATCAGTTGCATCTTTTCAGCTCAGTTAAACAGTAGAAAGTAGATTAAAACTAATGAACACTGTTATTATTTGTGTGTTTGCAGGTTCATGGGATAATGTGGTAACTACATCTACAGCCAAACACATTTTAATGAAACTCTCAGAAAAAAATCGAGGATCAACAACTGAATAACTGTTGGACTAAATGACATTTAAGATGACCATCACAGCTAAGCAAATTATAGCAAATAGAAAATAGCCTGGAACTCAATCAGTTTTTACAGATATCATGTTATAATTTGGTARGTGGTTGAGAGTCATTCACATTACATGATATGGGTGCTAACACTTGATGGGATCTAAACATATCTCAAAGTTTTAGTTTGACCAAATTGACTGTACCTCCAACACTCCRTCATCTGACTTTAAAGGCAACAAACAATATATTTTCCATGAAGAATTGCTGGGCCTGACTTTTTGTTTTAGATCTGCA
>NW_013952452.1:485987-496447 GCF_001266775.1 Austrofundulus limnaeus | reverse complement strand
ATATATATATATATTAGTCGCAAAAAGGACAGCACCACAAATAAGCCATCCTCATGGAACCTAACAGGTTTGTTGTGTGCAGCAGTGCCTTCCAGTTTCTTTGATTGATGTACCCCCTCAGTCTTATCAGATGAGCTGACGTGACTATTCACCAGCACCAAATGTTCCAGAAGGATTCATGAGCAATTTCGTTTCATCAGCAGAAATTATTCATGTTAAATTGCTTTGGTTATGTTTTTATTTTATTTTATCTTTTCGCTACCACCTGTAATGAATCCATTATGTTGAACAGTTTTTGTTTTGTTTGTTTTTATGCTCTCTTTTGCCTTTAAAGAGTTGTTAAAACTGAACAAGTTTTAGATTACATCARAGGTTTAAACCACGTTTAAAGTTCAGTGTTTGCATCTTCATCTCCTGCTGACAAAAAAATGCACATCTTTAAGTGCATGTCTGTTGCTGAAATGTCTCATGGGTCAAATTACTGGATATATATWTATAGCTAATTTCATTGAGTGATCAAACTAATTCAGATATGAGCACAAGCCTCTGATCTTTAAAAAAAAATACAAAAATTGTCATAACTCAGTAAATTTGACAGATAATGACCTAAAATCTAATGCAGCTTAGCTGAGAGATTCCCAACACACACCCAAAGCTCTATACAGTGTGCAATTTTTTTTTCTTCAAAAAGCTTGACAAAAATCTGATGGGTGTCGACACAGTCTGTCTGTTAGCAAAATATCTTACAAAGTACTGGATGGATTCTAATGAAATGGACAGGAAGTACTATTTTAATACACATCTACCACTGATTAACTTTTGGATCTAATCCAGCGTTTCCCAAAGTTGGGGTCGGGACCCAAAGTGGGGTCCCGAAACATCAAGGTGGGGTCCTGAATTTTCTGAATTAATTATGTTTTTGCCTTAGTTGTTACAAAGGAGTGAGGTTAGTACATTTAAAATGGATAAATGTATTATAAGAAATATTGTTACTATGCCCATGTTTAGTTGACCTGATACAAATGTTTATCATCCAGAAATAGTTGGGGGCACAGGTCTCTGCTACTGTTATTTTGTGGGTCAAAAGCTGAAAAGTTTTGGAACCACTGCACTTTGGTTCCCAAAGTTGGGCTTGGGACCCAATTATGGGTCATGAAGCACCTTGGATAATCTCCAGAAATTAATTTAAAGGGTAATAAAAAATTTCCGATGTAATATTTTCCCTATAATTATTACAAAAACACAAAATAAGTATAAATAAGTATTTATATTTGTGTACAAGCTGTTTAGATCATCAAAAAGCCTGTGTTTTTAGGGTTTTTAATGAAGGTTGTGTACTCAGACTAGTAATATTTGGGGTCACAAGTTTTTGCCATGAATATTTTGTGGGTCAGAAGATAAAAAGTTTGGGAACCACTGATCTAATCAACTCAAGTTGACCAGCACAACACTGATCTTACAAATCATTAAACTGGTTATAATTTAGCCAGTTGTAGAGAAAGTGTGCTAGAAGGTGACGTGGTAGTAGCTGAGAGTCATTCTCAAAACAAGCTCCGAGTTTTTTTCTCACTGCGTGGAATCTTTGACTAAAACTTTAGTATGATTGTTTTCAAAGTTAACCCTGTTAGTCTGTTGGCAAAAATATTTGATCAAAACCTCAGTAAGTAATCACTGGCTGTACAACTTCATAATTTTCAGAGTCAAGATGGCTGCCACAGCTAATAAGCTTGAAAAAAGCCTCTCAGATTTTTAGACATGAGGCAAAAATTTGTTGTTGCACCGGAAATCCTGACAACTTTCTTGTTTGCCATTACCGCCACAGCACATACACAGCGCGGCGAGAGCAGAAAAGTAGAGGAGGATCAATAAAACATGGTGTCTGCAGGTTCCCGTGTACTTTGTCAGGAGGGTTTCGGAAGCTGGGCAGGAGGCAAGCGCAGAGGAAAACGCCACCTCCGCTCAGAGGAGGAGGGGGGCAGTGTCTGGCTGTAGGAGACTGGAAGGCGCGCAGAGAGAGCCGGATAAGTTCAGCACCACGGACAGCGCATCGGAGCGCAGGACAAAGTGGGATCAGTCCRGCGGCTCGGAGAGGCGCACCGTCATGCCTCCTTGAAGTGATAGAATTTCGCGTCCTCGGCGTTTGCAAGTGGAAACTCTGCTGTCCTCTTTTTTTTCCCTCCTCCTCCTCCTCCTTTTTCTTTTCCAAACGGGAGTCGCCAAATAAAGAGAGGAGAGGGGTGGAAAGCAGCGGGGATAATTTGCTTTCAAGCTCGGGCCAGCCTGTTTGACGGCGTGATCCTTACATCATCGAGAGGCAGAGAGAGAGAAAGAGAGAGAGAGAGAGAGAGGGGTGGGGGAGACGGAGAGGGAGAGTGAGACTACTTGCACCAGACTCCTCTCTGTCAGTCCTCAACTGCAAAGCGAGGCTGACGGATCTCTTTCCGCCGCCCCCCCACCCCGGGTTCCTCCTGTGCCCGCAGCCGCCAACATGCACCGTCCTGCGCGGAGACTGACGCTGTTGCTGCTGGTCTCCAGCGCTTTTTGGATTTTCTGCCACGTCATCAAGGTGGACGGAGCTCTGCCAACAAGCCGTAAGTTGTTCTGTTCAGTGTTTGGCTTTTTTGTATCGGGATTTTCAGAGTGTTTTGAAGCGGTCTGCCTCTGGTGCAGAGCTGTCCACCGGCAGCGGAGTGGTGGTGCCAGGCTGCACCGAGCAGAGCTGCTGGAAAAACGGGCTTTGAGTTTAGATATGCACGTGCGTCCTAGGTTTTGTGGCTGATTTGGGTTTTTAAGCACTGGTTTTCAGAAAAAGCTTGGCTTTCTTTTACACACGTGCTTTTACTGGTTTTCTTGTGCCTTCACGCAACTTAAGTGTTTGCATTAAGTGCTTTTAAGAAACAGTTTATCTGTGGGACAAACACTGGGTTTGTATCTAAAACATTACAGATAAAAAAGGTGTCTGTGACAGGGAATTGTTTTGGATGGTTTTGTTTTATGCAATTTTACTGCAGCTGAACCCAATTTGTGGACAAGAGGCAAATCAATCAATCAATCATGGCACATTTTGTGTATAAAGGAGCTTCACAGAAAAAAAAACATTGGCAATAAAATAATTTTACACAAATATAAACATTAAAACCAATTTATGATTTAGTGTGAAAAAAAGGTTTGGTCAAATTGACAATTTGTAAATTAATATTCTAATTAGAACCTAAAAGGTCAAAGCAGAGTTCATAAACATGCACTTTAGTAAAAGTTGCATCATGAAGGACAGAAAAACAGTTCAAAACTTCCCTCATCCATAATAAATGTATAGAAGCCAAGTCTTAGCTATAGTTTTTTTTTCTCCCAAAACTGCAGTTTGGTGTTGGATATTTTATTATTCAGTCTGGGTTACAAGTCTAAGATTGTTGGTGCAATTCCAGACAACTTTTATTTAATGAACGTCTGGAAAAGTCACGTGGTTGTCAAGAGATCTAACTATTAAATAAATGTGCATATAATTGTTTGTTTTCATGATCACATATTGCTTATGTGTCCAGTGATCATATTCATGCTTGCTTATTTTATTGTTATTTCGTCATCTCTTCTTCTGGATTTGACTGAGTGAATGTCTGCCTGATTGTGTTGTCATTTGAACAGTGGTGGTATTAGGTTCGTTTTTTCCGGGCTCGGTTCGGTGGTATTTCAGTGGAAGTTGCTGACGGAGACTCAGCCGGTGTGCTCCCCGGGCTTCAGTGCGGCTGATTCCCCCCGGTGATCGCCGGAGCTTCTCCGGTCCTGGTTGGATGTGTCCGGGGTCGCACATCATTAATCATCCCGTCTGACAGCAGACAGCAGGGAGAGACGAGCCATTTGGGCTGCGTTCACGTGCAGCAGCCTGTGTGTGTGCGTGTGCGTGCGCGTGCGCACGCTCCAGTTTAAACGAAGGCAGAAAAAGTTGAACAAAACTTAAAGCCTGCTGTTTTTATTGCATTTTCTTGACATTTTTTTAGTAAGACATGGCGAACTGAAATGATTGCTTGGAGAAAAGACAAAAAAACTTGAGTGCATTTTAATTTAATGTTTTTCTAACACTTCAACCTCTACTGGAATAGAAAACAACAACAACCACACAATTCCAAATGAAGAACATAGCCAATTAGACTGCATTTCAAACAGAGTTACACATTTAATTAAGACAAAAAATAAAATTACTGTTCAAAGCAATTACGTGATGCATCTGTATAACCTTAGTAAAACAAACAAAACTGTGAAAATAAATGATTTCTTTATTTTACAAAACTATACTAAAATAGTACAGACAGATACAAAAAGATTTAGAGAGACAATTAATCCTTGTCATTAGGGGAGTCAAACTCTGGTCCTTGAGGGCCACTAGAGGTTTCTGTGCTCCAGATTTGAAAGAACAGGTGATTAACAGGCTTCTGCAGAACTTGAAGAGGCAACTCAATCACTGAATCAGGTGTGTTGGAGTCAGAAATAAGTAAAACCTACAAGACAAGCGGCTCTTCAGTACTTGGGCACCACTGCATGATAGTCATGTTTCAAATTAAGTGTGACCTCAGTCATTATCACAGGCACCTTCTAGTTTTTCATCAGCTTTCCAGACTAAAGAGAACCACCATGGTCTAGGTAGTTTGGTATGGTTCTGTGTACAACACTGAACGTGAAGCAGAAACAACAAAGATGAGACCTGCCTGAGGAGATCAAAGACATCCATGTTGAAGATAAAGGCTATAACCATCTCCTGTCTCCAAGTAGCATCATGTTCCTCTGATCACAGCTGTCTGTACTAATGAAATCTATAGGTTCATGGCAATGTAAACTCCTACTGACGCAGAAGGAAATGCGAACCCAGATAGATCAGGCATTGCAAATGATAAAAAGCCAAGAGAACTTTCCAAAACTCATCAAGTTGAACTCCAAGATCAAGATTTGTCACTTTGTGATTGTATGTACCATCGAACACATTTTGAATCATATCGAGCTCTATAAAAGAACTCCCAGTAGGGTCTAGTGGTATAAAAAAATACAAAATATTTAAAAAAAAGTCAACCTTTTTGGTTTTGGAGAAGCTTCGGAAACTATTGAGGAAAAAGCCTTTTGGTCAGTTGTATCAGTTTTTTTCTTATTTCTTATTTTAAGAAAAGCAAGACTTTTTATGAAAGAAAAGAATACTTTGCACATATGAAGGAAAAATGTGATAAAAAAGCACAACAGTTTTAAAGTCTTAAGTAGGATGTGGATGGATTTTTGTGCATAGCTGTGTGCACATGAGAGAGATAAAGCCATCTAAACCAAATGTTGAATCTCACTCAGCCCCGCCTCACTGACTGCAAGTGAAATGTCGGTTGAAGAGACAGTGACATTTTGGCTGGTGGTCTGGGGCACGGATTTAAGGGAAGAAGAAGGGTGAAAAAAATCCAATCTTGCTGTGGCAGACATGTTCACACAGAGGAAGTCAAGGGGCTGGTTGACCCACTGACTGTGTGGGGTCTTTAAGTATGGGCTGAAAAGGTCATGTAGTAAAGAAAAAGAAAAGTTAATTAGTAAAAAAAGGTGCTTTTATTTTTTCTACATGCATTTTCACCTTTATTTATGCATTTGTGAGGTAGTATGTTTTAACCTAGTCACTTCAACATAACCTTAATTTATAAACTATTCGATGAAAAGTGGCAGTATGTGGCACTTGCTTGAATGCACATGTTTGATTCAAGACTTTTTTTTTCATTTTAAAAAAGTTGAAAATATTTCAATTTCCCAAATCTGCAACGTTAGAGATTATTGCTTTGAGCTTCCTTCCTTAGATTTGCATCAGTGCTATTGTGACAGGCTGCATAAAGGATCTAGTTTTTTTAAATGATCTCTCTCAGTTTGTGTGTGTGTGTGTGTGTGTGTGTGTGTGTGTGTGTGTGTGTGTGTGTGTGTGTAAAGTCACCGTCAGTGGGTGGCTAAATGGGCCCCTGGAGTTTGTCTAATTTAGAGTGAGATTAGCTCGTCTTCATCTCATTAAGCTTGCAAGGCCATTTGACATTAACATCAGTCTGGTTTCACCTCGAGGACCATAAGTTGGGGGGATTCTCTTCCTGATTGATCGCTGATCAATCGCCACTTAAAAAGATGCAAATTGAATTTGTCATTTTTGTAAAAATCCAACACCTCGACTCTCAGGTAAACCAGTTACTGGTCCCGTGCCTCGTTTTGTGACATGTCTCTCATTGCAGGGTGAAAATGGTAGGATTAAGGATGGAGGAAGCAGACCGGTTTGGCTTGGATTAGAGTGGTTGGCTCCTGGTTCGGTGTGTTGCTATGCTTATGTGTTGTGCTGGGTGGYATGACCCGAATTTTATATCATGTTATTTTCAACAATTGCACCAGTATCATCACATTTGATGGTATTTTTCTTTTCATCACAGCTCAGCTGACAAAAAAATGTACAAACACTGCTTATTGATTAGCAAACCTGAAGTTGGTCTCTTTCTGCATCACAAGCTGCGTTTCCATTGACCGTGAAAATGTGCAAATTGGAATTTGGAAAATAAATTTGCTCTATGTAAACAGGTCAATTTTGAAAAAAAAAGTTTTTCGACAATGTTTTTGCGCTAGGAAGACGTGGTTTTTCGGCCGTATTGAAATTGATGTATTTCGCAAAACTGCAATGGAAACACCTTTTTTGCATCACAGGAGTCACGTGATCAAGAACGGCTGTTTCTACTGGTGAAAAGACTACAAAGAAGAAGGTAACAGGAAATAAAAGTAGTAGTGAAATCACAGAAGAAAGTATTAAACTCACCGACTACATTTTCCCAAAAACGCAGCATACATAGCCACTCCCAAGTATAAGGAGCTCGTCGCTCGAAAGCCTCGATAAGACGCCAACGTCTCCTCTGATGATGAGCGCTAGTGTCGTGATAGCAAAATGCTATGTGTTTACATCCATTGTCGCCATGTTTGTAATGACTTGTCGCGAGAACAAGCATATTCAGCCGTGACTTTAATAGCATTTCTTACTTAATGGAAACACCGCAATTGCAGAACTGTGTTTTTTCAACATTAACAGAATATCGACAAAGTTTTGCGCACATTTGCAATGGAAACACAGCAACAGAAAATGTTTGACTTTTCTTTTACTGTACCTCATATGTGTCGCTGTTTCCCTCCTCTGTGTCTTTTCTTCTTTGCCTGGTTGTAGACAGTAGTCACACAATTTGGTCCAATCGTGAAGGAGAAGGGTTGATTATTATCTGGTCTATTTTGTGTTCTTTATTAAAGCTTAACAGGATGACTCAGCTTGGTGCACAGTAGTCAACTAAACACCAGTAGCTACAAAACTACTTTCCCTGGGCTTTCATAGTAGAAGTGCATTAAGTCTCCAAACATTAATGTCACATGTTTGTCTATCCGTGCACGTCACTGAAGATTTATTTACTACATTCAGCGATGGGGAAACCGTTTTTTTTTATCAATCAACATAAGCAATGGAATCAACACCCGCCGCCAGTTACTCCAACAAGCTGCTCCAACATAACATTAGCTTGCTAATGCACATAGCGGTGCTGCGATGAAGTGTCCCCCATGAAACAGTTCACTGGTGGCTGTGACGAATGTTTTGAACGTGTTCAGGCCATTTAAACCGGTTTGTCCGGTATTCAGAAAATTCAGAGCTTAACAAAAATAAAAAATGTTTTTCTGTATGATCCGGTATACTGCCCTGTGTGTGTGTGTGTGTGTGTGTGTGTGTGTGTGTTCGTAGGGACATTTTTTGACCATTTTTTCTGGTACACACAGCATTCTGTTATGATAAAATAATATTAATAACTTATTGTTATTTATGGGGACAAAAGCCCAGTCTCCATCAGGGGATATACTGTTGGTGGGTTAGGATTAGGACTGGGGTGGTTAGCTTTAGGCTAAAGGGTCGGTGTTAGGCTGTTAGGCTGAAAAATAAATGGTAATCAATGCAAAGTCCCCACAAGGATAGAAAAACTTGCATGTTTTGGTTTTTTTTTTTTTTTTTGGTCTGTGTGATTGACCAGACAAGTTCTAGCTGTTAGTCGTTCTGCCATGTTTCTCTTGCCCTCTGTCTAAACATCTCACCTCTTCCTGCTTTTTAAATATCTGTTCCCCTGTTTGCATTTCTTCCATCCTCAGTAGGGAGAATCTTTGTCAGTCAACTTTCTATTTTTTTCTTGTCTTTTTTTTCTCTTACAACAACTTGTACTCTTCTGCTCTTTTGCTAACTGCCTCAACTTTAACGACTGCAATGATCCATCTTTTTCTCCACCTACCACCCCTCTCAGTTTGCAGAGTCCTCAGAGTTTTTGTCATCATTCTCTTCCATCCCCCCCTCACCCCACATCTCAACCCCCTGCTTGTTTTGTTTCCTCCATGTATTTCTGATTCTGCTGCTCCGTTCTCGACTCTCCTCTGCAATTTTTTTCTTTTATCAACCGGTCCTGACCATTTTCATCCTTTTCTTGTCTCTTCATCATTTTTCTTCTGCAAAGTCTCTCATCTCACAGTGTGTCCCTGACTCTCATGATTACAAATATGCACGGTCTTTTTTAAATTTATTTAAAAGAAAAAAAAGGCCAGACTTGCTGTTTTTCTAGGGGTGTAATGTGATGCATCTGCTTGTGCATGTTCRTGCAAACTTTCAGAGCAGCGAGAAACTTTCGGTACATTTTAGTTTGTCAGCTGTCACGGACCACAAATAAACACAGCCATACATTATTCTCCCCTTTTTGTGCCACAACACTCTTATGTCTGCGTTATTATTACTATTTATTTAATTTTATAAAAAAATACCAAATGTAACATAAGAGGTTGGTATTTACCATCACAACATTTTCTTTAACAATCAGTTGTGTGGTGTACGGCAGAGAATGGGAAACTAGTCATTTTCCAAATTWGTTGCAGGTGTACAACTCCACAGTGGCATAACCCAACCTGACTATATATTTTCATCACTATTTGACTGCTGGTGTAATTCACTGTGATATCATTCTGCTCCCCTTTGTCCTTGTAATCACTACATCGTCATGTTATTGCCGTGACTCATAAACTTTGCTTCAACAGTGTATTAAATTTATTTTCCCATCAGTCATTGTGAAATGCTGGTGTGTTTCGCCCTCCCCAAGCACGTCCTTGTTTCCCTGCTGAGAAAGTGTTGCAGAGATGCTTCTCATCTCCCGAGATTTGCACTAGACATTCGTCTCCTGACAGCACTTTTAAGGAGTYTTATCTTTATTTTAGTAAATTTCTCTGTCTGCTTGCATCTTGATCCCAGTGATCAAAGCCTGAAGTATTGATCGTCTGGTCGCRTGGTGCTTTTTGGTCTGCCCGGTTGTGTTTTAGAATCCAGCTGATGGAGTTTCTGTTTGGCATTTTTGAAGCACCGTAACATGTCCTCATTTGAAAGATTAAGTCTCAACAAGAGTTTTCAGTAAAAGAGCTCGTCTTTGTTTATAGAAACAATCTGACCTCTGACACAGAGCCTCAGTTCTGATGTCATCTTTTTGCCTCACAAATCTATTTGATGCATAAATAAACTTTAGAACATATTWATAGCAAATGAGTCAGGGCAGCAAGATGTTTGGTTAAATAATCCTCTGATTAGTAGATCAGAGTAAAATCTTCAAAAAAAGATGAATCATAAAGTCTAAGTTTGTGCAAAAGTTGATAACAACACATTAGTTTAAATCAGCACTGTTTTTYATTTTTATTGTTAGTTTTGRCATTTTATTTRATGCAGCTGTGAATATTTTTTTTGCTCATGTTTTGGTGTATATGACTCTTGAACTCTTTAAAAATGATAAAACCCTCCTGAGACCCTGCGTCCTCATATGTGGACATTGCATTTTTGCCCCTYTGCCCRTGATACATCAAGTTTTTTCAACTTTAATCCATTAGCCTCATTAAAGGACACTACCAGTGCCCTCTAGTGGTCAYATGACAATATTACACTCATTTGTGTGAAAACAAGCTGACGGGGATCCCAGTAAAAWGCTTCTACAACTCTTGCAAGAAAAAATGGCCAAAGTAAAAATCCACATTACATTTCATGCTTAAAACTGGTGTATTTATGCACTGTTACATCTTTAGCTTCATAAGGCATGCAAATTTGCCATTTATCTTTACAATTAAATGTGTGTAAGGATAAAATACTCATTTGAGGACAATGGGACTACAATTTTGTCATAAATTGTGTCTTGAGGTTGGATAAATCTGCAAATATTTAGAAGCATTTACAAACGTAAATAGTTAGTGTGTGTATATTTGATCACAAATTATTGGTAAAAAATCTGGAAACAAATCTGGAAGTAGAAAAGATTACAAGTGTGAACAGTTTTTCTGAGTGGTACATTTGTTCAATCAATTAATTATACCTATGATCTGGTCAAATGCTCTGTGATTTCCTGCCATTATGTCATGTAATATGTTCTTCAAACTGAGTC
>NW_013952452.1:473954-485760 GCF_001266775.1 Austrofundulus limnaeus | reverse complement strand
TTCCTGTACCATGGCAGAGTCTAGATGTTATACTTATTATGTCCTACTAATCCCATATATCTTGGAGAAGGAAAAAATGCACATAAAAAACACTTGTGTCTCTGGAGGTAAATATTGCAGAAAGTAATCATGAGCTTTACATCYATCGAATTTTAACACAGCCTTTAAAAAACAACAATAATTATCTCAGCCAATTAAAACAATGTGGCAAAATTTAGATGTGGTAATAGCTGAGGGTTATTAACACATACTATAAGGATGTGATTTTGAAATATTTCATGGAATGGACATATTTTCTTAATTTCTCTATATAAATCCATCTTAGCTTAAAATTTGATCAAGACCATATCAAAATGCTAGGCTTYTAATTTGAAAATATATTTTGATTCTTTTCAAATAAATTTGAAAGTAGTACCTTTTTTAGCAAGTGACTCAGTCATAATCTTGMATCTAGGCTTTTTGAAGAGTCTGCTATAAATACAGTTTAGCACAATAACAGGAAACGGGCTGYATTGAAAAATACGAACACAGTTCATTTTAGCTGTGTGCTTAGTCATTTTTCCTTGAAAGAAAAAAAATGTTTCTTGGAAGTGAATTCTGCTGCAGGGCCTATCAGTGTTTCTCCATGGGAGTAGGGCCACAGTGATGCAAATGCACACTGACAGGTCATACAGTATAATTCCCTTAACAATGTCAGTAACGAAACATTAAACTCACGCACACACACACACACACACACACACACACACAAATTCACACCGTTTTTCTCCTTTTGCTTTGCCCTGCTCAGGCTCACATGGAAACTCACAAACATGTCCCGGCCACTGAATATAGCTGGCCGGAGATTCATCGGATGAAAAAATAATGGGAGATAATTGGCCCAACAGTATTTTAACACTGTAATTTGCCTTCTGTTGAGACAAATAAGTGCATTCATGCTTGACTGTATTGGACAGTTTGTGTGTTTCTGGGTAAAATGGCAATGACCAGAAAGTTGCAATGGAATGTGTTCATTAAAACTCAGCAGAATCTGTCCACCTCATTGCACAAGAGTCTCAGAGTTCAGGAGTGAACTGGTGAGATAAATGCAAAAAAAAGAGCTGTGAAAAGGATTAAATTAGACACCTCAAGTAAAAATGGTCAAAGCATTGAGGATGCTCTTTGACAACTTGTCATTGAGTTTTAATATTATTATAATCTGTGCTTTTATCAAACTACAGCTGTGATGTTTAGCAGAGAAAGGACCAAATCTTGGCCCGAGACTTGTTTTTCTGGAGCTTTACAAGCCTTGGTAATCATTCAGCCTCAATGAATACTTAAAAAATGTGTAGTATTTTAAGAGTAATTGCTTGAGCACCATCATARAAAAACTTGAAATAAAAATAAAACTAATATAAAATGGACAAATGGTGCCAATATCTACCAATGAAACAAAATATAATAAAAAATGGTTATGCAAAACATGCTTGGGTTAGGTCAGGGTTATTACATTGGTGGCCTGTGAACCCTCCCAAAAATAAAAAAAAAAATTGTTCTTTTTTTAATTAATTGAATATAAAAATAGATTTTAAATCATTTGTAAATGAAAAAAATAGATGCTAAAATCTACCAATGAAACAAAACTTAAAACAATTGGGCTTGCAAAAAATGCATGGGTTGGGCTATTCAACTGGTGACTTTCACCCAACCCCCCCTCACCAAAAGCAGGGTGGATTTCAGGCCCCCGAGCTGTGGGCTTTGAGTAACCCCAGCCGCCAGAGCGATTAAGTTGAATATCCCTGGGTTAGGTGCTTTATTGCAGATAATCAGAATTTAGTGCAGCTTAAATTTTAAATATAAATTTTGAAACATAAATATATTTTGAAATATACGTTCTTGAAATATAGTGTCAACTTTCATGATTTTTTTTATTTTAGCTCTTAAATGAAGAGTTTTGCCAAATGACAACACCTTTCTTTCAGAATCTATCCCATAACCAGTTTAAATTCATCAACATTTAGTTTGACTTTGATCTACATGTTCCTGAATGAAGTCATATTGAATTCTTAGATTTTGAGTTTGTTGCATTTATTTCTTATTTCATTCAATTCCAATGATGAAATAGACTTTTGTTCATCATAAAACTGGCTTTGACTAATCTCGACGACTGAATTTGAACTACCACGGGAAATAAAAGGCAGTGTGCTCAAAGTGAACCAGACTCAACACATTAACCAGAAAAGAAAAAAAAATTGCAGCATTTTCATATCCAGAGTGATGCACCTTTTTGTTGCACATTGCTGTCCTACTTGTAGAATACAAAAGCGAGAGAGAGCTGTCAAGGTTGATGCACCTCCGAACCCTGAACTCAGGTAGTCCTGAGCACTTTTCACACGCTGGTTGTCAGCATCAATGCATGGAGACGTCTTCATTAAACTATTGCTCCTCCTGTAGTTGTAACTCACACAGAGCRGCGCAGCTGGGAGTCGGTGTGTGCTTACCAGTACAACTTACAAGTACCACAACTTACCAGTACTTACTTACAAGTCGTGCTGCAGAATCAGCTGAGTAACCACAGAAATGTTGGTAAAAGTGCTGAGTGCTCATTACTGGCTGATTATATTTATTTGAAGACCTTTTGGTTTGTTGATTCATGTTTGCTTCAAACACAAGGTCATGCTGATAATTAACTCTCACTTTTACAAAATCATATATTTGCTAATTAACATTTTGACCCTGGAGCTGATTCAGTTTTAGGAGGCAGAAGAGAAGACCTGTGAAAGGGATAACAAACATGTTTGTTTGGGGGCTGCCTAATAATTGAGTGATAATGGCATTTAAATAAAACGGTATTAGTCAAAAGTGGCATTTTTCTCCTTTTTATTATTTAAATGCTAAAAATCTAAGTGTGATTTGTCCTTTTCAAACATGACTGTTTTTTGGCGTCAACCCCGTTTGAAAATGCTGAGCAACCTTAGTGAAGACACAAATATGGCAAAACTACCAGTGTGACAGATACTGAGCTGAATTTTGAATTTCTGATTTGCTGAATTTCCAACACATATTCAAAGCACAAACTGTAACATCTCCTTTAAAACTTTGGTATTAACCACTGGAGTCAGTGGCCTGTCTGTTMGCAAAACATCTCATGAACCACTGAATGAGATTTACCGAAACTCTCCGCAAGAAACAAAGAGCTCATCTACCACTGATTAACTTTTTGAAGTCAACCCTGTTCAAGATGGCTGCTAATCAACATTAGCCAAAACAAAAATGGGTCTAACTGAGTCAAATCTGCAGAACCCCAGTTAAAATGTGGTGTTGTGGTAGCAGACATCATCCAAAACCATTATCTGATTACACCTTGCAAGATTTTACATTACTGCATAACATAGAAAACAAGATTAACATTATCTGACTGAAATGGTTAAAAATAAAACTTTATCAAGATACAATGTTTTATGTTTAATTTAAGGCATTAAAAAGCAGTTGGAGATGAGCATTTCATAGTTTTTTTTTTCTTGATGATCTAAAGGTATGCTGAGATGCTAACATGTGGTGAACACATTATTTAATGATGGTATGTTATAAAGTTGGCTATGTGTTTTATTAAAGTTTAAGTAAATTATGGTGCCTAATTTGTTACTGCTGATGGAAAAATAACCTGCAGACATGACTGGGTTATTAAGAATTTTGTTAGTGTTTTATAAAATATTTAATTACACTGCATGCACTGTTAGATAAGCGTAAAAAGTCATCATTTAGTTTAACCTAAATTCAACATTAACCCTTTAATGGACATGAGCTTGATGGGTAATGAATCCAGGGATTACTCCCTAAAAATCCAAAGCCAACATCTGTTCGACCGTCTAACTGGTGTTCATCCGTACAGTCAATGGCATCTGATTTCTGTCTGTTTTATGAGTTTACATCAGTTAGTTTTCTTCCTGTCATATACAGTGTGTATAATTTAGAATGGTTTCTTTTAACAAAATTATAAAGGTAACAAATTATACAGGTCTTTTTAAATACTTCCATCTTAACTACAGACTAAAGATTTTGATATTGATAGAAAATTACAATTTAATTTGCACAGCATCTAATATTACATTTTCTGTAATGGCCGTCACAGTAGTAATTAACAATATTAAAGATAAATAAATGTTTTCTGGGATGCTGACACAAAAATAGTAAATGGTCACTTGATAGTTGTGAAACTTTTCCCACTATTAGGCACAGAAAAAACAGTTTATTTCATAAAGGAGTTTTCATTTTGTTTTCCAGATTGATAGAAATATTATAACTCAGACAATATCTATCTATCTCTATCTCTATCTCTATTTTTATTTATTTTTATCTATCTTTATCTAATCTATGTTATCTATCTTATCTATCTATCTCGGGTGCAACAATACATGTACCCTTATCTAACAGTGCTTTAGGTTCAATACACACTTGGATGGAACAATACAGATTTTTAAAATTTACTTTATCAGCTTGTCTTCTGAAGATGCTCTGTGTTGAAGGATCAGTGGATCTGTGTTCGACTACTCATCCTAGGCTGCATTTTTGAGCGCAGATCCACTGAGAAACTTGCTGTTTCAGCAACATGCAATTTAAAAACTGTACTTTTGAGGTTAAACAAATGTTCATAATTAATTTAAATAAATAAAATAAATAAATCGCATAAGCTCCACCTATTTGCACAAAGCTCCTCCCTGGAGCTCACATGGCACCCCTCCCCACACAGCTCCACCACTGGCGGCAGCAACAACCTTTGGATAATTAAAGTATTATTGAATTAAATTGAATTGAATGTAATCTAATCTAATCTAATCAGCAAACACCTGGTGGAGCTGCACATTTGTTGAGCTTGTAATACTACTATTCGGTCAAGTCCTTTTCAGATAAAAAAAAACCTTCATTGAGGAAATGTGTATGGGAATGCCAAGGAGACTACCCTCTTATAACACTATTACAAAAGGTTGTAAATGCTATGACGCACTGATGTGAAGATGTGCTGAAGCGGGAGTGTTGGAAATGGTAGGATGTTCTTATAAAGAGAGGCCAATGTCAAGGTGTTTGGCCATAAGCAAAGTCAAATAGATTATTTTCGTAGCCGCTCCCAAGTATATGGGACTTGTTGCTCGAAAGCCTCGATAAAACGCCGACGTCTCCTCTGACGGCTGATGATGATCAATAGTGCTGTGGTAGCAATATGAATATATCTCATTGCAAGTGTTTACATCCATTGCTGCCATGTTTGTAATGACTTATTGCGAGATTAAACATATTCACACATGATTTTAATAACATTTCTTACTTAAAGGAAACACAGCAATTGCGAAACCATGTTTTTTCGATATTACCAGAATATTGACAAAGTTTTGAGCACATTTCCGATGGAAACACAGCTAGTTACTTGATTGTGGTAAAGAATTTAGCTGTGTGCCTGGAAAATACCCCCCCACCACCACCTTTTAATGTTAATTTTAGCCAACTGACTAAAATAAATTATCAGCTTGTTAATATGTGTATTTTTTTGTGTTGCAAATACCTTTCATTTTAAGCATTATGCACTAGCTCCATGGATGATTTCTCACTGCGTATGTATGAGTGTATACTATATGTACGTATGTGAGGGAGTGAGGTATTTTTTTTGGCCCACGCACGAGTCTGCTTCTGTCATATGTTGGATTTCTGGCCACCAGCTCATGTGGAAAAGTACTGTGAAAAAGGGCATTCTGCTCCTGCTAAGACAAATGTTGTTATTACTTTCAGCCCTTGCATTCAATTTGTTTTTTAAGCCGCTCGATTACCCCATTTACAGGGCGAGATTAAGTGAATTAATCTTTGGGCTACTTTCATTGAAGAAACACTCCTCCTTTTTCTTTTCCAACTCAGAGGGAAAGCTCAGACACAGAATGGGAATGTAGCCAGCTGGGGGCAGGTGGAAAACATAGCCATGGGCTCCTGTGGCTGCGAGAGGAAGGAGCAAGAAGAGAAATGGAAAACAAGTGTGTGTGGGGGGAGGGATTTCAGCTTCAGTCTAGTGAAGTGACAGTGTTTGAACGGTGTGAATGATGAATTTTCTGTACTGCAAGTGATAATATGAGCTCATTTATATGGCAATTGGTATTTCCTCTTAATAAACTGTGAATTCAGTATATTTATCAAACACTAGWGGGCTGGGTGTGAATTCAGCCAGCTCGCCTGCGTAGCAAAAGCGTCGCATTCATAAATGAAACAATATATTCGCTTCTACAGATATTTACAGATGYAATGATAAGTCAGGGAGAAAGTTASATGCTACAAAGTGTCTTTCTTACTGTTCTCCCACWCTAACATAAAAGAAAATGGAAAAACTTGAAGGACAATGTTTACGTGCGAACAAATTCTGCTTCTTGCTGCTTCAGATTAAACCTGGCAGAATTGGAGATGTGTGTCTGCAGATAAGGAGAAGAAAGGCTTCTTTAGTGTCGCAGTATTACCAATACTTTGTCCCAAACATCAGGAAATGGATCTGAAAAGAAAAAAAAAACWGTTAATTTAGTGCTTWGTTAGCAACAAGCTTACCTCATGCATGAAGTTCTCAATCTGGAGGGATTTCACATGCTGTATGGGATGTAGATAACTCTCATCTCTATCGAAACAAAATAACCATCTGCAAATTTGACCATTTGCCATTTTTGTTAGGTTTAAAGTTTTCAGTCCATTTAAACTCAGGGGACTCCRAATGGTAATCAGTTAAAGGGGCAATATTATGTGTTTCTCAGACATATATTTGAATACTATATCATAATAAAGGGTCTATGTCACCTTTAGTTGTTATTCAAATGCTGCTTTTWTGTTTAAGTAGAAAATAAACTTATCTTCTCATCACTTCCTCTTCTAAATGCCTTGAAATTGGCCTCTGTCTTTTTAAGAACTACCTTCCGCTTCTGTCCCGCCCATTTCGGTGCGTGGGGTGGTGGGGTGGGGTTCGGCTCGTGCACTTTGATGCAGTTTACTTGGCATCTGAAAATACATTTTCCTCAAAGGTATTTTGAATCTGAAAAGAGCTTCACTGAGTGAGAAGTAGTGGTTGAGAGCAGCAGACAGTTTAAGTTTCACTTTCACTCATTTGCTTTGTTACTGCCGAGAGCCTGCAGTGGTCATGGGCGGGGGGTGGGGGATGGGGAGGTGTGCTGCGTGGTGAGGAAGCTTGGTTTAAAGACGTGTCCCAGAGCGTTTCTGGTCCCAAAAGGCGTTTCTGGTCCCCACCTGTCATTTTGCTCCTCAGCATGGCTTCCTACAAATGCTGCAGGATTTCTCAGACATGCATGAATGAGTCAAAGCAAGGCTTTGGACATGCTTTTTTATGAGAGTATAACATAACATGATATAAAACTCAAAAGTTGATTTTACATGATATTGTCCCTTTAAGTCCCTTCTTCACCGATGCGCTTGTATGGTTCGGCCTTGGCCACGTGTCTCCATTGAGTTCCAACTGCGCTTACCTACTGGTTCTGAATGGGTAGAAGCAAGTACAGCATGCTTACAATTTTGACGTAAGCAGGTTTAACTCTGGGGCGTTACTTCCTCCTGGACAGAGTCACTTTTGTTTTGRAAYACGAGCGCACGATACGACATGGCGGAAGCAGCGATAAAACCGTGGTCTGTTTTTGTTGGTCTTGGGAAAGGCAGAAGTTGCAAACACTTCTTGGACAGAGGTGAGGGAGAAGAAGCGGAGCAAATATCCCAGGAGGTTTTGAACAAACTGATATCCCACGGTTACACAAGTGCTTATAAACAGCACCACAACAAAAAACATAAATGAATTTGTAAATTATATTACGATCTGTGTTCTTTAGTTGGCTTACAAAACATTTTAGTAATAAATAAACAAAACTGATTTTGTTTAATTTTGTGATTTTTTTATTATTGTCACAACAAAATACAACGTGATTAAGATTGGTTGTAAAAGGTATGAAGCTGCTGTGATGTGCAGAAATGGGCGTGACAGAAGCGGCAGGAGGTTCTTAAGGAGACGGAGGACAATTTCAAGGTGTTTAGAAACAGCTATGATGCTGGGTCAATTTTTTTTGATTTCTACATATAAACTAGCCTGGCCCTTGCCTTCCTACACAGTTCTGCTCAATTCTAGTTTCCCTTCTCTGCTCCGTCTGGGATTTCTCCCATAGACAAGGATTTCTTCAGGAGAATTTCATTTGGGCCAATCAAAGAACAAAAGGYGGAGTTTTGRACGAYGTTGATYWTCTGCGCAGTGTCTGCTAGTTAGTTTAGCAATGGCAGTGGAGGTTGATAAGGCTTCCAAATTAAATRAAATTTGTCTGACAAAGCAGCAGCTCTCATTTACAGTCRTCTYGTTCGGCTCRGTACTTCTCTCCTCTCAGTAGGGTTGTTTACAGCGCACGCAACTTCTGCTTAGCTTCTTAGCTTAGCCTCCTTCACAGAGGTGCTGGCATATATGTTGCGGCCAAATGATCCAATCATTTTAAACTTCAGCAGAGGCCAAGCTTTCAGCAAAAATTGCTTTTATAGCCGAGAGTCCAGACCCTCATACGAAGCAAAGTGAAGGACAAGGGTCTGGCTTTAACCAGGCTACATATAAACAGCATTTTCATAACTGGACATGACATAGTTACTTTATTATGGTATATAATTAAACATTATACCTGAGAAACACATAATATTGTCCCTTTAACACTACACATGAAAACACGGGCAACAGCCTTTTCTCCTTCAGTGTCAGGCAATAAATATCAAAATCACTGAATAATTTAATCCAATCCCAACAGTTAAACACTGTACATTGATTTTTTTTAGTGTTAAAATGAGKCTCTGTAAGTGACGATGTGTTTTATGTGTGTCGGTGTGTAGATCTTTTAGCACAGACAGTGTGTCTGAGTGGTTTTGTGGATTTAGATGTGACATATTGGGTGTGTTCATGTTAGTGTGGGTCTATTAGCTCTGGTTCAAGGTGCTGTTCCACTCTGAGCTGAGATTAGTCTGACTGGGGTCACTGCTTTCCTTTTATACCTTCCTTTAACCTCCTGTCTCCTAGATTGTTTTCTTTGTTTTATTTTATCTCCTTTACACCTTGCTCATATCTGCTTTGTGTCTGTTCATTTTATTTGGGATATGTTTATAAAGAGGAAATATTTTGGCTACAAGAAAAAAAAACTTTTATACAGCAACCTTGACTCACCATGTTGTTTTAAAATAAACTGAATTAATTTCACTTGGAATAAATCTAATTTAATTGATATTTTTATGTCTAAATAATTAATACGAACTTCTTTTATTGAAGGAAAAAAAATAGTAGTAATTGGACAAATAGGTTTTCTATGTTTTATTTGCTTTGAAGGTTGTGGAGATAACAAATCCAGAAAGAAAACCCAGACAATGCTCCTCCTGGGGAATCCTTAGGAACGTGTTCAGGCTATTTAAACTGAAATGTCTGGTATTCAGAAAATTTATATAACAAAAATAAAAAACAAACTTTTTTTCAGCACAAATCGGTATAATGCCCGGCACTAGTGTCTATTAGTAAATTAAACATTATCAAAAGGTTTTAAAAATTAACTTCCTATCAAAAACAATCCCAAGCAATTCTGAAAACTTTGGTAGAAAATCTGGCATGTGGATGGAAAACTCTTCAGCTGTCTGAAACCCCTTTTGTTGATTTGCTCTTGTGGAAACATTCTTGGTAATCCCAACCTTTGCAAAAAAATGATAAAATTACTTATTAATGTTTGCTATGTGAGTTTAATAACTAAGTTTAATTTAGAGACACTTAATGTGCCACATAGACAAAACTGAAGACCTGAGCATTTAATCCAGTTAGGTCAGTATTTTCAMAGCTCAGTTAATTAATATGGAATTTTGATAATTCCCTCATTAAACTGTTGCTTAATGAATGTCTGCTATCAAAAATCAAAAACGGGGTTTTCTAAATTAGTTTTTCTAATAGACATATTTATGAGTTTGTCTTGACGTTGTTGCTTAATAAAAGGTCATCCTGTCTGCTGGCATCTGGTTGCACGCAGATAAAATAATGATGGGTGAGGATTAGAGCATTGCTGATCACGGATCAGTTTCAGCTCTTTTAATCTGTGATTGKGATGAGCAGAGATGCTGAATTAGTAAAAGACGCACACCCAGTTAAAAAAAAAGTCCCCACACTTAAAAAGCAGAAAAGCAAACAGGAAATACCCAATCTGATTTTATAGATTTATCCACTTGCCCTGTTTATACATTTCAGGAGGCTGAGCTGAGTGAGTGGATATTTCTGGGGAGTGTGCAAATGTGTGTTTGCATGTAGATATGTTGTGCTTCATCCCCACTTTTATTTTGTCAAGAGAATGTGCAGCCGTACACAGTTACAGTTAGAGACAGATAAAAACATGCACACACTGTGCAAAAGCAGTCTTGTTGCGCTTTACTCGGGAGGGAGACAAGTGTGCTACTGTATTGATTTCCAGTGAGACCAGAGGAGAGGCAAATGGGCTTTAGTATTCTTTGAAGCATGCGGTGCAGAGGGCTGCCCTTAAAGCTCAGCTTGGGGTCTTATTCTTTGGCTAAATGAAGTTTGTGTAATTTGTTTGACGAGATGTGCTGGTCATTTGGTTTCTAGTCCAGTATTTTATCCTCAAACAAATGCATGTTTTCTCACCACACGTCAGACCATACTTTAATCTAAGGTCATCTTAGCTGGTTGTTTTTTACTAAAACTTGGCAAATAATGTTATGCTCGGTTCCATGCAGTCCCTCTCTGCAACCACCACTGCAAATTTTATCTCAAGATCTGTAAAATGTTTTAACCATATTGCAGTTTTTTTTAGGTTATGTTGACTGTAAGTTTTGAGGTCAGTTAATTTAAAAAGGTTGTTGAATGTATATTAGAGTTTAGATTTATAGACGGAGCTTGGCCTGAAATTCAGGCAGGGTTGGGCTAAAATTACATGGTCAAGTTGGGCTTCTGTGGCACATTTTTAATTAGCCTTCCACATTCAATTTTAATCTTGTATATAACTGAAATGTGTCGCAGGGGCTAACTTATTATAATTTCTCCCTATGTCCAGCTCAGCATATAAACAAAAGCAGTTTTTTTACACTGGAGTCGGAAAAACTTTTTTTTTTTGTTAAATGTGGGGCGGAGCAGAAAAGAGTATGTGAATGTTAGGTGGATGTTTGTGGCTTAATAGGACCAGACGAGCTGCTCTCCAATGCTGCCCTTCTTGCTAATTTAAAGGGATCTAAAATTTGATAAACTAAAGCTGCCAACTCTCGCAATGAGTACGAGACACACACAGTTAACTACATTCACACATTCTCACACCACAGGCTGATTTCATGCCCTGAAACCATGCACACTCCCCAGAAATATCATATCAATCCCCCCACCCCCCTCAAAAAAAAAACCCCTGCTGCTTCATACCGGCCGCCCCCCGCAGCTGCAACTGTTTATAATCAAACGTCAAATCTGAGCGGCYGGGGAAGTGACCCCGTCCAAATTGAAAAATTAGTAATTGATTTGATTTATTTTTTTAACAGGAAAAGATTATTAAAAATCAAGCCTGACTCAGCATAATTGCTGTTGTACAGCAGGTTCCTGTTCTGCAGCATATAAAACACTCAGAAATACAGCATCAGAATCACATCATTACACACCATGGACACAAAGACAAACAAGCATACCAAATTTCAAAAAGGCAGCATTTGCAAAATAGGACGTCTAAATATTCTCTGGTGGGGAAGGAGCCGGAGCTAGTGTACGAGGCTGAGAGGTTTCGGCTAGAAATAGTCGGCCTCACCTCGACGC
>NW_013952452.1:469223-471049 GCF_001266775.1 Austrofundulus limnaeus | reverse complement strand
GATGGATGGATGGATGGATGGACGTCTAAATATGAGCACAACAAAAAGTGTCCAGCAGATGRCAGACAAGATTCTTGTTAAAGGGCAACGTGATAACTGAAGCAGAGAAACTAAGGGGGAAGGAAAAAAATGTACAAGACAAAACCAAATGTGATAAATATGTTTTCTGTGATGGAGGGACCAAGGTCAGCATGACTAAAGTCAGACCAGTGATGACACAGATCCTGCAGCACTTTCTACGTGCTCCATCATCCCAATTTATTGATTTTTTTTCTTTAAAAGAAAATGTGTAAATTGCTAATTTTACTAAACTCATTTTTTTAGTGGTTAAGTAAATTCAATACTTCATTTTTTTTCAAGTACGTTTACTTTCTCAATTATTGTGAGCAGTTTTATGACTTTTACTGAAGTACTTTTCTTATCAGTGACATTATTTTTTTTTTATCAGTCGTATTTTGTTGAAGTGTTTTTTCTTTTACCTATATTTATTTCAAGTAATTTACATAGATACTATAACTGCAGAAACTATGAGCAGCGCACTAAGCCTAATCAGAATAATACATCTGGTTTACATTGGGCTCGGGCCTCTAATTGTGGTTTATTAGTCGGGTTGGATCGGGCTCAGGCACATGATTTACGGGCTTGGTCTGGGTTGGGTTGGATTTATTTGTCCTGATTAATGCTTGTTTCATTAAAATTGGTTTAGTGGTTCAGGAGATATTCTGTTAACAAACACAATCAAATTCATGATCTTCTGCCTTTACTTTTCAGTGGCGATGGATAACAAACMAAGAGTGTCGAAACGGTCTCATTTATTTGCCCAATACTTTCATTTTCTAAAACAATGGAGTGAGTGCAAAGAGAGGAGAAGCAGAGCGATGTAAGTGCTGTGTTTAGTCAGCAGACTGAGACAGTTACCTAATGGGCAGACAGAACCCTCCCCAGCCCTCCCTCCCTGAATGAGATCCAGAATCATTAGAAACTCACACACTTCAAAGAGCGATAATGTGTGATCCTGTGAAATCCTCCTGATTGGCCGTGTGTGGATGTGTCTGTGATTATATAGAACAGTGTACACTTCTTCCTAAGAATCGGGGGATTTTCATGGATGTGGGGTTCAGGTGTAAATTTTCCAATATTTCTAACTTTTAATCAAAATCTTCCAGGTGTATAACTCTGGGTTGGGTTTTTTTCTCTTCTACCAGTTACATAAAGATATCATCTGTAATGTCAGACATGGCTGCAAACCCAAACCTAGAAATTTGTGAAATCTGTAATGGTTCTCAGAGACAGAGTAAAAGGGAAGTACTAAAACACCAGTTTGACAACACAGTATAACCAGACAGATGAAAAATACCAAATGTAGTCCACAACTCAGTTATCAAACTATTTTCACCTATCAAGGTTCTACAAAGGAAAATTGAGTTTTCTATATTTAGTCACAGATAAGCACATCTGTGTTTTATTCAGAGGACTTTAAGGGGCTGACAATAGATCCAGAGGATGTTCTTTATTGAAAAATGACAACTTTACAGCTGAGCCATGGCCACCTTTTAGAAATTGCACAGGAATTTCCAGACGTGTCAGCTGCCATTTAAATACTATTCATGAAACCTATAATTTAACAATTAAATTTCATCAATGTTATACATAAGTTGCGATGTATTAAATAGTACATGATGGCCATGATTACACCCTAAAACATGTGTCTGAGCTAGAACTGTATTTTTTTTAAAGAAAAAAATTGTATAGGTCTTCTGGACGGGTTCTTCTCTAATGAAACGTTTCGTCTCTCCTCCAAGAGACTTCTTCAGTCTGAGAGTTTC
>NW_013952452.1:461129-468038 GCF_001266775.1 Austrofundulus limnaeus | reverse complement strand
TGAGGAGTTGGCACACTTGTTCTGTGGAAAGTGTGGTTCTGCTGCTGAGAGTGGTGTCTGATTTTAATCGTGCACAGACCACATCCACTGCCTTATCAACAGGAACGCACGTAAAGAGCGATGTAACATTCTTTTTGATTTTTTGCCTGGATTACTGAGATGCATCAGGACATGTATTTTTTTTTTTACTTGCCACCAATGGGCAAAGGTGATAAAAGATAACCACTGGACAAATATTAGCAAAAATCCCAAAGAGTAATATTTTGATGACAGGAACAAATTAACATTTAATGTCAACCCAATTCAAATAGGTTGCCACAGCCTATCAGAAATGCAAAACTGTTTTCTCTCAGTGAGGTAGCTGAGAGTCATCCTCACCCAGAAAGCTAGCACATCTCACAGGATCTGATCAAAACCACTAAAATTCTGCCACTTGACATCATAGGATTGCAAGTAATTTAAAACTGGCAAAAAAAAAAACATGTTGCACAATATGCATTTTTTTAATTAGGGCTGCACAATATAGAAAAAATGAGATATGAAAAATTATAGTTATATTGACATGAACCTGCACAGATCTTACCTAATTTTAATGCGTTACAAGTATTCCTGAGTTATTCTTATTTTTATTGCTTGCTTTTTGTGCTGAGACCTGAGTACAGGTTTCCTTCTATCTTGTACAAAAGTGAACTGATACGTTAGCGTGTTGACTCTGTCATGCTTAGCTTCTGTTTCTATTACACTAAATATTAGCTTCATGCTAAACCATGTCATGCTTAGCTTCTGTTTCTATTACGCTAAATATTAGCTTCATGCTAAACCATGTTTTACATCTTTTCCTCCTCGTTTCACCCTGATCCTTGTCATCTCCCTCCACAGCTGAAGAATTCACTGACGTCACTTCTCTGAGAAACGCTGCCATTATTGTCCCAGACATTTTAAACAAAGCTGCCCACAGCCTCTTTGCTGGTAGAAGCAACCCATCAAAATAAAAATCCTGACACATTAGTGCAATTACTCATGGTTTACATGTTATTTTAATTTGCCACCTACATCGCAGGACCTGCCATGTGACTATCGCACACATAAATTGCAATATGATTCTCGATTTATCGTGCAGCTCTACCTTCAGTGATCATTTTCTCTTTTTTTTCTAACCCATTCAGATGGTTGTAACATCAGCTACCTCAGCAGATCTTCATTATTATTTTGTTAACACAGAGCTGTAATGAAATGTGCTGCAGAGCAATCTACCCTGAGGCAGAACTGGTCAGGAACAAAACAACACAAACCTACTAAATGTGTTCAAAGGGTTTGAATGATCATCTGAAGTGTTGTAGGAGGAACTGCTTAACAAGAGTGCCTCTTTTCATAACTCTGAAAGAATAGCTTGTCTAATAAAGTCACTAAAGTCCAAGCATCTTTGTAGTCTCGCAATTGAAGGGTTTCCTTTAAACTTTTACATGAAAGCATRATAAAGCTTTACTAAAACACATCATTGGGAGTCTAATGGACTTTAGAAGCAGCAAAGGAAGTCTGCACTCTGGGTATTATTCCTTTGCTGAGAACTTAGTGCTGATTAGGGAAAAATATGTTTTGTCTGGGGCCAGATATTCAGACCACTTTCTCCTCTCTCCACTGAGAGCCGTGAACGGGGTTTTATTTAAGTGTAAATATTGATCTCTGAAAATGGCACAAGCTAGCAGAAAAGCAGCAGCCAGCAGCTTGGAAGAAAAAACAAACAAACAAAGATAACATGAACATGTGATCAGCGATCGTTTACCGCAGTGACTTTAAAAACTTTTAGGATGAAAAATAAAATGGATTACTGCTTCAGCCTCTGGCCACTGAAAAGAAAATAATAAATATAACACAACGTGAAATCACTTTTAGGACCATGAAAATAAAGTTAGCAAAATCCCATATTTGTGTTCATGATTTTATCCTTTCTCCGAGCTGTTGGCGGCTGCTGTTCTGCTAGCATGTGTCATTTTCATGGATCAGTATTTACAGTCAAATAAAACCACAGTTTACTACAGGAGGAGTTTATGCAGATCTCAGCGTGGAAGAGTGCATCTTTGTGTAGTTAGATTTAGTGTTTCAGTGGAAAGTGTTAATAAATCCATGACACAAACAACTTTTCTGACATTATTCAAAATATTAGATAGATTAAATACACTGTAAAATATTAACAATAATTGGGTTAATATTATTATTAATAGTTTTAATGATTTCTACATCGTCAGACCTTTTTTTCTGCTCTGTTGTCAACAAGATCAAATCTGCTGACTTGTGTTGTGAAATGAGCTGTTTTTTTGAGTGGCTTGTGTTAATAAATCCATGACACAAACAACTTTTCTGGCATTATTCAAAATATTAGATAGATTAAATACACTGTAAAATATTAACAATAATTGGGTTAATATTATTATTAATAGTTTTAATGATTTCTACATCGTCAGACCTTTTTTTCTGCTCTGTTGTCAACATGTACAGTAATGGTAAATCCAAACTCTTGACCGTTTTGCATTAGCTGTTAGCTTCTCCAGCCGATCACACAGTCATGTGGTTTCTGCACACTCCAGCTGTTCTATATAAACTCGTTGTGGGCAATGGCCATGCCCCCCCCCCCGGTGGCACCCCTGCAAATGTGGGTTCACAGGCAGCAACTTTTCACTGAGGATGTTGTTTGTTGAACATTTCATTTTAAAGAGGTGAAATACAGTATTAATAATTAGCTGTTTGATTAATTCATCTAATATTATTCCATTCATCCCCATTTTTTCTTGCACTTTTCACCACTTCCTTTAATCCTCAGTCTCTCTTTGTCCTGCTTGATCTCTCTTCAGTAATAAAAGTCAGTGCATTTCTAACTCAATCACAGTCAGTGTGCCGTAATATCCACCTGCCACAATGTTGAGAGCAATTCCGTTTCTGCTATGAGATTTTCATTGTGTCATTGTCATTACCTATATCTGTGTAATCATTGATTTATTACCAAGGCTTGTTACCGAGATAATAACCTCAGTCATGGTGAATTGTGCTCGTTGAAATCCTTTTTAAATTAAATTTTATTTTCAAGCAACCCACTCACTCGCTGTACAATACAACCTCTATTCCCCGTTTCCTCACCTCAGGCTAATTCTATCTTTTTTTTCCAATATCTTCATGAATTTTCTGCTGTGTTCTTCTCTTTCATACTCCTTTTTTGTTTTCCATTTTCATCTCCTACCTAGTACAGTTTCTAGTAAAAAAAAAAAACATGTAAAGGGGAAAAAAAACATTGGATGACTTTTCACCTACACATTGAAAAGCAACATCCCACAGATAAATTCCACAGTTAAACACTATTAGAGACTCACCTGCTGTGGGTTACTGCTGAGCATTTGGCAACAAAGGAATTCACACGAGGAGAATAATCAAAAAAGGTTAAATGGAAAAACTCAAAGAAAGCAGACAGAATGTATGCAGTGAATCCTCTCACACACACCTTAAATAGTTTAACTTTTTCTCTTTATTAAAACATGTTTTTATCATCATTATTATTAGGGATGCACCGCTATGAACATTTCAGCAAATATTGATATTGGCTGAAATTTTTGCTTTAATGGCCGATAACCAATGTTTACCGATTTTACACAAACACAAATTATTTATATACATATACACACATGAGGATCAGTGCCTCCAAATCCGAGACCATGGTCTTGAGCTGGAAAAGTGTAGGGTGCCTTCTCCGGGTCGTGGAGGAGTTTAAGTATCTCAGGGTCTTGTTCACGAATGAGGGAAGAATGGAGCGGGAGATAAACAGGCAGATTGGGGCTGCATCTGCAGTGATGCGGGCGCTGTACCGGTCCATGGTGGTGAAGCGTGGTGATTTACCAGTCGGTCTACGTTCCGACCCTCATCTATGGTCCCGAGCTTTGGGTAGCTACCGAAAGAACGAGATCACGGATACAAGGGCCGGAATGAGTTTCCTTTGCAGGGTGTCTGGGTTCCTCCTTAGAGATAGGATGAGAAGCTCAGTCATCCAGGAGGGACTCAGAGTAGAGCTGCTGCTCCTCCATGTTGAGAGGAGCCAGTTGAGGTGGTTCATCTGGTTAGGCTGCCTCCTGGACGCCTCCCTGGTGAGGTGTTCTGGGYAYGTCCCACTGGGAGGAGGCCCAGAGGAAGACCCAGGACACGCTGGAGAGACTATGTTTCTCAGCTGGCATGGGAACGCCTTGGGATTCCCCCAGAGGAGCTGGTCCAAGTGGCTGGGGAGAGGGAAGTCTGGGTCTTTCTGCTTAGACTGCTGCCCCATGACCCGACCCCGGATAAGTGGAAGAAAATGAATAGACGGATGAACATATGCACAATCCACTCTTTTTTTTGATATCCTCAGACCTCTGACATGGCTCTGTGCTTCAGTTATTCCTGGCTGAGCAGTGTCACCACTATCATGATCAAACAGATAACACTTGACCAACCATTTCCCCTCCCAAAACAGAAACACAAAGCTAATAAAAGGGAAAAATCAATATTGGATGTTAATATCGGCCTAGTTTTACTTGTTGAACCGGTACCGATATTCTAAAAAAATACCAATATTGGTCGATACTGATGTTAATGCTGATCTATTGTGCATCCCTACCAAACATTACATTTAGGTGAATTGATGAACTGAGACAAGAAACAAAATAATATGGACAGAAAAAAAATCTTTAGGAACAAGATACTAGATTTGGGCACAAGTTTTGTGCAAATATGTAGGTAAAGCTACAAGATATCTGACTGCCTGAATCCCCAAAGAGCTACAAMGTTTTTTGCAAAAGAAAACAAAGTTTAAATGCAAACTAAAGCAGGTGAGATTAACAGAACTGTTTGCGTAAGAAAACCCACAGACGACAAACAAAAACAATGATGTTGCAACAACTATGTTTGTTTCTTTTGTTCGCCGTCTGGACTATTGCTTTTTAAAGGCATATGTTGCACAATATGTGCACATCTTTGTAGTTCATCTTTCATCTTTTCTTTAATTCATAATTCATCTGTTGATTTGATCTGGTTTCCCTGGTTTTGACTATCTCGGGTCTTTGTGCCTTACATAAATCAATTTTAATCACTTCTTTCTTTATATGTTTGCTGTTATCGGAGTTGTAAAGCCCTAAAATCATCACATCTTCAAAGCGTGTCTGTGAACACACAAAGGCCTGTCTAAACACAGGCTTTATCACTTTTTCCTCATGTCTGTCTCTGGTCTCTTTGTTCCGTCGAYGCTGGTCAGCACAGATGCATCATGGCGCCAACTCACCCCCGTTAGTTCTGCTTTTCAAAGCGATGGCGTCACCTCGCCTCTAACCACATATTTCCAATGCATTTATCAGTCTACATAGCTCTACACACTTTTATTATTCGCCCAATTTTTTTTCTTTCTCTCCTCCTAAAGTGCTCTGTTTTTTTAAACCTGTGTGGACCATCGCCGCTGCACTCAGACTGGCAGGCCAAGGTTGATGGACAGAGAGATACTTGTAAGTGTGTGCGAGTGTGAGTGTGTGTGAGTGTATTGCCAAGAAGATTGGGTGAAAGCAGAGCAGGGTGAGCCCTGATTGAAGCTCAGAATAACATTAAGCCAAAGCTTTCTTTTCTCCGTCTCTGTCTCCTTCGCCTTCCTTGGCATTCTGTCACTCAGTGGATGCCTCATCYGTCTCATCACTTACATGCTGTCTCAGTAGCTTTCTTGACTCTAACTTTGCCTCTCTTTTGAGCTCACCCTCGCCGTCTGTTTATTGTGCATTCATATTATGTCATTGGTGTTTTCAAAGGAAATCGTGAATAGAAGACGTGAATGACCTCAATGTACAGATTGTTTGTATGATTGGGTCGATGAGATGAGTGAATGGGTTCGGTTTAGAACAATTTTCACTTCCTTTAAAGGGGACACATCTATCAAAATCCTATTTTTAGCTGTTAAATACATTTTGTTGTGTACTTTGAGTCTCTAGGACTGCATAAAAGTTTAAGTTAGTCACTACTGGTGCTGCGTAGATATATTTCTATTCTGCTTGAGTCATATTTTTCAATACGTTCAGTTTTCTCTTTTTTTCTATGACGTTTTCTAAACCATTACATCACTGTATTTGCAAAGAAGCAGTCTGGACTGACCAACATCATTCTCCTCTGGCTCTGGGTCAGACTCTGGCTTCAACATGTAAGGCTGGATGGACAAGCCTTTCCCTGTTGACATCTTTTAATTAATTTGTAAATAAAATATTTCTGTGCAGGTATATAGTCGTAAACCCTTCCATCAAGCTAGAATGAACTGCTCTGGAAGCTGGAGGGGGGCGGGATGTGAAGAGACAGCCTCAAAACAAGTTGATCTGAGAAAAGAGGTGAAAGGCTTGTGGAGTTATAACAAGGAGGAATTCAGACCAAAGCATTGCAGTTCCTCTTTATATAGACCCCAACTGAAAGATTTAAATGTGAAATGGGATTTAAAAGTCTCCTTTAAACAAGTGAAAGAAACCAATAAAATAAAGTCACTGCCAGTCACTTTGATGGTTTGTGCCTCTGAATGTTTGTTTTCTACTAAATGTAGAATAGCTGACATGCTGTAAAAAACAAATGAGGGGTGGAAGCTGCACCAGAAATCACAAAACAAACTGCCTGTACTGTAACACTATGTCTGTAGTCTCTTATTTCGTTTTATCCTACAGCCATGTTTTAAAACATTTACCCAGATTATTCACACTTATTGGGCCTCATGCAAGAACATGTTCGTATTCTTATCCTAAATTTCTCTTACTTTTGTTCGTACAAAGGGTTCGTACGAACATATCATGTCATATTCAACAAACTCTTCTATCTTCAGGAAAAGTGCGTAAATGAGCTGCGTAATTTACACCTTTTCTATCCAGCTGCTCGTGCACG
>NW_013952452.1:457131-460334 GCF_001266775.1 Austrofundulus limnaeus | reverse complement strand
GCATGAGGCCCAATGTCTTGAACTCACACAGAGGCCAAATGCAAATTTTCAGCAAGATGTCATGTTTTATTTTATTTTATTTTTGTGAAAATCATTGTGAAAGAAAAGAATAATTTTCCCTGACATGCTCCACCTTCCTGATGACTCGGAGGACAAGGAAGCCTCTCAGCGTTATCACTTCTGCACATTGGTTGAACAGAATTAGGCCAACGCCATCCCAGACCTCAGCAACGCCTCAGATTATTTCTTTGTCACGGATGCATCCAACATTTGACGAGAATAAAACATTTCTTCGTCTTTTATTTGTTGACTATGACCTCACAGTGAGTTTCCAATAAATTACATGTTTTCAGAACTGCATTTCATCAGTAATGTTTTGACAGTGAGAAATAGAATCAGGTATAGAAACAACTGACACCACAGTACTGGATGCTTCAGCTGTTTTCCAAGGCTTTTTAAATCTACAGCTTTTTAATGGGCATAATGCTTTGTTTTTATGTGTGTTTTTTTTACCAACTTTATTTCTAGAGTCGCCCTCATTTCCTGCTCCAGAATRTTCCAGTTATTTACCTTCAAACTGGCCTCGGTTGTTTCCACAGAATGTTCTAGCTCATTCTCCATCTGCACTGTTCGGCAGTTGTCAATATTGCCGTATTTGCCTAATCTAGGCAGACTTCYGAGTTCCTGCAGCTGTTTCTTTCTTCTGTCACATTATCAGTTTATGCTAGTGACACTGTGTCACCGGAGGCCAAGAATGATTTGAATTTGTCAGAGAATGAGATGTTTCAACYGGTCTTTGTACCGTTGTCTTCCTGTTGTGCTGGAAAAGGTTCGTCATGCTCTCTGTTAGGGTGTGGTGGAGTCCTGGTTGGTCTGTTCAAAACTCTTCCATCCAATCAGCTTTTAAAGATCCAAATTGGCTCCAGCCTGCAAGCTGAACCTGAAAATAGAGAAAAGAAAGAGGAGGAAGAAAACAAATCTGCTAGACACGTAACACTCTCATTTGGTAAAAGGAAACCGTTCCAGAAGAAGGATGGGTTTTTTATGATGTACTTTGACAAAGTTTGATTTCTTCTTTCGACACATGAATGATTTGCACCTTGTKGAGATCTGTGTTTTTATTGTTGGTGGGTATTTGCTTTGCTCCCGCAGCCTGGGGGGGTGCTTTGTTTGGTTTGCATTTGAGAATCTTTTGACTGCTTGTTTTAGATTTACAGCAACATGCCCCTAAAGCAAATCCCACACTTGGACCTGACTTCAGACCTTTGACCTGCTTATTTGATGAAAAATAATAAAGGACTACATTTTAATGGTTCTGCATACAAAGGAGTCTTTTAATATCTAATACATGCCTCTCCATTCATAGTGAATTCCTCAAAAAAAAAAAAAACCAGATTTATGTTTTATTAACATTTTTGGCTTTGCGAAACTGATGTAACAGTATTTCTATAGGTGAAAGGTTAAAACTAGTTTTAGAAACTAAAATGTGTTTTGCTTGTTTTCAATCAACAAATCTATAGAAAAACAACTCAACTAACACCAAATTGATTCCACTAACAAGTTCCCAAAGCCTGATTACCTGAATTGTCTGTGAAAATCGAATTCCCAGACCTACTCRGGCTGATTGAACCGCCGTTCTACGAATCAGCCTCATCTTTTAAACTTTCCCAGAGCTCATTACAGAATATGGATCACACTGTGCCCCAGAAATTGTGAATTCCTCAAAGAGCATCTGAATATCTGTCTCACCAGAGACCGTAACTGTAGCCTGCAAAGATGTGCCTTTATTCCAGATACGATGATGATGATGATAATATAGCTGTAGTTCTTTCTTAAAGGCATGCACAAACAAATAGGCCACATTAAGGGTTAGGGTGAAGGGTGGGAATTTATAGGCATCTCACAATATGCTGTGATTACAATTCCTAAGGTTGTGAAGCAATTACAAAATAATAGAGATGCATCTTTAATCACACCTCCAACAAAACCCTGAGCATACAATCTCTCTAAAAGAAACACAATATTTAGCTCTAAATTTTTTTCCAAAAACAGTTTGMATTTAGCAACAGTTTGGCAACTAAACTGTTAAAAAATAAGCAGTCACAATGTTGAGTACAGTACATTGATGGAAAATTGTGTGGCATCAATGAATGTCCACTCATCACATGTAGAGCAGTACTCACTGTTGAGACTGGAGACTAGTTGGTGACTCAAAAATAGTGAGAAAATTGCRAGAAAATAAGCACATTTGCAAGCCCACTGAGTGTTTGAGATCAGAGTTGTGTAGCTGCATTTAGTGTTACCAATGTAGTTTTATATCTCGTTATATGTCACAGCTTATTTTCTTGTTCTTGGAAAAGTGTATTTTAGGTCGTGCACATTATTTGTTGCCCACAACACTACCAACTTGGCTCCCTTTGTRCCTACCTTGGCAGCTGCCCTCATGTTTGATTGGATATACTGTACTATATTATTTACTTCTGAAATGAAGATAAATAGATTTGGACCAATTCTTTTATTTTTTAATATTACTATTATTTATTATTATTATAATTTTACAGTTATTTAACCAGGCAAATCCCACTGAGATCGCAGATCTCTTGCAAAGGYGGCCTGGGTCTGAAGGCAACCTATTGTACATATTTTTGGGGACGTCAATGGAGAGTGCTTGCTTCCAATAGTCACTRTGCAAGAGACGGGTAAGTTCATCACTGGGCCACATAGAGACAAATAAGACAAACAAAATTTCCACTCTCACTCACTTAGCTGAAATTTGGCATAAATAATTCACTTGGGGTCTAGGTGTTATTTGTTTGGTGTGAAAATATGATATCGCACATCTAATCTTACTGTATATATTTTGAATAGTAGAGTGCCTGAAGATGTTTTTGGTGCTGTTTGGGGAAATACTGACAGAACAGCTGGRGAAAGTGCATSACCAAATTTTCTAAATAAGCTCTGATTTTGACACTCTTGGCACTTTTTGTAGATGCCAGCTGTAAATGGCTTCATAAGCTCAACATTTGTTACCTGGATTTAATCAATTAGTTTTTAACATATCGGTACCAATAAAACAGATCTGAAGCAAAAGGTCTAGCAATTACGGTCAGATGGTACATACACATAATCAGCAAAATTATTTTTAACATTAGTCTTGAATTCTGACTTTGTGTCGGAGACTTTTTGTAAGAAATGTTTATATA
>NW_013952452.1:445809-457062 GCF_001266775.1 Austrofundulus limnaeus | reverse complement strand
TATATATATATATACATACACACACACATACAAATACCTGGAAGGGGTGTAGTTTAATGGGGTACCATCAAAACTTCTGGTACTTTTTAATGCAGATAAATATGTATATCTCTTTAACTATTGGGTCAGATTAGATTTATCAAATAACTTAACATGCATGATTTTGGTCAGTGGAATACTGGAGTAACAGTAAAAACTCAATTATCCACAGGAACAGSATACAGAAATTAAACAAATATTATGTATTAAGAACCCCTGCACTTATGGTGAAGGTTGCAGCCCAGCAGTGGTAAACATCACCGGACAGTTTTTTTTTCCTGCTACTCTGTATGGAAATATCATACATCTGGTGTGACTGCTGAACTTCAGTTTTCCTTTAACTTCATAGAGACTAAATTATTTCCAAACACTGGGTTTTAATGCAGAAGATTCTCCCTATCTTGGTTGTGTGTTTGCCATGAGTGTCCTTCAGAGAAGTTCATTTCACAACGGGTATTTTAAAAAAAAAATTATTGATTTTTTTCATTATTATTATTATTATTATTTATAATCTATTTATGCCCATATCATGATCCATCAAACACAAATTAGAACCCTCACTCTTGGGTAATGTTCACTCAAACATAATGGTACTACCAAATGACTGTGGCTAATGGGCTTCTCATGGGATTTATATAAAGAAAATCTCCTGTAATTCAGTACTTGTAAAATAGTTTTTCTTTGTACATTCACCTCCCGCTAACATGTTTTTTCTTTCCACTTTTCCCCTTGTTCTTATTTGTGCTCTTGTTTTTTCTTTTCCAACTGATAATCTAAGATAAAAATTTCTGTCCATTTTGCACTCTCTCCTTGAAAACTTTACAGTGGGAGCTGAGCATTAAAAAAAAAAGCCAAATGGAGTGGAGGCAGAACATTCATGACCCCTGAAGAAAAGTGCAACCCCACCCCCTCTTCTTTCAATGCATTTTTATCCGTGTGTTTGTTTAATCTCTGTGTGTGTCTGTGTGTGCTGTCGTCAGTAAAATGAGAACATCCTTTTCATGGCTAATGCAGAAAGGGGTTCAGCGGGGAGTCCAATTCTGAWCTGTTAGAGTAGTCACTTGGAGCTAAATGGACTCCTGTTGTTAACACTTCTGTAGTGTTGCCACAAGACTCGTGTAGCAGGGGTCAGACATGGAGCACACCACTTTTACTGCCTGTTTGTCTCTCTCCATTCCTGAACGCACTTTTCCAAGACTGCTGTCAGTTTTATTTTGGTATTTCCTTTTACCGTTCCATTCCTTTTTAATCAACTCTACTTTCCTCTTTCCTCCAGTCTCATAGGCAAATGTACGCAGATAAAAATTCAAATTTTGCTTGTGCTCATAATTCAGCAACACATACAGTCAGGGTTAGACAGACAGGTAGATTGACTTTCTGTCTGATGCAGTCAGCTGGAAAACACAGTCGACGTTCCCAGCATGACCCACTGAACGATGGGATTAAACCCATCATCTACGTTCTCTGTGGATTTAGGTACACACAGACACACGCACACAAACACTCATTTACACACGGAACCAGCTGTTGTCCTCTCCCTTTACACAGATCTTTCTCTTAACCACAAAATTAAAATAAATACACAGGGTTGAACTGCAACAAACACTAGTCATAAACTGTCACTTGGGTTATGCTTTACCATAAATTGCATGTGGTTAAAAATAAAAATAAACTGTCTTAGAACGATATATCTTAGAAAAATCTGTGGATTTTGCAAGTCAGCCTTTAGCTTTAAGATCTTATGTTGAGAAATGATGCACTGTTCCTGTTTTCATCAGACCTTGAAAATCATGACATCAAGACATTGTGATCAGAGTACAGTAGGTGTTGTTACTGACTCTCAACCACTATCTGGTACTTTTACTGACTTTAAAATATTTTTGTGTTGGCTAGAGTTGATTAGTTGTAGCAGCCTTCATGAGTGGGATTGATTTAGTCTGCGACCTTATTAGATAGTAAAACGCAAAGGTACTCTTGAGGCTTTCATACGTTTTACAACACATTCCTGATCTCCATTAGTTTTTCTTATTAAAATACTGGAAAATCAAACATTTAATGTATATATATTCATATATGAACATCATGTGTCGAAGTCAAGGCCCAACTCCTGTCCAGACCGCCATTGTTTTTTTATTTAATATATTAAGAAAACAGTCTTTATATCAATGGTAAACTTTAAATGAATGATTTAATGCAACAAAATAAACAAATTTAAAAGGTGAAGGATAAAGCCCCTAATTTGTTGGCTTTAAGTAACTGTGGCCCCCTAAGCATTTTAGTTGAAGAGCCCTGTATTAATGTCTCAAAATAAGCTGCTTTAAATTCAGCATTGAGCATAAACTACATCTCCCATAATGCATGTTGATTATAAATGAATTCCATGGAAAAGAGTTCAGAATTCAATACTTAACTCAACAGTGCATGAAACTCACATACTTTTACTTTACTTTGAAAAGTATTTCTGGATTTTTTTATTTCACATAGTATGTCATACACGTAGTACTTTTCAGTGTTTTCAGTGGACRTGTTAAAACACTGTTTCTAAGCATGAAATACCATGTAGAGCTCAGTTATTGATTGTTAGCAGTGCTCAGCCATAACAATGAAACGAGGAGCGTGACATTTCCAGTTTAGTTGAAGTTAAACACAAAACATTAAAAATGATTACAACCAACCCTTTGAGGACCACTCTGAGGTCCATGTGGCCCTCAGTTAAAATGAGTCTGACACCCCTGATTTACATGATCCAGATGTGGTCTCAAACACTAAGTACAAACAAATATTTGACACACATCCTTGTCATTATAGTTGGGATTGAGACAAATCACGTGCAACTTGTGCAAAAGGTCTTTATACAAAGTTGTGGGTTCATTCTCATTAAGTTTGTATTTCAGCATTTCGTATTCTGATGGAGACCTTGGAAACATCCTGCATGTGTGATCCTGTGCTGATAAATGTGTCTGTGTGTCTGTGGTACAGACATCTGAGTGCATAACGGCGATGTAAGCAAAGCAGCCTGCATCTGAGACTGGCCCTCCTTTGAATGATGATCACACACTTGTGTGTTTGGCGTTGCATTGAAACTGCTCCTGATGTGTCAAATCAAAGGAGGACTGGCAAACTCGCCGCTTCCTGCCACAAACTAGTGAGAAATGTCGACAGGATCAAGAAAATGGATAAAGCAGAAATAGGAGCATTTTATGTTTCTTCCTTTTTATTATTATTTTTTTAAGTTGTTGGACTGCATTTTTCATTGCAAACAACTAGGAAAACTACAAGCTGAGTGACAAATTTACAGGAAAATTTTCTGTTAGTGCACTTAGCTGCTGTTCTGATCACAGTGTTGGGGTTTTGAAGCTTCAGGCTGTGTCCAAATTCAGGGAATGGGTTCTGAGATGGACTGGGTCTAAGTGGGCCAGGTCCTTKGTAGAACACAAAGACCAGAAAAAAGTGTCTGTGAATTTGGGCGATCTAGCCTTCAGCTCTCCTGCCCTTACCACGGAACATTTCCTGTAGCCCAGCAAACATTACAGTGCTAACCAGAAGCAAAAATTATCAAAATTAGCTACACATCAATATATTATCAATATCACAAGACAACAAAATTAGCTTAAAGACAGTATTTGAAGAAGTCATGGACCCGCCGTACACATTTATTTTGCCATACCAGCTTGTTTAATTTCTGACAAGAATAATATTAAAACATGTCTATACAAATGACAAAAGCTTTAACAGCACAACCAGTTGAAACTTTTTTAATTTTATACCGTCAGATTTTTATTTAAAACTGTGCTCCTTTCCCTCGCTTGGTCTGCCATTCGGCCCGCAATCTCATGATATATGGTGGGCCAAGAAGGACCCATCGGACCCTTCCCTTATATTGGCGAAAATTGAGTACGCATTTTTTAGCCACTTCGGAGGAGTCTTCGAATTTGGACAGCCTCCGGGGCTGCGCTGTGACGTAAGCGGCTGACAGATTTGGCCTTCAGAGGACCCAGCCTCCGAATTTGGGTAACACTTTCTTTTACGGTACCCTTATTGCCATGCAATTAATAGCTAATAAAAAATGTAATTAAATGTAATTACTACCTTAATACTATGTAATTACGTGGTAATTGGGGAACAATTTTACTATGTAATTGTCTGCAGTAATGTAGCACTTTGGTAATGTATTACAATTCACTATGTAACACCTAAAGAAGTAGTAGGTAATTTGGACAGCTTTAAAGTTATATTTTATTGCAGTTAACCACTAACCCCAAAATTTAGTTGCATTTGTTTGGTTATAAATAGTGTTGAGTTACTATTGAATAGTAGTTTGATTGTAGTTACCTGATAAAGGTAGTTTTACTAACAGTATTTTTGTACCCTAATTACCACGTAATTACATGGTAATAAGGGTACTGTAAAGAAAGTTTTACCTGAATTTGGACACAGTGCCAGTGATAATTACTGAATAATATTTGCAGTTTGAAGTGGTGGGGTGGGGGGTGAAATTAATACCACATGCACCTCCAGTAAATACATTCAGTCAATGCATGACTGATGAATTGTCAGTTTTACGGTAATTTCCACACATGGTAAAATGTAAACCTGGACAATGGTCTGCATCAGAACCCTAACCCCTAACCATTCATGGTTTTATTCTTTTCTTAATCATAATCTGTCAAAATGACACATTCCCATTTTCCTGCTATTAAAAATCATGTTATGACAGAAATTTCTCAACGTGTACTTTCTGCTAATGGCACTTCCATGTGTGTAACAGACTGTCCGTGCCTCGCCATCCATGACACGCAGCACACGTCTCCTTGTTCCACGCAGGTGAAAAAGAAGGTTTCAGAAGTCATTTTGGAAGATTTTCATTTACGCCTGCCTGCCGTGGCAAGTTTAGTTTGTGTCCATCTAAAAGGGTTATAACGCCTTCTCATACAGCATCCCTGCTGTCAGTCTGTCCCTCCGCCTTTTGAACCACCCACAGTCCCATTCTGATCCCACAGCAGGCCCACTCTCATCGAGACAGGACTAGAGACCTCTCCCCTTCCACTCAGTCCAACTCAAGGCTGTAGCCTTTATGTATGTGTGTGTCTATGTGTTTCCTGTTGGTGTTTTGGCCAGTATCTATGTAGCGACACACGAGAGAGAGAGAAAAAAATGGAAAATGCACAAGTGCTAAGTGGAGGTAGAAGTGAGTGGAACAAAGAGAGAGAGAGACAGGAAAAAGCCGAGGTGCAGAGGTATAAATCACTGGAGTACAATGTGTCAGATGAAGGACAAAAACGTCTCCTGCAGCCCCCTGGGGCCCAGACTGAAGGAGTCTGATAGGAAAGATGCAACGGAGGGAGGGGGGGGGGGTGATGAGCTACAGTGAGAAAGGTAGTGAGAGAGTGGTTTATATTAAATCAGAGTTAGAGTTGGATATTTCTCTCACTTTGTTGTATCACCCCAAAAAAACAAAAAAAGTCAATTCATCGCATAAAATGTGGTAAACACATATTTGCTCATGAAACAATTCCTCTGTGACACAAAAGTCTAACTGATTTGATAAAAGCCAAGCACGCTCTTTGACAAGAGAGGCCTTATTTGTTCGCATTGTAGGAAGAAACAAGTTTTATTGCTTTAGCCATCATATTAAAAAGTAGTCATGTAGAGGCTTATTTGAAAACTGAGTTTAATCAAACAAAATGAACCAAAAGTCTCTTGTGAGGCAGAAATAAATGATGGAAGAAACAGTAATATGTGATTGTTCGTTTTAACAGATTTCCACAATACTGACTGCATTCTGAAGTAGTTTAATTAACTGAAACAGATTTTTTTTTGACAAAATAATTATCTGCCTTCAAAAACTATGATGCAACAAACTTGTTTTCTTACTTCAACAAAGGCTCATTTTATGATCAACTCTGCTAAAAGGTTTAAAAACAGTGAGAGTATCATTCTAAAGTTTAGATACGCCTGTCGATATAAAATAAATGAATAAGTATCGGCCTGGTCGACATCCTGGAGCCAACCCAGCGCTCACTGGAAAGATTATTTACCCTGTCAGCTGAGACGTGAGGAGTGGTTGGAGAGCTGTCTCTCTCTGGCAGACAGCAGTAGTAGCGCCGGCACTTATAGGGCTAAGAGGCAGCCGGACTTATAAACACACTATCACATATATGTATCACACACACACACACGGGCTAAACGGGCTAGCTTGACTGATGTGTGCAGATTTTATTTGACATTAATCACCGTCCTCTGTGATGAGTCTTTCCTGTTATCTTCAAAACCACTAGATGTAAACCAAAAGCTTCTTACCTGCAGTGTTGACCTTTTAAAAATGGAGCCAGTAAAAATGTGGGACATCACCTCATTTTGTGGGGTGAAGGACAGTGGATGAATCAATACTGTGCAGTCCCAAAAAATATTAAAAATAAAAAATGGACACCTATAGCCACCATAGAAGAGACCCATGTCACTGTTAATGTGCCTCCTGGGCGCCACCCTGAGCAGTCAGATAAATGTGACCATATTTCCAGAGATTGGAATGGCTGCTTTCAGAGTTGGATGGATGCCGTATCACTAATAACATCAGGTTTGCTTCTAAAACCATTTTTAGTGGGTCCCTTTTAAAAAAATAGCTGGTTCCCAGTCTGCTGTATTCTTTAGTTAACTTGTACCTTCACACAAGCTGTGTTTAGAACACTGGTCACGTGACTATGTCTGCTCGACACTGATGTGCGTACAAACTCTTGTACTAGTGATGTTCACTACTGCCAATTTTCTTTCCCATATTGATACCAAGTGAAATTTGGCTGGTATCAGTGATACTGATCCGAAACTGGTACTTTGTGCTAACACACAATGTGTCTGGTAAAGTAACATTTTTCAAATAACCGCTTTCTAAATAAGACATGACATGGTAATTTGTTTAATTTAAAAAGTATTTCTAACCATAACTTTATATTTGTTTAGCACAATTCTTATTCTAAAGAAATATATTTTTGAACAGTGAATAAAAGTAAGAGAAAACAGTCTAAAAGTTGTTACTTTGTTTATTTTGTAGCATTGTTTGTAGGTTTGCAAGAAAATCCTTGGCCAGAGCTAATCCTGTTTGGGGTGCCTTGGCATAAAAAAATTGGGAGCTAGAATTTAATTACAGTCAGACGAAGCAGATTTTATGTTAAAATGACCTGCTATACATCTACAGACTGATTGACTGACTGAGCATGTACCACTGTGCTTAGGCATTACCCAAGCAGAAGAAAAAGTAATTCCCTCCAACCACATATGATTAAGTCAAGATTTGAATAGTTTAGTTATTTTCCACTACTTTGCTGTTAATGATATACATTATGTGAAATAACTGAAGTATCAAAGTATTGATACTTTGATTTTAGCATCGATTCTAGAACCTATAGTTCTGGTATTGGAAGTATAGATATTTCAGTATCAATCTGCACATCACTATCTTGTACCATTGATTTTGATGGAGCTGTGTTGGTCTAGCTGTGTAAACTTAAAGGGCCAATATTATGTTTTTCTCGGGCATTTAGTTCAATTCTATACCACAGTAAGTAAATAAGTAACTTTGTCACCTTCAGTTGTKAAGAAAATGCTGTTTATATGTATAAATCAAAAATTAATTTGATTTTACATCACAGCCATTTCTAAACACCTTGAAATTGGCCTCTTGTCTCTTTAAGAACCTCCCACCGATTCCGTCACGCCCATTTCTGCACGTCATATCAGCTATAGTCTTAATATAGTCTTTTCATTAGTCCTGATGTGTAAAAATAATATCAAATACTAAAATTCACTGTATTTTTAGTTTTATAATGTCCCCGCCACTGGAAGTAAAAGTTCCCGAAAAGGCCTCGGAAAGGCCCACGGACCACCAATTGATAATCACAGTTGTAGCTTGTTTTGCAGCTCTGGACACATTTTATTAGGCTCTTTTGATCGTAAAGGTTGCAGACCCTTGATTTAGATGGTACCACTAAATGAGTTACAGTATGTCTTACTTCATAAAATAAATAAATAAATAAATAAATAAATAAATAAATAAATGTCAGAACTGCTTTTATTATGGCACACTGTGGAGTTAGGACCTCACTGTGTTACTTGGATCTTCTCTGAGCATGTGCTCTACATATGTATTTACTCAGTCCCTACACGTTCCTTCTGTGATTCCTGTACTTTCATCYACTCTGTCTTTTAACTCAAGCATTACAGCAACACTCTGTTTCTCTTCCTCCCACTTTCTATTTCTTTTTCCAACACGAAGCCACAAGACCTGAGTCAGCAGTCTGTTCCCTCTGAGTACAAGTCTGTTGCACTCCTGCTGTTGGATCGCTTACCGGAAAGGGCTCCTACTGTTCAGTAAGGAGTCCGGAGTTATGATTCAGATGATGATGCATGGGGTACCCCACAGTCTGTCCACTTCTATTCATTACTCCTGCAGTTTGTGTGTTGACGCCTGCCTGTTTCTGTGTTCACATTAACAGAATCTGAACCGAACAAAGGCACACTTGTCTTTGGAAAATCACTCCGAAGCACATAAAGTGCTTTTTTTCAGTTTGTTTCATGGTGCAGACCTACATCACTGACGAAATAGAAATTCAAAGCCTTTAATTCTTTAAATGGATGTTTAACACCTACAGCATTTCATCACAGTCATCATCTTGTAAGTAGAGTTAAATTTTACAAAACCTGTCTCTGATTCTCAGCTTCTACCTTTGAAAAACTATCTGAAAAAGGTGACTGGTTTTTTATTTTTTATTTTTTGTGTTTTAGTTGATTTAAGATTTGTTTTTTTTTTCAAACACAGAAAAATACTTATACATCCCTAAAAAAATGTAGTTTATATGTTTTAGTAGAGATTTCCACACTTCATCCTAAAAAAATGACAATAAAAATGAGTCTGTCTTTTTCCAAATCAGCCAGCTTTAAATTACATCATGTCTCTTTTTTTATTTGTATTTTTAACACCTTCCCACTCATGGAGGTTGGGATGCATATGCATGTACAGACCACGTGCACAAAGCTTGCATACAGATGAAGGCTGCAGGCTGTTTGGTTAGGATTTGATCACCTTGCACACAGTGTGTGTATATATACACACACACACACACACACACACACACACACACACACACACACACACACAATAAAACGTGTCTGTGAGCATGTGTGCAATAAATCCTGCTATTTCCCCTCCAACAAAATGATAATTCAGTTGGAAACAAATGATGAAATGGCCTGTTTGACCCGAGTACAGCGCGGTGCCTCAGAGCAGAGTTCAAATGTCAACCGTCTAGACCAGAGGCTTTGAACCTCAGAGACCGGCGAACAAAAAGTCAGAAGGTTTTCACCTATGAGGAGAAACGGCGCTCTCAGCAAATGAGTTGAATTTAAAAGAGGGATAGAGTTTGAAGCAAATGTATGAAAAGTGTGAAAAGTGATGCTTAAACAAGAAACAGAATGTAGTGAGCAAACACAGTTTCTCTTTATTGTTCTTAAAAACTAATCCTTGTGATCATTTTCTAAAAGCAACCAATCAAAATATTTCAGATTCTTCTTTTTGTTTTTGTGGCTAAACTTGAGTCTCCTCTGGCTTAGCAGATTTCTGTACATATATAATATTTATTCATTTTGGTTTATTTCACAGATTTTTGTCATTTTATTTAGCTTCTTATTCATGCATTGTCTTTAAATGTATTTCATTCTTCTTACTGGTATTACCAAGAGATGAAAACCATCTTTCATAGCCAGTAAACATAATATATATGCTGTTTATTTATTGATTGAAAAGCAGTTTTGCCTATTTTTGTGTTCTCTCTCAACCTTAATTGTTCGAATTTGTCACAATAACTGAGGAATTTTAGGGGTCGTTTTTGCCTTTTTTTTTTTTCCTTTTTTTTTCACGTAGGTGCATTTGTCTGTGTAATTAGAAAAAACAAAGGTTCTGTCATTCAAAGCACATTTATACAGATCAAACAACAATTTTTCAGGTTAAAAGACAGTTTTATCACAGATCCACCATTTTATATTATTATTAATGTGTTTCATTTGGTTTCTTATGACCTTGTTAAAATAATTGTTTATTGATCTTACCAATAACACATTACTATGGATTTGTCCTTTTACATGAGAGAGTAGCTGTATTTTTGCAAAGAAAAAGCAATGATTTGCTGAAGTTGAAAAGTAAAATAATTATTTAGAAGAAAATAAAAGCRGATAAAGTGATGGATTTGTTGTTATTGCAACGATTTTATGAGAAGTTTCAGTTCAGATCTTTTGAAGCAGGATTCTCTGGAAAGGGTTTGATATTTTTAACCTCAGCATGTTGTGGATAGAGTTTTGGACAAACTCAGGTTAGAGAAAAATAACCTAATTCAGTCTTGATTGAAAATAAACTGCTGTCATCTTAAAACAACTCCATTCTGACAACTATCAAAGATTGAAGCAAATACTGTTTCAAAACATAACTGTCAAAATATCATTACATGGTTCTTCAGACTATAAGGATAATATTTCTGAAGGCTACAGTTAAACTGTTGCACATGCATTTCTTTATTTTCTTTCAATTTTGCCTTTTTATTTTCTCTTTGCCAGAAATGCATAAAGTCAAGCTTTAGCCTAATTCACAGGTCGATTTGTATACAATAACTTACAAAAAGCAATTCGCGTTATTTTTTGACACAACCATGTTTTCCTATTTTGTTGGTTTCTGAGACCTGCAGTGGTTTTATTTCTGCTCATAAAGATCAAACATTTTAGCTTCATCTTTTTTTGCTGGCCATTGGTTGATTTTACTGCTGTGAGTCAAGAAATCAACTTCAGAATGATTTGAGCTGCAGATGATGGACACGTGGAGAAAAATGATGAGGTAGCGTGGAAGAAGCAGGAAGAGAATTATCTTTGTGGCAACTTGTCAATAAAACAAAAACTGTGGCGTATTGGAACCAGATGAGACATTATTGTGATCTGTAGGCACAGAGGTTTGCTTTGAAGTGAAGCTGACTTACCAAAGCATGGAGGCTTTGTAGCAGTCACCAAACAGCTTGTGGGTATTTCTTTTGGTTTGTCCTGATGCATCTCAGTAATCCAGGTAAAAAATCAAAAGGAAAAAAATTGTATAGGTCCTCTGGATGGGTTCTTCTTTAATGAAACGTTTCGTCTCTCTTCCAAGAGACTTCTTCAGTCTGAGAGTTTCAGTCAAAATTCAGG
>NW_013952452.1:441257-445759 GCF_001266775.1 Austrofundulus limnaeus | reverse complement strand
GCAGAGGGGAAATTGTTGTTTACAGAGAAAATATCAGCTCTGGTCTAATGATTGGTTCGCTGCGTGCTGAAGACTCTTCCTCCTGATAACTTTAGTCCGCAGCACATTTTACAGTCCCACCTTTGAAACTTCAGCCGGGACAAAGTTTAACTTCACCGCGTGTCTGTGAGGTGTCTGCGCACAGATCGATGCAGCGGTGTCTGCGGGTATTGATCTCCCATAAACAATGGTCGGTCAGTGATGGGTTAAAGTTTATTTACTCGCATGTTCCTGCAGGATGGTCTTTCTAACCCTCTGCCCTTTACACCCTGGACAGGTTTCTGTCGGCAAGGTCCTCTTCGGGGTCTTTGCCTTGGCGGTGGTCGTGGTTCTGATCATGGTGCCCACAGTCGTCCTCCTGAGAGAGAGAAGGAGGAAACAAACATCAGAACCTTCACCCTGCAGGACGTCTTCAACAGCTCACTGAAACCAAAGTCCTACAGCTTACGATGGATTTCAGATTACGAGTATCTGCACACATCGAATGACGTCATCTTCCTCTATGACATCATCAATAACGTGTCCTCAGAATTCTTGAGCCCCGAAATGTTTGCTGAAAAAGATGCTTATGACTACCAGCTGTCTGCTGACCGCAGATATGTTGTGTTCATGAGTAACTACACTAAGTCATGGAGACACTCGTTCACAGCGTCCTACTCACTATATGACCGGAGTTTAAAAAAGTTTGTCCCTGCTGCCATTCCTGATGAAGTCCAGTACTTTGCCTGGGCCCCTGAAGGGGATAAACTGGCCTACATTTGGGGGAATAATGTGTACATAAAAACCAACCCAGAGACACCACCTCAGCAAGTCACCTTCAGCGGAGAGACTAAAAAGGTTTTAAATGGGATCCCAGATTGGGTTTATGAAGAGGAGATGTTTTCATCCAGTCAAGGCTTTTGGTGGTCACCTGGGGGGAGGTATTTGGCCTACGCCCAGTTCAATGACACTGAGGTGCACACTATCGAGTACACCTGGTACGGCGAGGACCAGTACCCCAGCACTGTCTCCGTTCCCTATCCTAAGGCAGGAACACCCAACCCTGTAGTGAAACTGTTTGTCGTGGACACAGAAAACACAACAAATATTAATGAAGTTGTTGTTCCAGCCCATCACAGCTCAGTGGACCACTACTTGGCCACTGTGACCTGGGTGACTGATGAGCGTGTGGCTGTTCAGTGGCTAAATAGAACACAGAACTACCTCATCCTTCAGATCTTTAACTTTAGTGGCTCTAGTTGGGTTCCTGTTGAGAATCTGGATGTGAGCAGTGACAGTGGCTGGATTGGACGGTTTTCCCCACCAGAACCTGTTTTTGCTGCTGACAAGAATAGCTACTACCTGGTCATGAGTGACAGCGGCAAGTACAAGCACCTCCATCACGTGGTTCAGGGAAAAGCTTCATCCATCACCCATGGAAACTTTGAAGTCATTGATATCCTGAAAGCCACTGCAGACAGTGTGTATTTTTCATACAATGAAAAGGACCAAAACTAGGAGGAAGGAATGTTTACAAGTTGACCAACATGGTAACGACTTGTCTTACCTGCCATTTAAATTCAGACTGTGAATATAACTCAGCCGACTTCAGCCACAACGCCTCCTACTACCATATGAGCTGCAGTGGTCCTGACATTCCAAAATATTTTCTAATGGATACCAGGAGAAACACACTGGTCCGACCTTTAGAGGAAAACAAAATATTTAGGGACCAAATATCCCTAATTTCAATGCCTACAGTGCGTCGAGGGACCATCAGAATTGAAGGATACAATGGTGATCTTTGGTATCAGATGCTTTTACCTCCAGGCTTTGATGAGTCTATGAAGTACCCATTACTGATAGATGTGTACGCCGGTCCCTGCAGTCAGAATGTGGACCTCAGGTACAGTGTGAACTGGTCCACCTACCTGGCAAGCACTGAGAAAGTCATCATGGCAAGCTTCGACGGAAGTGGAAGTGGTTACCAAGGCGATGTGTTAATGCACAAAATCTACAGACGCCTGGGGACCAACGAGGTGGAAGATCAGATAAAGGCAACTAGGGAATTCATCCAAATGGGCTTCATTGATAAAAACAGGGTTGCTATTTGGGGATGGTCCTACGGTGGATATGTGACTTCCATGGTCCTGGGTTCTGGCAGTGGGGTCTTCAAATGTGGAATGGCTGTGGCTCCTCTGTCCAAATGGGATTATTATGACTCCATCTTCACAGAGCGCTATATGTTGCAGCCATCAGAAAACATTTTGGGCTATGCTACCTCAACAGTAACTGCCAGAGCTGAGAAATTCCACTCAGTGAATTATCTTCTGGTTCATGGGACAGCTGATRACAACGTTCATTTCCAGCAGGCTGCAGAGATCTCTGAAGCTTTGGTGCTTGAGGAGGTGGACTTTGAGGCCATGTGGTACACAGACAAGGATCATGGGCTCTCAGGTTCAGCCAATCAGCAYGTCTACACTCACATGTCTCACTTCCTGAAGAGGTGCTTCGCCTAAATTTGATGTTATCATTACTGTAAAAACTGCTCTGATTTACCAACACTCCTYGTTAAAYTACTGTTGGTGCCAGTGATATCATATCTAAGTACGTCCAGGTATGCTAACTCGGCAAATGTGATGATCAGAAAAGAAAAAAATTCTCTGCTTGAAACAATTGTTCAGAAAAAGTTGATATTTTTGTTATTCAGTTTGCAAATATTATATTTAGAAATGTCTTAATATGATAAAAACATTATGTTAAAAATTAATGTTTTGTTGAATTCTTGAAGACCAAAGTGATTTTATACTGTTTATAAAACAAAAAGTTTTCAAATTGAAAAAAAAAATACACAGTGAATCACAAATTTTCCCACATTATAGATGTGTACAATTATTATTTTTCCAACCACTGCCACCATTTTCTTATTTTATTTTGTTCATTTGGATTTAGTTCCCTGATTGTTTAGTTTCTTTAAATTAGACATATCCTGCTTTTAAATATTTTCTTTAGACATTTAAATCATTCAGTTAGGGTTTTTATAAAGTGGAACTACAATGCTTTGGTCTGAATTTCTTTTTATTCTAACTTTACGAGCCCCTCTTTCACCCCTTTTCTGAGGTGTGTCTCAAAGTAGCTATTTTTTTAATTGTGCCTTTTAAGTAGCTTCAAGCTCCACCCCCCTCTGTTTTCCAGACCGATCCACTCCGGTTTGTGAGAGGGGGTTACATTTTCTAGCAGTACAGACACGTTTTATTTACAATTTAATTAAAATATGTCATGAACAAAAGACTTGTCTATTCAGCCTTGTATGTTGGAGCCAGAGTCTGACCCAGAACCAGAGGTGAATTAAGATAATTTGATGTAATAGTTAAGAAAACATCTTAAAAATAGCGAAAACTGAACTGACTGAAAAAATGGCTGAAACAGATAAGGATATATTTGCAGAACCAGGAGGAACTAAATTTAAGATTTCTGCATCCCTAGAGACTCCCAAATACACAACAAAATGTATTTAACAGCTAAAAAAAAGTGTATTTTGCATCTTATATCCTCTTTAAGTCTTCTAATTCCTCACTACAGTAAACAACCTGCTTTCCAGGGCTCCTCTGATTTTGGTATTAGGACAGAGGAAAGAGCAGAAAAAAACAAAAGTAAGGCACTTAAGCTAATTAATACATGTTCAGTGAATGTCAGTGAAGAAGACAAAGATTAGGTTCCGGAAACAGCCTGGATAAATCATTCGGTTCGAGATTTGCAAAGCAAACACAAAACAACCACAATCTTCAAAACATACCTTAAAAGCATTGCCATAAAACCAGTCCAAGAGTTTGTTACTTCACCTGAAATGTTGCCATTCAGAGCTGGGGAAGACTGCTGTTTGTCTAAAACACATTGAGGAAACCAGGAGGCTAAACTGTGACCATTCTTTTCATGATCAAGTATTAGAATGACTATAAAACTTTGCTGCGAGTGCTGACCGTTTCACTTTTTTTATTGAGTTTTTGTCAGCCCTTGTAAAGATTTAAAAGACTAATAATTCAACATGACAGTATTGTTTTCTTTTTTTCTCTCCGTGCCTTTGATAGAATTAACATCTTTGCCTCTATGACGATCAAAGAAACTCCTTTTGTAGGAGACTGACGAGTAATGTTTTGTGGATGTGTGCTTTAACACCTCAGTGCTCTCCTTGCAGAGCTGTGAGGAATGATGAGAAGCCTTTGGGATGTAAAACTCCACTCAAATTAAAGATGATGCTTTGTTGTTTGCAAGCTGCTGTCAATCCTGCACTGTTACATACTATTAGAGGAGTCAAATAGACAGCTGATGGAGGAGCGTATGTCTGTGTGTGTTGGCTTGTTTTACCATTGTGACGTCTAAAGTCTAAACTTCAAAACCCCTCGGAGGAGTCGAGCAAAAGACACACACACACACACACACACATATACACACACACACACACACACACACACACACACACACAC
>NW_013952452.1:432350-439344 GCF_001266775.1 Austrofundulus limnaeus | reverse complement strand
GTATATATATGTGTGTGTGTGTGTATATATATGTGTGTGTGTGTGTATATATGTCATTTTAGAGTTGAAAGCAATGTAAGCATGATAAACTCTTTCTCAATCGATGCATTAATATTCTAAATTGCTTTGTTTTGACTGTCTGTTGTGGGGAAAGAACGTGGGGAGGAGATACAGAGGAGTGGGAAACGGAGGACTGGGAAAGGTGGGGAACTTATTTCTAGCAGTAGACCGGGCTGTGAGGTGGTTAATTAATTTATTTATTTTACATCCCACAGGTTCTGAGATGTAAAATTAATTTGAAGTTGAGTTTTTGAGATTTCTCTGTTTGTGCACCTGCAAAATAGGGGGAAATCTGTATAACTTGACATGCATGTAACACAGACTTTCCAATTATTATACACTGCCTGGCCAAAAGAAAAAATACAATGCATCAGATAAAACATCTTAGGAGATTGCAGAAACTACTACAATTGGGTTAAAAACTGTCCAGCGCATTATTACCATCATGCCTAGTGTCTACTGTACAAGCCTGTCAGGGGGCAGGGCAATGATCTGAGGTTGTTGCAGGTGGTCAGGTCTAGGAATCTTATTCAAACAATGCCGCAGTGAATACAKGCCATAAGCAAAGCTAAAGTTGGTCCAACAAAATATTATTTTATTTAATTTAACTGTTACTGTATTTAATCAAGCAAATCCCATTGAGATCACAGAGCTTTTTTGCTAGGGAGGCCTGGGCCTGAGGCAACCTGCTGTACATATTTTTAGGGTGTTGGGGGGAAACTGGAGTATATCGAGAGAACCCATGCAAGCACGAGGAGAAAATGCAAACTCCCCTGGTCTGAAGCTGGGATCGAACCCAGACCTTCTTGCTGTGAGGCGACAGTGCTAACCACTGAGCCATTTTGCCACCAAGTGTGTGATCTCTTTTTTTTTTTTGGTGGCACCTGTTTTTTTGGCCAGGCAGTGTATGATTATCTCAAGAAATTCAGAAGTATTTGTAGCCACTTTTTAAAATTCTCTTCAAACGGCCTCACATTTGTAATCAGACCAACAAAAGAGTTCTTTATAAATTTTAAAGCCGTCTACTCCCAGTTTGAAGACCGTGTAGAAGGGATTTAGAAAATTCCCAACGTCAGCAGTTCATTATAAACTGTAATGGTGGAGTCACCAGGGCAATATTACCACTGTGTGCACTTTRTTGGAGGTAGAAGGTGAGGAATGAACCAGAGCTTTGTTTGGAGGTTTAGTGGCAGATCGCTTTAAAGAGTGGGAATGATAGAGGGTACCACGAAGAAAATGGAAAGGAATAGAACGGTTTAGAGGGAGTAAGGGGTTATGGAGAGATGTGATGAAAGTTCATGTGGAAAACAGAAAAGGAGTTGTAGGCTGACTGACAGAATGAAAAACATGCGAGACCTGTATTTACGAGAGGACAGTGGAAAGCCTCTTTGAAGAGAAAGAGACAGGTAAAGATGCTCCGCGCAATTGAAGTCTGCTCTTTTAATCCAGAGAGTGCTTTTACCTTTTGGTCCTTCATGATTTCTTCTTGAGCTTTTTTTTTTTTTTTTTTTGTGTGTGTGTGTGTGTGTGTGTGTGTGTGTGTGTGTGTGTGTGTGTGTGTGTGTTTTAGGGTTAGATGTTTAATTTAGGCTAGTGGGATGCAGTGATGTTCTTGTTTTAATTGTTTTACGTAATCACTTTTCAATGATCAAAAAAAATTGAAACTTGCAAATTTGTTCCTAATGCATATTTACCAACTCAAAATGTTTCACTTGGATTTATTTTAAAAGATACCAAGTTTGACTGTAAAATTTGGTCTCTGTGGAAGAGTATCAGGGAAGGACAAAACGCAATAACATGCAGCCTCTTACTGTTTTCCTCCTTATATTATAAATATAAGGGCTACATCAACAACGGAAAAAAAAAAATTTGCTTACTGGGTCACGTTCCCCCTATGGTGTATAATTCCACTTAAAAGTTAAAATAAATGTGGAAAAAAAAATTTTCAAGATAAAAGTTAAAATGTCGAGGAAAAAGAAAGAAAAATGATCAAACTAATGTTTCAAGACTAAGCCTGAGGAAACAAAGCTATTGTGCTCAAAAACTTTCCTGTGTTTGTTCCGTTCTTTATTATTCTAGCCGAGGGTTATGGGTTCTCTTTTACTGGGTAAACTACAAAATAGCAAAACCAAGCTTTGTCTTGAACCATCCGAGGTGCAGTTTACTACACCCACAGCAGCATATCGCACATTTCCTTCAGTCCTTTCAAATAAGTCTTAAACAAATACCCCAAAATATCCTCAAATAATCCGAACTGTTAAGTTACAGAGCACTCACTAAATAAGTGTAGGTCACTATATAACACATGGCTTTTTGCTGGTGTAGATTCTCAGTCTTAATAGCATGACTATGATAGGTTTTTGCGCTGATGATGGTTTGTTTTGTTCAAAAACCCCATCAGGATCATGGATAGTAATGTAGTCTGAGGTTTTAAGCATCTCTTCCAGTTTGCTGAAACGTATCAGAGCTCCTCTTCTAGTTTATCTCTKTTAATGAAATTGCTGCATTCTGACTCAGTGCCAAATTCATTGAAACAGCATTGCAGATTTTATATAACCCTTCCAGCAAAAAAGACTCTTACATTTAGAGATGGGGGAAAAAACTATTATATATATATTGATTTTTTTTTCATTAAAAAAGAAACAAAAAAAGCAATTCACGTTTGTAAAGAAATTTCTCAATAGTTGTTCAGCCTGCTTAGAGAGGCAGGTAAATTACTAAATCATTAGTATCATTAGTCTTGATGTTTTGTTACATTAAGCTATTAAGTTGACAGGTAACTGCTCGAGTGAATTGGTTGAATGCATTAATCCCTTTACAGTTAGCTTCACGGCTTTATTTGTAAGCATGTAAAAAATAAAACAGGTCAATTTAGGCAAGGTAGTGAGCATGTGTAGAGAAATATCAATTCTAGGAGTGAGGTGTGTTTGCCAGGGGTAATTAGTTTTACAGAAATGCTATAAAGATCAATTAAAAAAATGAGAAAAGTAAAAAAAAAATTTGTCAAAGCGGAAAATACTTTTTTTGTTGATAGCCTCAGTGAATTCTGCCTCATTGTAGTGTGAGCTATTTATCCTCTGTTTGTGGCTTTATTTTATCCTGAAATGAAAATTTCTCTGAATCTCCAGGAGGACTTCAATAAACAGCCACTGCGGCTTTTTTTTATTTATTTTTTATTTTTATTTTTATTTTGTCCTGATTGGGTTTGGGGCTTTGGGAGTTCAACATTGTTCACAAGTCATTGTGCAGTACATTAGAGGGAAAACAAAACAAAAAAAAAAACTTTTGAGGTGATTATCTTTTAATGTCTTGAAATTTTAACAAATGAACGAATGAACTGAAGCAAAGAAAACAGCTGCACAAGCAGTGAATTCACTTTGTTTTCCTATTTTCTTAACAATAAAAAAGTACTGTAGGCAGTATTTTTTTTTCAATTTGGATTTTTGTGAATTTTTCACTGTCTGGGAGCTTTGAAACAAAGTTGGAGAAATAGTTGGAAAACAACCATGTTTTTAACAGCATCTCTGAGACTTTGGGATCAGGTTGWGTTTGGAAGCTTCATCTTGTGTTGAATGCTGAGTTAAAGAGTTGTTTTTGTTTCAAATTTCTCTGCTTKGTCTTCTTTTGTGTTCAGCCTTTTTAAATAATCATGAAAGTCTTTCATTTCTGATTTCATTTTCTAATTCATCATTCATTCCTGCTTGCTTTGCCCTCCTCAGGATAGTGTTGCTGGATGGAGCCCATCCCGGCTCTGTAAGTTCCCTGGACTTGTCACCAGTCAGGCTCAGGGCCATGAATTATTCAGCTTATTGAATTTTATTGTTAATTTTAGTTCTCTTTATTTAGTCAAATTATTTCTACTTCTTTCAGTCACTTCCTTGATAGTCCATTAAATTTATTTGCTTCCAAAAACGAAATACAGTATGTCAACAGTCCTTTTTTGGCCACATGCCTTCCAACTTGCAACTAACAAATCGTTTTTTGGCATGTCGCCCCAACATATGCTTACTATTATAAGTATCTTCTATTACTCTTGCATAGCTAATTAATAYAGCTCAAGTGTCAACATCAACAAAGTGTTTCAAAATAGAAAAAAGTCTTAAACACTGATCTCAGCTACTGCTCATGATTGTTGCGTCTTTCATCTTTTTGTTTAAGAAAGGAAAGCGTCCACATGTTTGGAACTTGGGGTCAGTAGAAGTGCACGCATCTCAAAGTTCTGCATCATAAAAACCCACAAATAAAACAGTTTTCAAGTACAGAKAAGTTTGCTGTCCCTATATCACTAGCTAGGATCTTCACTGGTCCAATGGTCCAGCAGAGGATGCATGTCATCTGGCAGAAAAGCTCATCTGTGACCATTATTTTCTACTTTATACAGTGGCAGAAACGGATGTTGGGACACACTGAGTTTCTTTGGGGTGGATATGTCGGCTAGGTTTTGCCAGATTCTGACTGTAAAAGTGCCGTCAAGAAACAAAGAGTCTATTCATTATCAGCCATTTGTTCCAGAGTCTGGTTGAGGGTAGCGGGAAGGTTGAGACGTCTCTTTTCACAGCCCTCTCTTCCAGCTGTTCTGGGAGGATTCCGAGGCATTCCCAGGCCAGCTGAGACACTTCCTCCAGCGTGTCCTTGGTCTCTTACCAGTTGGAAATGCCCTGAAAGCTTCCATACGAACCCGTCCTTACAAGATGCCTGAACCGCTCCAACTCAGTCAAGAAACATCTTGGCGTGTCTTTGCAGATGAAGCACAACTATTCAACAAACTCATTGGATTTGACTGTTTAATTTTGGACCATGGTCCATCCCTACTGAGAAAATATGGAGATCAAAAAATTACGACAATCTCTGAAGACGATTGGATTTAGCTTTTGCTTTTGTATAGGCATTTTTTAATTTTTTAAGGGTTGGGGGAAACTTTAAAAATAAGACGTATCATGCTTTTATGGCCATGTTTACACAAAGCTGGATTTCAGTGAAAGCCAAGCATTTTTGATGTGAGCTCATTTACATGTCACTGGTGATTGGAGTCTCTGACAGTGTATTCACTAGGTTCAGATGTAACTGTGATCATGGAGACAATGAGACTGGCAATGAAATTAAATTAAACTAAACTAAACAGTCAAATGTTCATGCAATAGTTGTGTTTCATCTGCAAAGACACGCAAAGATGTTTCTTGATTGCAGAGGTATCATGTAAATGTGTGATTTTTGCCCCAATAAACATAGAAAAACACCACAGAGACCGGTCTTGTGTAAACGGGGATAAATCCTTCCTTTTCACAWTGAAATCATTGAGTTGTAGTCCGTATATAGTGGAACTGCAATGCATTGGTCTGAATTCCTCCTTACAGTAGCTTCCCTCCACCACTGTTCTCATGTGCGAGAGCAACTCTTCTGGGGTGGTCTCCTTAAATGCAAAGAAGGCACTTCAGCTGCAGAAATTTGTAAGCTGGACGTCTGACTATATTTAGTAATTCTGCAGCGCATACCTTGATGTAATAGTTCAGAAAACATCATGGGAAATGGACAATTGAACGGTCTGAAAAATATGACCCAGACATAATATAAATGGTCTACCTGTGCAGCACCAGGAGATACTAAACTCAGAATTTCTGCACTCCTAGAGATGCCAAGTACAMAACAAAATACATTTAACAGCAAAAACAGTGCACTTTGCATGATTTGTCTCCTTTTAATGGAGTCCGAAAATAGGAAAAATAAACTTGGACAGAACGGCTGATGAATATAGATAAACAGGTTAGCAAATTTTCCACTTGATTTCACGCAAGTATTTCTCTACTTTTAAAGGCTACATCACAAACACGCGGAAACAGACACTTGCATACAAAGTATGATTGGGATCGCTGTGTAATGAAAGACCTTTACTTAAATGTCACAAATTAGATTCAGCTAATAACATGAAGAAGAGACTAATATTAAAATTCTAAATTTCAGTAAACACTATAAATTGATTTGAAATGGCCTTTAAGCACCAAAGTCCTTCCTAGTATTGATATCTAAATTGTGAAGTGGCAGGTAAATGTGTTCAGAATGAARAGCAGCTTTCCCAAGAGTGCAATAGTAATTTCCTCTCACTTTATCATTAACCCCGCTTCATCCAGGTAGATAATGATGCAAATGGAAAAGGTTTCCACAACCTTGACATACCTTAGAAAAACACCAGTCCTACCAAATATGAAGTTAATAATTAAAAAAGGATTACTTGCAGTAAACATTTCAGTATCACTGTAGATAATTTTTTGCCTTTAGGCACTTAGTTAAAAAAAGGCTTTGCTTGGGATTAAAAGTAAACACACCAACACCAACAGCATGCAATGTGATTGTGGATTCATGTATGCAGCGGTTATAAAATGTAACCACTGGCCAAGCGCTGACATTTCTTGCACCAGCCCTTCTCACTGTCTCTTGTTAGCTGAAGTTCAGTCATATTACAGTATTCATTAGGTTGCACTTATGCAATCCCCCCTGTTGAAAATCATGTCTGTGTGCTGTGGGAACTAATGTGACTGACAGTTAGAGCAGCCTTGTAGTGTGGATGTCAAATTGAGGCTACCTCTGCCACGAGTGTGCATCCATGAGTGCGAGACCTCACAGGAAACAACTAGTTCTTGCTCTGCTTGCAGCCTGGAGCAAAGCGAGCAACAAGCACACCGAGCAAAAACAGGGTCTTCAATCCATTAAAGCAAACGTCCTCTTCTGACTGAACCTTTACATTTCGCTCTACCTTAAATTGTTGTCTGATCTTTAAGTTGAAATTCCTGGCAAACTTTATATTTTCCTCAACCATTGTCCTTGGTTAATGTGTAGCCTCGGTGGACACGCAACTCTTTTTGTCAGGTTTGTGTTTATTGCTCCTGTCTGCCTCTCAGACGATTTATGTTTATGTAGTGTTGGTTGTCAAACTCCAACC
>NW_013952452.1:429638-431298 GCF_001266775.1 Austrofundulus limnaeus | reverse complement strand
TGTGTGTGTGTGTGTGTGTGTGTGTGTGTGTGTTCTGGTCATCGGTCTGTGCTCAGAAGTTGTCAGCTGCAGTCCACAGAGGCATGTGACAGTGTTACCCTGAGGGTTTGTCCTGGCTGCTGCATTCGTTTGCCCAGCTTCATGTTGACACTGTGTCATGTCAGCAACATGAAGCCTGTCTCCGGCCAATCAGAACCAGCTTGTGATTAATGATTTCAATATTTCTTTAATACGGTGGCCTTTGATAATAATGCATGGCGCTCTTGATTTGGAACGTCAGAATGTCTSACTTATTGCGCCTCAATCCAATAAAAACACAATTATTTTCAATGGCTAAATGCAAAACACTCACAATTTTGCTAGTAAGATACTTTTGTTAGTTTGATAGCTTTGCAAATGTCATACAATAGAATCTCATGTAATGATATAAAATCTTATGAGATGTGTAAGTGCTCAAAGTATGTGTTGAGAATGACTCTTGGCTACTACCACAACAATGTTTTGCTGTAACCAGTGGTGGGCACTGTGTTGGAAAAATAACTTGGCCTCTAAAGTCCCATTCTTCTCAGGTCAAGAGTCAGTGACATCTTTTGCTTACCTTAAAATGTCCTCACGTTTTATCATTCCACTCTTTATCCTCTGTTTTCTCTCAGACAAAGTGTTTTACAACCAGGACAATATCTGTTAGAAGTAATCATTCTTGCTGCTAGCTTTATCAAATACCATGCTCTTCTTGACCCAAGCATCRTCGCCAGGAGACGTGTTATAGTCTGTTTTGGATAACATACTGTATAAATGTGTGTATTTGAGACTGCCTCATTACACACATTTTGTACCACTGCCCTGTGTGACATGATGTGTGTCTGCAATTATAAAACTCAGCTGACCATTCACGTAGTGCTTTCCATTCTTGGACCACGTGTTTGCCTTGGGYAAATAAAGATTTCCATAACAGGCACAGTTCCCCTAAAGCACTAATAGGGGAACTAATTTCCTGGTTAGTACTTTGGGGAGTTTGCTAATTTTAAAATTTATTAGTGGATTAGCACTTGCTAAGTTTAGAAGCACTAACTGAGGTCTATAAATGTTATTGATAAATGTTAATTTTAACAGCTGATGATGAAAGTTGTCACACATTTTGTTCATATCACTTATCCACCAGGTGACAATAAATTGGCAATATATGAACACAAATCCAACTGCGGAATGTCTATTGTAAGTATTAAGAGAGCAACATGGCAATATGTGACTTATGTTGTCTGTTGAAGAATGTTCATGGGTTGACTGGGTTATTTTAGTTCTTTACAATTAGCTTTTGCTAAAACTTTCAGTGCATTAGTGCTTTAGAATTAGGGGACCTAAATATTCGAGTTAGTGTTTAAAGACTAGTGGAACAAATTTTTAAATTAGTGCTGCCCACTACTGGCTGTAACATTATAACCATTTTATATTGACTAAGAATGCATTTCTGGGGTGACTTTCTTGAATTGGGCTGACTTCAAAAGTGAATCACTTGTGGAGTAATGCTCAATGATCACTCTTGTTCTTTAGTAGATTATATGATGCTCAAACTAGGTAAAATGAGTATTATTTACAGAATTTGTGTGCTCTGTTTTCATGGAAAAGTCATTGTCAGTATCTATTTTCTATTATATATATA
>NW_013952452.1:421444-427645 GCF_001266775.1 Austrofundulus limnaeus | reverse complement strand
TGGTGTTTGTTAATACAGTATATATATGAGGCCTCTCGAGACAACAGTAGTGAGTAGTGTGGAGAGACAGTGATAGAGAGAAGCAGAGGCACAGAGACAGGCCAGGTTGTTCTCTGTGTTTCCTGTTGTTGCAATAAAACTCAACTGATCATCCCACGGAGTAACTCCATTCTTGGACCTCGTATTTCTGTCTTTGTTAGATAAATATTGCCGTAACACAGGCAGAGATTAATGATCAGCAACTGGTGATCAAAAAAATTAAAAACTTTGAGACAACTTCTACAACAGGACCAAACTAGTGTGCATCCATTTGCTCCAACAAACTGAGGTGTGACCAGAAATATAAAGAAAATGAGACACAGTCAGTCGTGATCATCATGGGATGTCCCCCAGCAGCCTGGCTTATTGCAGTACAACTTGTTAGCCGAGGGTTCAAAAATGAAAATGAGGACATAGAGAGGGTCTCTGCCTTCTGAACCCAAACAGGGAGATGATTCCACAAAAGAGAAGCCTAATTAGTGAGGCACTGCTTTCCATTCTTCTCCGGAAACTCAAGCACTCGCACATTTTTTTTATATATATGCAGAAGAAGAATTTTAAAGTATTGTTTGAATTTCATAGGAATAGCCAACAAAGAGAAGCTACAASCGGAGACACATGATCTCCCCTGCTTATTGTAATCAGAAGTTTTTTTGACAACATTTTGGATCAGCTGGAAGCTTTTCTGAGAGTTTTTGGAGCTGCTTGATAATAGATTGCAGYAGTYCAAGCYTCAAAAACTAAATAAATAAATAAATTTAATAAATTTTTAAAAGTGTGGACGAGCTTCTCTGCATTCTGAGACAGAATATTCATTTTGTTGAAGCTCCCTGGAACTTACTTTATGTGCAAGTTAAAAGCTCCTCATCAAAAGTAGCTCCGAGGTTTGTCSCTGTAGTGCTGGAAGCCACTCAGAGTAACTGGGTGGTTCCTCAAGAACAGGTTTCTAAAGCCATACAGTAGGTTTATTTTTTCACTTTTGTGTTAGAATGAGACAAAAAAATTATTTTTAAGTTAAATTTGGTGTATTTTAATTTATACATTTTACAGGTCTTCTTATGGGATTTGTTAATACAGAAACATGAATCATTTTAACTGCAAAGCGTATTTTCTTCAACCTTTTAACAACCGAATGCAACATGTTGAGCTCAACTTTTTGCGTCAAAGCCACAGCTGTTGCTGAGCAACCAGGTTACTGAGACTGACAGGGAGATTTATGTAGAATAATCAAAACTTCACAGATCTTTGGTGTTGGTTTAAACTACTGTCTATTTTTTGGAAGTGTCATGGTCTAATTATTTATATCTGTTTCGCCTTGACACTGTCCATCACTCTTATCCTTCTGATAGCTCCGGWCGACTCCGCAATGGACTGAACTCTAACAGACTCTTTGGGCTGGGAGTCCTGTGATAGGCTGGACAGTATGTTTGGCAATCTGTGATTGGTTGTAAACTGTCACATGGTGTTGACATGATGTTATATTATTGGCTGTATTCTGCTGACGCGTTCAGTCGCAAGCATGCAGAACTTCCTGATTCAGTTCTGTTCGTTTGTTGCTCATAATTAAATCATATTTGATTATCATATACGCAGACTCTTCTGGTATTATTCCAACGTGTTTCTGCTTTTTGCGACGACAGAAGAAAACATACATTAACACTGCTAAGTTATTTTTTTATTGAAGTGTAGTATAAAAGGTAAGTAAGATGAGAGACAATATAAGACAGGATAAAGATTGATTGGCTCCGAGTAGAGTGACAGATAAATAAAATCATGTGAACATGAATCGGTGCACAGATAGAAATAGAAACAAGGTTTCGCAATGCATGAATATGAGCAACATGGGGTTGAAAATATTCAGCTTGGAAGAATCCATGCRGTAACAGACCAATATGAGACTGAGATAAAAAGGAACTTGACAAGATGTTGAGATTATTTTCCAGCAGAGCTGCAGCCTGAAGGTGTCCTGTCAAGGTGGTCTCCAGTACTGGACACTGAATGTGTGGGTCCTCTACCAGAGCTGAATTAAAAATGACCCAGCATCTGTTAATTTTTCACTTCTGCCAAGAAGATGTCCAAAAAAAAAGAAAAAAAAAAACAGAACAGAAACTGTGGTGTCAAAACCAAGTGAGTGGAAAATGAAACCACACAAATTTAGAAAGAAAAAAAAAGGTGCCAGTTCAGTTTTGAGTATACGGTGAAAATGTGCTGAGCCTGAGTCACGTGTGAGCTTCATTCTGTGTGAATGTTGGCTGCGTGTTTTCATATTTGAAACATTTTGGCACTGAATCATAACGTTTCTCTGTCAAACTCAATGCATGACTCCATTGCTGTTGTTTCAGCTTAGCATGTGAATCGATAAAGTAAAATGAATTTAAATTTCAAAATGTTTGTTTGGTTTAGAAATGTGGGAGGGGATCACTGCTGCTTCAGTGTTTTTAATAAATGTTCAACCTTTAATTTTTACCATTTTGAAGTGTCAGGATTTCTCCCTGATCCTTCCATCTGGTTGACTGAATCTGACAGGTGGGCATGTCTCCAGGATAAATGCAAGCTGTTTTCAGAAGATCTACCAAACAAACTATTCCACACAAAGCCAGGATGGGTGTCGTTATGTGTTAATCTATTTCAATACAAAAAAAACCCAATATATTTCATGTCAATCATGAACCGCTTTTACTTGATGCTGTCCGTCACTTTATGGCTWACCTTCTTTAGCCACACACACAAATATAAGTTTCTGTTCTTATTAAGACATTGCACGGACACATCATCTATGTAAACTAATCGTCACCACCACATGCTGTGAAACTATCAATGTATAGTTTGCATATAAAATAATCACCAAAACAAGTCCATTTGAATCATTAACATTCTGTATAACTCATTTTATTTTCAAAATAAAACACTCACCCATTTACTTCATTCTTCTATTATGTTGATAAAGAAATACAATTTGAACATCTTTGGGAGAAATGGGGAGTAGGGCCTTCAGCTTGACTTGGAAATAAGAAGGTGGGGGCTTTGAGGATAATAGGTTGAGAAACATTGATTAAATATTGTTAAAAAGTGTTTGCAATTAGAAATGTGTCTTGTGTTTGACAAAAGAATGAACTTGTGTTGTCTTGTGATGGCATCAGAAAGCTTTGAAATGTCCCTCAATATTTTAATTTTCCAACTCAGTTAGGTGCTTACAAAGACAAAAGCATGTGCACAAATTGCACTGTCTGTCACTGCAATGTTGCAGAATTAAAATTGATTTTTGTGTTGACTTATTGCACCCATGTGCTTCATCCTAGCCGTGCCGATTTCAGACTTTATTCCCAGTGTATTTGGGGAAACACATTTATTATTTCTCCTGTTCATATTATAATAAATCCTTCTGACTCCATTTAATCCAGACTTAATAGCATGTTATGACTGTAAGTAATTTAGTCATAAATAAAACCTTTCTTTTCTTACTATCTTATTTTGTGTTTTTCACTTTGGGTTCCTTTTTCTGCATACTGATTCTTTTTGCACAGTTGAAGACTGTAGTCATTTAGTGCATTTCCCTGTAACTGGCCATGAATGTGTCAGTATGTTTTAGCATGTGAGTGGCTTCTTGGTATATTTAAGAACAGAAGTGGCAAAGATACCCCACTACTCTACAAAAACACAATACATTTGTGACATCAGATTAGTAGCCATAGACAGTAAAACAGAATGAACTTTTGTGTAAGCTAAATATATATTCCTCACAAACCAAATTTTTATGTTTTATTTGGTTTTATGCATGTATCTGTTTCAGCTCATCATCCAACATGGCTTTATATCCTTGTTTTGACATGTTTTTTTGGGTGAGATTTGATATATTTCTATTTCTTTTTCCCCTTAATATTTTCATAGTATGTCTGCTAATGCAAACCAGGCTTAGTGACCTAAATTCCCACTGCCCTAATGCCCTGCCCACTTATTTGAATACCTACATCTGGCCTACGACACAATCATGCATTCATATAAAGTCGAAGACAGGCTAACGGTACACTGAGGAATGCTAACAGTGGTGATTGTTGAGTTCATTGCTTTCTATAAACAACAAGCATATTTGTGACTCACCAATGATGATTAAGTCAAATTTGGTAAAAAAAAAAAAAAAAAAAAAAAAAAAAAAAAAAAAAAAAACCTAATCGCTTTAGATTCTTGGCTTTAAAAGCTACATTTTGCTACCTGAACCATTCTAATATCATATATCCAAAAATGTGAGTTACTGTAATTTGTCTTGTTAATAATTATGATACATGAATAATAATTTTATTTTATTTATTTATTTATTTTCATCAAAAAAAGCTAATTTTATATACAACAAAAAACACAAATGACTAATAAAATGAAATGAAAGGCATGCTGAACAAATAAAGAAATCTTATAATATCTGCACCTTTTCGCCATCAAATAAATTCAAACAATAATAATCTTTACGTAACAAAACTAAAGTAAAAAAGAAAATGTCAAATCTTTCTCGAGCAATTGTTATTGTTGGATGTAATTTATAAAGAGAAAACCTCCATTGTATTTGAATGTTGACATTTCCTGCTGGGAAGAAACAAAAATTAGATCTAAATCTCAAAATTTTAAGGCGTTTTTCCTCAAAATCAAGTTTTTTTTTTGTTTTTTTTTTTGTTGGTACTGCTCAAAAAATGTGCTTCAGTATTTTATTCTAGCTTTATATTTCAGACAGTTCATTATATTCATTATTATAAGATTCATTATATTTTGACAAAATTCAATTTTTGCAAACTTTTTATTCAAAACACATCTGCCTATTTTTCCACATCCCACTGTGGGACTTAATCCTCATTTCGATTTGATGGGTCACATTTTATTATGTTTATTAATTCCCTGGTGTTTATCAAAACCATAGATGCCCAATTATTTTAAATTTAAATGTCTGTTTATAAAAAAAAGGAATAAAAATGCACAAATAAAATAAAACTCACTGAGTCACATGTCACTACCTCATGACAAGAATAAGAAAAACAACCCTCCAAAATTTAAAACGTCATGTTAACATAAACCCATTTTTAAAAACAGGCAAACAATGAGGCGCTGATTTCTTTTTCTCTGTGTCCTTGCTTAGGAGCACTCTCCCCTGCAGAGGAGCACTTGTGCTTCTTGTTGAGCAAATATGACTTTACTTTTCACAGTTAAAACCACTGGAGCAATCTGAATTTCAAGTGTAGAGCAAACATATTGAGCKCAAAAATATTTTACATGATAAATGTCTAAATAAACTGATAAACTAAAAGCTCGGGTTAATTTTTAGTTTAAGCTTTTATGGTGCACAGCTTAGATTTCTGCCCAGAGCTGCAGGTTTTGGTTAAAACTAGACGATGCTGATGTAAAAAGAAATGCTTCAATTGATATTACAAGAGTTGGAGGACAAATAAACTTCTGATGTAATAAAGCATAATTTTGTAAATTTGTCACAGAAACCGCCGCTGTTCACAACAGCTGGTGTGGGAACACATGTCTACACTGTCCGACCATCAGCACAGCCACGGAGAACTGGTGGTGGTCTGTGTTGTCCCCTGCATGCAGAAAGTTGTCCAAGTTCCTTCCATGAGTTCTTTTATGTTTTATTTGAAGTTCTTCATAACTTTTACTAGAGCAGTTGTAATGTTTGGCTGTAATTTCACATCGTCTCAGCGCACATTATCAGAATCTAGTTTACCATCATCAGTGTGTGAATGTGTAGGAATGAATGATGCATGGAATTTTATATTAGACTAATGCATTACTATTAATAATAATAGTAATAGTAATAATAGTAATAGTAATAATAATAATAATCTGCTCTCAGAGATCAGCTCACTGCATCTCCTTTACATAAACAAAACTGCCCACAAAGTCTGGACCAATCAGAGTGTGTGACACACAGTGCTGTGAGGACTAATTCTGAGTTGGGGCAATTCACAGAATGGGGTCTAATTTTTTTATCACACACCTGTGTAAGCAAGACATGAAAAATGACCCTTTTTATTGACTATAAATCAAGTTTTAACCTTTTTGCCTCCAAAAGTGTAACCAGGATAGAAAAGTGTTTGTGTGAAACGCTGTTATTACTCCTGATCTGAGAAGGGGTCTCTGTGGTCACTTTGTGTGTGTGTGTGTGTGTGTGTG
>NW_013952452.1:416733-421404 GCF_001266775.1 Austrofundulus limnaeus | reverse complement strand
AATATGTTATTGGTCGGATTGACAATTTTGAGTGAAGTTTGAAGAAGCTGGGGGGACGTGTAGTTCGGGCAAAATGGTCAGGAAGCACCTATTTTTTTAATATAAATATTGATTTTAGTCGTAATTTGGGACAGGAAGATGCAAGCCACACAAAATCTGAACACTGTACGTGTGGAGGGATGTGGAACAATTCTGCTTGGTCAAAACAGCCCAAACCCAACTGACCAAAGTTTGTCATTTTCAAATATGAAAAGAAAATATAATAATGAATCGAACGTTCATAACTTGAGACAGGAAGGTGCTCGTCGCACCAAATTTAAAATCAACAAATCCTGTTCACAATTTTTTATTTGAGACATTGTTTGTTTTCAACTTTAAGTAATCAATAAGTTCTAGTTACATGTCAACAATAATTTTTTCTATTACTATTACTTTATCTTTTAACTTGCCCTCAAGACAAGTTAATCCGACCAATCGTGGTTTTGCCAAACTCTGCCATCACCAAGAAACTCCCCCTAAGTTCTGCAGAGACCCCTTCTTGCTTGATCTGGAGAACTCACAAATTTTTTTGTGCACATGAAGAAAAAGATTGATCCCATTCTGCAAATTAATAGAAGGTGGAGATTTGCTCTAGATCAGTTTAAGTCAAGGTTAGATAAGCTGAACTTTAGCTATAGTTAATGGTAAAGTAAATCTCTGGACCGTACGATATTTCCTGTCATGGATGCACATTTGTGTAGGTGTGTTTGTGTGTGTGTGTACATGTTTTTGCTACCTGGTGGGGACAATTGTTGATCATTTTTCCAATACACACCCTGATGAGGATCCACTGTTCCTAATGGGGACAGAAGCCTGGTTCCCAATGGGGGAAATACTGTTTGTGGGTCTGGGGTTAGGGTTATGACTAAGGTGCGAATTGAGTTTAGGTTAGGTTAAGGGTAAGGTTAGGGGATTATTCCACCTGCTGCCCATTGGCTCCGCAGAGTTGCTAAATCCATTCACTCGAGATCAGGTCCAGTCCTGGGCCACTGGGTCTTATCTTTATGGGAAGTGCATGGTGGAGTCTGCTGTTCTGGTTGGAGACAGCCTGTTGGTTTGTTTGTGCTGTAAGATGTAATGGAATACGRCTGGCATACTCCAGTGAGTGTGGGTGTACTGTATGAGTAGAACTCAGTACATTGAGTGTTTGTCATGTGCTTCATAGAGAGGGAGGAGAGGTCAGAGAAATGTGGTTTAAGCAGAGTAGGACGAGAATTCGGGGAGGGGTCATGAATGTTTGTGGGTGTGGTCTGGTAGGATGTTTACAATGGGTTTAATCTAATCAAAATAAATGTTTAGATTATTTGGAAGAGTTCCTTCTTGTGACTGCTTACAGTTCACTGAGGTTAGGCTTAGTTTTATTTTCTGGTTTAGATGTATATTTGAGTTATTAATATAGTGTTGGCCCATCAATTAGAGGGACTAGTTTAGTTTAACCTAACCCTAACCAGACTTAGGCCATTGAAATGCCTTGTGAAAGAATGGAAGTCAATGCCAAGTCCCCATGAGGCTAGAAAAACAAACGTATGTGTGTGCATGTGCTACCATTAACACTCTTGCTCATTAAAGGTAAAMTGAGGCAAAGCTTGGCCATCCATAAGTGTGGTAATTGATGTGTAGCGCTTTGTGGGAAGCAAATTTTTAATTCCTCAGTGTTAACGAGTGATAAATCATGCATCATACACACAGACTCACACTAACAGACCCCCCCAGGAGATATAAATCAAAAACGAAAGGCCTGCCTCTGCCTGTCTTACTGCAGTGACATTATCATGCCACCTTTTTCCCTCCCTCTGTTTTTCTTTCCCAGCGCTTCTTTCAATCATTGTCAATCCCTCTCTGCTTTGAACAGCCATGACACTATCAGGGCACATCTCTCGTCGTTCGTCTCCTCGGTTCAACCCTGCATTAACTGCAATTAAAAAAAAAAATCCCAGTGCTCGTCTCTGCTCCCCCACCCCCCCACAAACACCCTGTCACACGCACCCTGTCTAGCTCTCTCTCTCTCTCTCTCTCTCTCTCTCTTCCTCTCAATCCCTTTCAAGCCTTCACTGAACAACAGATGGTCAACTCATCACACCCACTGAAAGTGGGATAGAGAGATTGGGAGAAAGCTGATGGGGGAGGAAGGACAGAAAGTGGAACAACCAGCTGAACATGTATGTGTGACAGACAGGGAAAGATAAGCAGAGAGGAAAAACGCCGGCATCTTTAGAGGCCGTATGTGTAAATCGGAAAAAATGCGCAAAACAAACAATGTCTTTGCCTGGTTTGTTGATGAACTTATCAGCACGCCTGTACACACAGCGGGGTGCGAGGGATCCTCCAGAACCTCGACACACAGACCGAGTCCTCATCCTACCTGATGGCACTGGGTTGTATAATTATTTTAAGCGTAATTTACATATGAATTACCGGTAGGGGATTCAAAAGAGGGAGCTGCGAGGAACGTCAGGAAAACAGCTGAACGAGGCATAGTGGCAGGATGAAGTACAGCACGGTGTGGGATGAGATAGAGGTGACACAAGGTGAATTACAGCAGAACCGATAGGGGAATCCAGGCCAAGCTTCTGTCGCTCTTGATTTTGTTGCCTAGAAGGATTTCTGACCCTACACCCTACCCCCCCCCCACCCACCCCCCATTTCCCTTTAAATTGGTATTCATGGTCTATTGTGGTAACTACATGATTGAGCCACTACTCCGGCACAGAAGATGAGAGGGGAGGGATGAAAGAGGCAGGAGGGAGAAATATAGTTTGAGGAGGAGAGGAGTGGTAGCCTATCATTACACCAAGGCATAGCATCAATAGCATTTTGTCATTAAMGGGTACAAATTTGATCTTACGGACCGCCTTGGCGGGCTCAAAAATATAGCGATTCGGAGGAGTTTATAGAAGAGCAGCAAAATAAGTTTTAAATCTCAAAAGGTTTTGATGCTAGAAAAAAAAGGGAGCAGCGGATTTTTGTCAAGGCTTCCACGATTAGAGCACTGGTAAATTAGAAGCTAAGCATAATGCTCATGGGTGACTGCGTTGCCCTCAACCCCCACCCCCACCCCGGCACCTCTGCCGAGCTATCTCCGCTAGTCGTGCCCCTCATTATAAAAGAGGCGTTACTCGGAATGAAAAGAAAGCACACGGACCTGAAACTACCACCTCAGCAATAAGACTTTAACTCCCAGTAAGCAGTGGGAAATAAGACATTGTTTCCTATATAAGGGAAAAGTGTCTTTAACTAAGTTTTAAATATGAAACACATTGTTTTTAATTTAATTAGGTAAAATGAAATGTAGTTTAAACTTAGAAGTTTAAATAATGCGTTTCCAACTGAGGAGAAAATTTGAATAAATATTTACTTTTTCAGCAGGGTTCATGAGTAAAATAGTGTCTGTGTGCCTTTTTAGACAGGGGAGTAATTTATTTCCTTCTTTACTGTGATGAACAGTGTATGACTAATTTGCTTGCAGCTAAGGCATGATGATGGTAATGAGGACTCACAGTTTAGATGGTGCTCTTATTTTCTTAGATCTACAGCAAAGTCCTGAAACACAATGTTAAGACAAGATAATGTAAAAACAGTAAATGCAGTATGTTTTGTTGTTGAAGTGGCTGGTAGGACGTGGATACTAATTCAATATTCATGCTACTGTCTTCCTTTTTTTCCAGTTTACTAGCCATGTCTTTGTGCTGTTTTAGCCATTCGTATCAAAACATTCTCTCATTCAGGAGATGGAAAATTGGATTTTTGTAATCGTGATCATTTTCAAAATATTTAACACGGTTTAACCCAAACATATTTTCTCCACAGTAGCTCGAAGAGATTTCTTAAAGTATCATTTCAGCAAACTTGCTCAATTTTTGTCATCAGCTTCAGGTTTTTACATAATGTTCTTACTTTTAGACAGTGGTGGGCAGCACTAATCTAAAAATTAGTTCTGCTAGCCCTAAAGCACTAACTCAAAATATTTAGGTCCCCTAATTCTAAAGCACTAACGCACTGAAAAGTTTAGCAAAAGCTAATTCTAAAGCACTAAAATAACCCAGTCAACCCATGAACACTCTTCAACAGACAATGAGTCACATGTTGCCATGTTGCTCTCTTAATACTTATCATTGACATTCCACAGCTGTATTTGGGTTCATATATTGTTAATATATGTCACCTAGCGGATACGTCACTCACATATAAAAAAAAGTGACAGCTTTCATCATCAGCTGTTAAAATTAACGTTTATCAATAACATTTATAGATCTCAGTTAGTGCTTCTAAGTTTAGCAAGTGTTAATTCACTAATAAATTTTTAAATTAGCCAAAGCACTAATCAGGAAATTAGTCCCCATATTAGTGCTTTAGGACAGGGGTGGGCAATCCTGGTCCTCGAGGGCCGCAGCCCTACATGTTTTACTTGTTTCTCTGCTCCAACACACCTGATATGAATGAATATATGATTATAAGTCTTCTGCAGTACGGAGGACCAAAAACTGACAATTAGAAATAAAAGCAGAATTACATAAATGAACCAATAAATAAATACATTTAAAATGTACAAATTAAAATAAAAGGAGAACTTTATCTCATGTTTTTTTTGTTTGAACTGACTTGAATATTTATTTTTTCTGGATAGTATAAATT
>NW_013952452.1:407947-416390 GCF_001266775.1 Austrofundulus limnaeus | reverse complement strand
AATTTATACTATCCAGAAAAAATAAATATTCAAGTCAGTTCAAACAAAAAAAACATGAGATAAAGTTCTCCTTTTATTTTAATTTGTACATTTTAAATGTATTTATTTATTGGTTCATTTATGTAATTCTGCTTTTATTTCTAATTATGTCAGTTTTGGTCCTCCATACTGCAAGAAGCCTGATAATCATATATTCATTCATATCAGGTGTGTTGGAGCAGAGAAACAAGTAAAACATGCAGGGCTGCGGCCCTCGAGGACCAGGATTGCCCACCCCTGCTTTAGGAGAACTGTGCCCACAACTGCTTTTAGATTTTAGCTAGCTTTTAGCTACTTTCAGGTTCCTGGCAGCTGTTTTGGCTAACCTTTAAATATGTTTCAATTTTATTTTAGCATTTATAAACCAGTTAATTTCAGTAACGTCCTTCACATTGCATTGTCACAGAAAATACAAATTTCCCAATTAAACTCGTAATTATTTATTTTTACAGCATGGTTACTGATTCAAACTAAACTCTATATGCTCTTAAAATTTCACACACAATCTTGTAAATATGAACGCCATGCTTATCTCTCTATCCGCGTTTTGTTTTGAGCTTTAAAAAAGCAAACTATAGCCAAACTGAATGAGTCCTCTACAGTTTGGTAAATTAAATGCAATAAGGAAAATAAATTGCTCACAAAAGAGAAATGTAGATGCATTTCTAATGCATTTGTTTCCTGCAACATGACATCATAATTGTTAAAAAAAATTCACTGAAATCCGTGGAGCCTTAAAAAAAGAAGGCTATTGGGGTTCACCATAAATTACAGTTTTGTTAATGAAACTTTTTAAGTCATTGCTCCTGCATATATTAAGAAACAAATCCATAAAASCTAATTAAATAAGTGTGAGACTGGTTATTGACAGAGCTCTGCATTCAGCGATGCGTAAAATATAGTGATTTTTTTTGTGTGTTTTAGAAAGTCAAATATTTTAAGTGTGACATCAGCTACAGGGCGTGCCTGTTTCCTTCATGTCTTTAAAAAGTYTACGGTGTTTTTTTCTTTTTTTTTTCTTTTTAATCCATTCTTCATGATTGACAGTTTGAAGTGAAAAGGGCCAGTTTTAATTTGCTGCATGGATACCCCTCTAAACTCTCTCGGGGACTCTTTGCTTACCACCTCTGTGGCTAAATCAACACATCATTGGCAGCACAAACACAGACATATGCGCCCTTACTGTATACACCCTACAAGCACAGTTGTTTCACACTCGAGTTCAGACTCATGCACACATTTGTGCTGGCAAACGAGCATATGGGTCTGTGTTTTTATAAACACACATGGTGAGGAGATTCCAGAGGAACCCTGTTGAGATAAAATGAGTCACTGAGATCTGAAACCTACAGTCAAAACAGAACTGAGCAATGACTGAAAAAAAAAAACAAGTGGAGTGAGGGAAAAACATTTTAAAAATGAAGAGAAAACTTGGAGGTCTGAAACAAACTGCTACGGGACAAAAAAAAGCTATGACAATTAAAATGTTTTTGTACATTATGCTGTAATGTAGCATTGTATTTCCTTTAAACAAGCTGCCTGCCTATAATCTATAGATATTTTACAACATGCAAATTATTTACAAAATAAGTAATTTGAAAAACCGATGTATTGCAGTGGATCTATTAAATGCTTTGTGCTTTTGTTCAAAACTTAGTTTGRCTTTGATAGAATACAGTAAGTTCATTGAGGCGGCTTGGAACAAAATGTCTTTACTCACTACTTTTATCACTGCATGAATTTTACCTAAGATTTAAAGAAATGGGTATTGTATGAACATCTACATWCATTAACTTTTGGAGTCGACTCACTTTAAGATGGCTAATCAACTTCATCTTACACAAAGATGGCCATATGTCTACTATGTCTTACAGGCTATTCTCAGTGGTGGGCAGCACTAATCTAAAAATTAGTTGCACTAACTCTAAAGCACTAACTTAAATATTTAGGTCCCCTAATTCTAAAGCACTGATACACTGAAAAAGTTAGCAAAAGCTAATTCTAAAGCACTAAAATAATCCAGTTGAGACATGGAACATTCTTCAGAGTCAACATGAGACAATATTTACTGTGTGCAGAATATTGTTAATAATCAACCCTAGTGGATGAGTGACACATATGAACAAAATGTGTGACAGTTTTCACCCTCAGCTGTTGACAATAATGCTGATCAATAACATTTAAAGACCTTAGTTAGTGCTTCTAAATTTCGCTCATAAATTTAGCAAGTGCTAATCCACTAACGAATTTATAAAATAGCAACAATCCTAAAGCAATAATCCGAAAATTAATTCCCCTATTAGTGCTTTAGGGGAACTGTGCCCACCACTGGCTATTCTTTATTTGATTTTACAGACATTGAACTAAAATTTGAAGTGGTAGTAGCTGACAGTGAGGTGATCGGGCTTTTGCCATAGCTGCTCCAAACCTATGGGACAGTCTACCTCTTAAAATCCTCGGTCAGCTGAGACTGTTGAGGCTTTTAAATTTTTGCTGAAGACCCATCTCTTTTCTTTGGCTTTTCATTAAGACAGAGTTGAAGGTTCAGTTAGAGCTTTTTATATATTATAGTGTGTTTCTGTGTTGTATTTGTATCTATTGTTTGTTCTTTGATACAAGTCTTGACTGAACTGTAAAGCACTTTGGTCAGCTTTTGTTGTTTTAATGTGCTATATATATAAATTTGACATTGACAGTCATTCACAWCACATTCTCTAAGAATTACATTGATCTTAAGGGTCCATTGTACTCGATCCAGAGAACAGCTGACATGTGGTCATGTGGGTGTTTGATTGTTTTTGCATACACTTTTCATAGATCCTGAGACACACCGCTCCAAGCAACAACTCTGATATTCACCTTTATTTTSTCCACAAATCTGTCCCGGTTAAAGCGTCACAGTTTTGAACAAATGACAAAAACCTCCGTGCCCAAAGTCTGATTTATCTCCATCCATGAGTTCTGGCCAACAGTCTGCTTCCGGGTACAATAGTTGGATTTTGAAAGGGAGTATTGAAGCAAAACGCGAACAAACACGTCCACAAACTTCTGACCAGTCTCAAAGTAAGTTCTCATGCAGAGAGGAGGGGGGTTCTTCTGGCGGGCTGTGACAAGAAGGGGTGGAAGCTGCAAACAAAATGATGCAATTTTCATYACGCGACTGCAACAATGAGAGCAGATTTTGGCAGTTTGAGGGAGTATGTTGAGGCAGGTGATACATTCCTTCAAAGAAACCAAAGCTTTTAATGCCCTCCCATTATAACCAACGTCTTGCTTGCCAGGCATCAACAAACAACTGATAAGGCCTCTTTATAATATAGTGGCTACAGTGCTACATTCATGAAGAGGGGGAGATTTAACCCTCTTTGCATGGGACCTGTTTGAGTTCATCACCAAGTCAAGCTCCTTKGTTGTTCACTAAAGGCTCATTCAGTTGCTCTCTTGTTCCCCCCTGTGATACTTCCCCCTAATAATTACGTTCTCACTCCTCCTCCTCTCCATCCTCATTGATATGACTTTCTCTCATTCCCTTCACCACATTTTCCTTTCCCTCCCGAAGGAGTGGTAGGGTAGCATTAGAAAGCTGTGCAGCGTCAGCACTGTGGTTGTTACATGGGCGCCCAGTTAAAATGGAAACTGTAGCAATCTTGATATGAAGCAATGATGAACATCAGATTTTTTTATGGTCCATTGGTTTGTGCTTAGGTTTCATGAGAGAATAATGCAACAGAATGCCAAAGTAGATGAAGCGATTTTAAATATTTAAATATCAACAGATCAATACAGATGGTTATTTGTACTCAATTTGAGTATTAAAAATAAAGGTAGTCTTGTTTAAAACATTGCCACGCCCTGATTTGTGCACATTACTCTCACCCTCAYTTTCAGGTTGAGATTTAACAACAATAAAATGTTCAAGGAAAAGTAGAGTTTTTCAAAAATATATKTTTGTCTGCCTCACACAGAATCCCTCTTTGTATGTATACAAGCTCTTAGCATATGTTCCCTTACTTTAATTATATGTGTGTACTTTTGTGTAAAGTATGATGATTGCAAGAGTGTAAAAGAAAACATCTGAAGGCTGGAAGAAAATGAGAGAACAAGTGGCACACACACACACACACACACACACACACACACAAAGCTCTTTGAGACCAGCAGAGGCAAAGTGAAAGGGGTAATTGCAGCCAGCACTTAATTGGTTCAGGGAAGAGAACAGATGCGACAACTGAAACTCCGAGATGGAGAAATCCACGCTGAAGATGAAAGAAAAAGGAAATCAAGATGTAGACACAGATGAAGAGATACAGATGGAGAGATTTGATGGCTACAGAGCGAAAGGCCCAAAAATTGGGAGATGATGGAGATAAAGGTGTAAGGAGGGTCCACAGAGGGTAATCCCATATGGCTGTCATGTTGAAAGTGGGACTGCCTGACGGTTTTTACCTTCTAGTTTCCCAGTAAATGTACTTCACTGTGTCTGGCTTTGGTTTGGTTTGTGATTTTCTCTCAGCTGTTCTTTTTAGTTCTACCCCATGTAGTGATCCAACACACACACACACACACACACAGAGACACACACACACAAAGGTTGCAGGTGTGTTTGGTGTTTCTACCAGCACTGCTGCTTCATTACCCCAAAGCACTGGGGATTCTTAGGATCCATTTGCAGAGGGCTTGCATCATGCCCCGTTTCTTCCAACCTAAAGTCTTTGCAGCTCCATATTCACAGCCGTGGCAAAACCTTGATGAGCATTTCTTGGACTTAAAGGTGCTTAAGCACTGTGAGGAAGAATGTTACTAATTGGTACAGTTAAAGCTTCGAGGACTTACTGGGAAACTAAACAGTGTGTTGTAATTCCTTAGCAATTTTTTTTCACAATATTGCTTCACGAGCAGGGATTCCAAGGTTCAAGGAGGTTTATTGTCATGGTAATTCACACAATGAAATTCAGTTTGGTATCTCAAGTGCCTTAATAAATGCATGTATGTGTGTTTCTACTGTATGTGTGTGTGTGTGTGTGTGGGGTGGGTCTTGGTGACCAAATGCATATGTATAGAAAAGGTTTTATTTTTTATTTGCAGTAAATAAAATAGCTTTGTGTCAAAGACAATTTTTCCTGACCAAAATCCTGAACACTAATAGTCACCATTGCATCGTAGAGAAGTAGGACACTAAAATGATCAAACTTATATATTTCCCCTAATTTGTAAAATTGATGAGTACAACTATCCAAAAGTTGCAACTCTTCCTACTTACAGCACATATACTGTACGTATTACTGGCTGTCGGTGTCAGTTAAATCCTGTCTCACTGTTTGGTTCATGTCTGTTCAGTTCAGATCTGTCCCTCACTCTGTGGGCATGACCCATCATTGGAAAAAAAGAAAATCTGTTGCAGTTTTATGGTGTGGTAGTCTGCCTTTTTATTATTTGTTATTTATTTTGTTTTTTTTTATTTTATTTTATTTAGTTTTTACTTTTAGGGGCAGCACTGTGGCTCAGTGGGTAGAACTGATGCCTTAAGGCAAGAAGGTTGCCAGATCAAATCCCGGCCTGGGGACCTTTCAAAAGTTTGCGTGCTCTCTCTGTGCATGCGTGGGTTTTCTCCGGGTACTCCGGCTTCCTCCCACACACCAAAAACTTGACTGTTAGGTTAATTGGTAACTCTAATATGTCCCTGGGTGAGAGTGAGGGAGTGAATGGTTGTTTGTCTCTGTGTGTGGCCCCGTGATGGACTTGTGACCTGTCCAGGGTGTACCCCGCCCCTCACACTGTGACTGCTGGATATGGGCACCAGTGACCCCCGTGACCTTAAAAGGAAGAGGCGGGTATAGATAATAGATGGATTATTATTTGTCGCAGAAATGTTTATAAGTGCGGATGTAACCGTGGGTAGATAGTTTGTCCGAAACCTCCTGGGAATTATCTAATTTCAGATGGCTCTGTCCAGCTCAGGCTGTATGTGCTCATCTCCTTCACCTTTCTCTAGGAAGAGCTTGCTGGAGGAGTTTGCGAGTTCTGCGTCGGCTCATCCAATCAGAAGTCTGCTGACGTCAAAATTCTAAACACCCGATCCTCGGTTCTGCCCCCTTARAACCACCTCTGAGGTGATTCTAAAAGCATGTTTGGAGCTGGAAATGGAGATGCTTTGGCCGAGGCTGAACCGAAGAGAACCGCATACAGGCATGCCTGTGGAGAGGGGGCTTTAGTGTGTGATTGCTGAGGGGACAACTATTGAAGGCTACAGCCCTAGGAAAGAAGCTGTTCCTCGTCCTGTATGAATTTTCATGGCCCTGTAACTTTTCCCCAAAGGAAAACGTACAAGCAGAGTGTGGGTTTTGTCCACACTGATCAACTTGACCTTATTCTGCAGGCAGATTAGCACAGGCACAGTAGGAAGCAGAGCAGTTTTAACCACCCAGGACAGGTTATCTTCTGTTCTCTCTTCTGCAGCCTGCACGCCACAGCTCGGGTAGAGGATGCTCTCTATTGTTTATGAGCAGAAGTGTCAGGCCGGCCTCTTAATTTCCCCAGGAAGACAAGCCTCTGCTGAGCTCTCTTTGCCAGGCTGGAGGTGTTCAAAGTTCAAGTAGGTTTCCCAGGAATTTGATGAAGCTCACCTTTTCCACCTCTTCCCCATTAGTGAGGAGTGGGGCCCGAGTGGCCTAAAATACAACGTTGCAAGCCATGCACACAACAGTAAGCTGATTATGGCTTGCTGGTCGCCATCGAAACACTCAAAATTAATTTAGACGGCAACAAATTTCCTTTCAGTTTTGAGTTGAAAACTATCAAGCAGACACAGCTCAATTAAAAGCCTCATTTTAAGACCAGGTTGTTGTCCAAACAACTACACAGTGAGATTTTGACCTCTAGAATTACATTCATGGTATATGCTTTTTAAAACAAATTTATAAAATTGTATCTCTAATTGAAGCATACTGAGCTCTGACTCAGGGGGAAATGATGCCTCCTATTTCTTCTAGTTTGCTGCTGTAATTGAATATGATGTAAAATTCCTTTAGTTCTTTTTATGATGATGGCTCTCATTTATATCATGTGGTCAGCTCCGGAATGCAACACTCAGTAGCTTCATCGAGGTCACTTGAGTCATTCCACCCCTCCTCGGGTCCTCTATTAATGTCCTTTGTTGTGACAAAAAATGTGTGCGCTTTTAGAGGCTCACTTTATAAACAAGCTTTTAAAAGCTTCTTCTGAAGACTTGATATGTAGGTGCAAACACAGAGGAGACAAGTTCAAGGGAACATTATCTGATAAAATGTGGCATAAAAGCTCGCAAAACTTTTGTGCCCTTTACAGGATTTTGAGTTAACTTCCACACCCAGTGTATCAAGCAAAAATGTATTAATCTGTTCCGATTTTCCCAAGAGCGCGGAGGTCAAGATGAGAGAAACATCTAAGCTTGGGCAGAAATCAGGGTTGGAAAGTGTATCTGTGATGTGCAACCTCAATCTAAAGAGAGTTCAGTACATCTAAGCAGAAAGGCCAAGGGAATATCAAAGTCTTTTGAAGTGTTAGTCGCTGCTGTAATTTTACAGCAATTCAAACCATTAGGCCCTTTCCCTCTCATATCCAACTTGATAAGAAATCGCTCCCCTCCAAATTACAGCTAAGACTTTCATCCAAACTAGCTCCGTATTAGCGTTGTTCTTTCACTAATGAACGGTAACTTCGATCGAGACAATGGCCCTTACACTAACAGAGTGGGATTGACTGTAAGCTTACAGCTGGAAGGCACAGAAAAACACACACGTAAACATCCAAACTTTGTACTTATACACACCACACACTTCTTAGTTTCCCAGATACAGGATCAACCGAGTCGTAATGGGAGCAGAGATGATGTGTCTGGAGTAAAACGTTGCTTGAGCTCATGCTTAATCTTCACAAAAAAGTTAATTCCAACAGGTTCAATAACAGCACTCATACCATTTAAAATACACAAAATATTACTTATTTAGTTTTTTTCTTATATGCAAATTCATCATAAAAGAATCATCGGTCTTGTCTTACAGTCTAACAGCAACTGCTTTATATAACATTGTATAAAGTTTCAAAACATTTATTTAGACACTCAGAGGCACTTGTGTCATTAAAACTAATGGGTGATGTTTTTACAAGTTTTCATTCAAGTAAAATAATGATCAGAATAACTGAACAAAAATGGCATTAGCTATTTGAAAAATGTTGGTGTACAGCCCACATGGAAACATTAACAAAAACACAGTATCACATTTTCTAAAKATGGGGTCCCTGTAGGAATAGTCATAGAATTTCAAGTTGGAAAAAGAAAGTTTACTGTACTTTTTTTTTCCACAGGTAAACGTGGCAGTGAGTCACTTTTGACCTGCAAGACACAAATAAGTGATATATATATATA
>NW_013952452.1:403174-406331 GCF_001266775.1 Austrofundulus limnaeus | reverse complement strand
TTATTGGTCCATTTACATATTTCTGCTTTTCTTTCTAATTATGTCAGTTTTGGTACTCCATATACTTCAACATAATTTTACTCGAGTAAAAGCAAAAAATAGCCATCCAAGTAATTGCTCAAATAAGATTAAAAGATTTTTGCCCTTTTTTTGTAAAAAAAAAAAAGTCTTGTGTATTGAGTAATTCATTATAAAATTTGATTGAATTTATAAAAATGTCATCAGACTGAAAAAAATGAAAGTTATAAGCAAATCCTGGTGTTTTTAAAGACTAAAATTAAGTTATTGATGGTTAAGGGTTCTGCCAATTTGTTTAGATTCTTTCAGTTGTTGCAAATCATATTAGTCAGTGAATTATAGTGATAATATCCATGCGTGCACCTCTAAAACATGTCATATGCAGTCTTCTGTTACTGCAGTGATTGATTTTTATGTTTCTTCTGGGAGAAAAACTGGCCACTTGATACTTTCCTCATTTACTATTTCCATCAGGTTGTCTTCGGTCAGGATCTGTTTCGAGTGCTGCCTTCAGCAAGTTTAGACTATATTTTTTGCATGGCTGGTCACTTTAGTGGGGGGCTTCTAAAAGGAGTGAAAGAAATCCCACGGCTGTATTCCCCAAGCAGTTTGTATTGTACTTTCATATTGATAAGCGGAGTTCAGGTGAATGTATATGGACGGGCGAGGTAGATGGAGTCGAGAGACAGCAGAGGAGAGAGACTTCCTCTCACACTAACTTTGTTGTAACTGTAACTGAACTGAACCGTGACTTATCTGTAAGCCTTTTTTCCCCTCTGACCTCCTTTGTATTTCTCTTTCCATCTGTCTTTTTCTCTGTTTGTCTCCTCTGCCTTTTGTCTCTGAGGAACTCTGTGGGTGTGCATACATTATGTGTAATCCTGCTGGGCAATAAAAGTTACAGGGGAAAGAAAGACAGCAGTAAGGTGTTTCTTGCTCTTTCTGCTTCCCTGAGTTACATTTTATTTTATATATTTTCTCTTCTTCTTCTTCTTTTTGGTCTTTCCTGTACTGATGCTCTACCTTAATTGAACCCACTTTGACGTGCCCGTGCATTTGAGAGGTAGAAAGATGCATAGAGTGAATAAGAGCAATGTCAAGGTAAAAAAAAAATCAGCTACAAAAGTAAACTTAAAGAAGCCGAAACTAAAGATTAAAAAGATTATAATCAAATGATGATGGACAGGGGAAGAATGAGGATAGAAAATGCCGAAGACGAGCGCAGAGAGAGGAATGAAGAGTGAATGATAGCCACAAATTGGTCTTGTCATACCTACTTTGGCTGGAGAAACACTGACAGCCTTGTGATGGACACTGAACATCATTTGCTGATGAAGTGAATGTGATGAATATTAAACAGGCTTCCAGTGTGTTGTTGTGCATTTCCATTTTTGTTATGTTGTTCTTCTTCTCTGACGCTACGCTCAATTAGCACTCAATTACCTACTTGAAATCCAGTGGGAGAGGGAAGTCTTGCAGCAGGACACTGGATCCGTTCATTCACATTTTATGGGCAAGAAGCCATGCAAAAACTCTGGTTTATTTAACTGCAGAGACACCCAGTGTGCGAAACTGTGGGGCATTTAAATCTTTTAAAATGTTAAAGATGCAGAAGTTGGTAGACTCTAAATTAGAGCGCTGAAACCTGTCAGAGTTTGAACCTGTGCTCTGCAGCTGCTCTTCTGTGCTGAACAATTCAAAGGAAATGTGTTAGCCAAAGAAAGTGGTTCCTGCTGCATAATATGAATGATGCCGYGCTCTTGACACGTATTGATGCCAGGGAGATGGGCACAACTCAGGCAGCGCAAATGTCAATTTGTAATCGATAGTTCTGTTTAACACGCAATTGGAGATCAATGAGAGAGGGAACAGCCACACAGCTTGATGTATGCTTACTGTCCTTGCTGCTCCATTCTGTTTTATTGTGTTGTATTTCTCTCTATTGTGTGCCTGTGCTGACACTTTGTTTTCAGTTTTTTTTACATAAAGTCCTAATGATTTTCATTGTTAAAAAAATTGAACAGTCTTCTAGTTTTTTGCTCTCTGCATGCAACTAATCCCCCTGGTTTTATTCTCTTTTTGTATTTTCTGTGAATATTCTGTGGAGTAAATCTTTATTATCAGCGGAGTGACTTTAGTTTACAAGCAGAAGCTGAGTGGTGAGCCATACAGAATCTTTATAATAAAGATGCAATGCATCAATGGGCATATCTGACTAAAAGCCTACCATTCCAAAATGAAAATGTATATCACCCGCTGCCTTTCAGGGCGATTTTATTAGTATTTTTTTGCAGCACTTTGGCTAACAACGATTGACAGAAAACAAGATGTCCACCACTGCTAATTTGCATTAGTCAACACAAAACTAGTTATGGTTCAGTCCAGGGGTGCCCAAAAATTTTTCCCAGAAGGGGCCAAAATGAAAATCTATCCGGGGCTGAAATACAAATACCTTTTAATTAAAGTCCTTTATTTTTAATGATTAAACTGGCAGCCCACTTTTGTTTTACTCTGTGCACTTGCAGAAAGTCTGCCATATGCTCAAGCAGCAAAGGCTCATGGGACATTTCATAAACTGATAAAATATGAGTTTTTGTGGCTTTATAAAATATGCAAATTTACATGTGTTTAAATCCAACCTAAATGTCTCTTGTTGTTGTATTTCATGTTTCATGTTTGATCTTAATATATCAAAGATGAAGTCAGCACCATAAGTGAAAACTATCTGCACTACAGCCCCTTATATARTCATTGGGCCAACAGATAAAATGACATTTAGTGGAAATAATCTGTTTCTACTTACTCTGACAGGTTACAACCTAGTAACTGTGGGAATTTCAAAATCAAACGGTTTGGCAGGCCAAATCTGGCCCGTGGGCCAGACTTTGGGCTCCTCTGGTTCAGTCAGTTTTATTGATATTGGGCCTCATGCAAGAACCGTTCGTACGCACAGATTTGTTCTTAAGTTGTGCGTACGAGTGATTTAGGAGAATTTGTGGCATTCACCAATGTTTTCGTATTCTACGATTTTTTTCAGACACGAACAAACGGTGCGCAAAGGTTTGTCTTCTGAATAAATGAAAATGATTTAACATAATTGTTTATACTTTTAGCAGCTCATTTTATCCCACAGCTGACC
>NW_013952452.1:396581-401111 GCF_001266775.1 Austrofundulus limnaeus | reverse complement strand
ATTTTACCCGCTGTGTGTGTGTGTGTGTGTGTGTGTGTGTTTTCACCAAAATAGCTTCAGCGCTGTCATTTGGACACGATATGAGCTCCTTTAATGAATACTAGGCCTTTAATTGTATGTGACTTTCAGCCTAAAGTTTGATCTCAGCTGTGAAAGTGTTACAGACAAGCATATACACTTCAGCACAGCTTTTTTTTTTTTGTTTGTTTCCACACTCCCACAGCAACAAAGCAGCATATCTTATTTGAATAAATTTTAGGAGTATGTTAAGGCATATAATGCAGAAAGTACAGTGCACACACATGTGCATAAGAAAACATTTGTCCCATACCCTTTTCCTGTTCAAAAAGTCCACGGTTATGGGATTATAAGTGAAAGGAAGGATCAAAGTGCTTTGATGTTGGGTGTGAAAAATCCTAACACTAGTCTTGTGCATGAATCACTGAGCCTCAGCAAATCAGTCTGTCAGCCTTGTGTGACATTCCTTTAGACAAATTATTTAAATTACTTCGAGTGCCTTATCCAAAGCCCACTCGGAGGATGAGTTGATTTTGCCGATAGAGACAGATTTATCAAAGGCAATGAAATTGTCCTTGTTTTTGCCACTTCACGAGGCTTAATCTGAGGGTTTACATGCAAATGCAAGTTAAATTATGGAGAAGAAAACAGTAAAAACACAAATTGTGCACACAATTATTGTCTGTGTCAGTGTGCTGTATACTGGAGGTGAAGGGAAATTTTATTTTCCTGCATTAAAGGGTCGTGTTTGTATTTATCGCTTTAGAATGTAAAAAAAGAAATTTATGCATGTTAGTTTGTTTTGATATCCCTAGATATGTGCACACCGCATTTATGTCCTTATTTACAAAGTCTCATAGTTTTGCTGGCTGAAAGCAGCTGCGGTTGTCCTCTGGTGTTCCCAACATCACAAAAAAAAAAAAAAAAAACAGTAAGTACCACACTTTCATGCTTCTCTGCCACTACATCCTGCTATCTGCTGTCAGCAGAATCTGAAAGCAACTACAAGGCACTGAGGTCACACACCCCTGGCATCTGTTCAGTTTCTCTGGAAACAAAAATATAGTTTTAAAATGTAATAGTGTTGATTAAACCAAACGTTTATTCACTTGAATAAAAATAAGACAAACCAAGCAAATCAGAAATGGGATAAATGGCTCTTTGAAGAAATTTGGATGTTGAGGAGCCRTTTGTTTCATAAAACCAAAGAGTTACCAGTTACATCATCACCTGGGCCTACAGTACTTGACTATATATACACAGCATAACCAAATAACAACCTCCGTATGTGATGATGCCATCTCGTTACATGGGCGGAACTGTGTTTTGTCAAGCAGAAACCTTTTCCTCCTGAGCTGCTGTACCACACCGCGCTGCCTGTTTTCCATGAAAAGGCTCAGCAAGAGCGATTGTTTCTGTGGTTAAGGATGAAAAAAGGATACAAAAGAAAGAGATACATGAAGAATACAGAACTAAAACTACAAGGGGCTCTTTACTACCTGCAACTCACTTCTCATCAGTCATTGTAAAGAGCCTTTCAAAAAACTGGGATCTTTGTGAATATCACGTCTCTAGTGCAAATGTCCTTAAAGAAAAGGGTTTTTAAAGTTTTATTCTCTTTTCATGTGCTTTAAATCAGAAATTCTTAACCCATGGGCTGCCGCCAAACTGTGGGCCGTGAGCGCCACCTTGAGGGCCTCAAAAGAACAACAGTTTTCAACTTTGGGCCGCAGAGGGCTGCATTGATTTTGAATAAGGTGCAATACACTTTCTCACCACTAGTAGAGGTAGTGCGCCACTCAGATGTTGAACAACTTTTTTAATATGGATACAAGCCGAGAATGGAAACCTATTTTAAATGAAAAGTAGAAGGCAAAAATGAAGGAAATCCAACAAAAATCCCAAAAGTTTGTCACTAATATGAAGAGCAGCTTCTGGTTCTACCATACAAAAGTTTAAAAGACTTTATTGTCATTTGCACTTTATCAAATTTATTTTTAGTTTTGTTTTTTTTTTTATTTGAAACATTTACATTGAATATTTTGAATATATTTATTCTATGACCACAATTTTATTTATTGAATTGTCTATTTTTGTTATTGTTTATGTTTAAAAAATGTTATTTTGGGGTTGATAAAACTATGTGGTCTGTTTACTGATCATTGTATTTGTTCAAATAATGGTTATGGGCAGTTTAAAATATTAAATATTGTCAATTATATCTTGGTATTATTTGACAGGAGTTTTACTTTTGACCTGTATTTAAATTAGTTATAATGCAAATACAATACAAATTAAACCAAGATTTAGAATAATTTTGATTTGTACATTGGTAAAGTCTGACTGAGCCTCGTGCCACTTTATGTTCCACAAATCTGAGGCCAAAAAGGTTAAGAACCCCTGCTTTAAATGACTCTCAGCGAATACCACTGCAACGTCTCCTACTGTATCTGTAAAACTGACTGAAATACACTATTTTTTGTGTTTAGGTCTGTTCAGAATCACCCATTTTAATTGTGCTGGGTCTATGTGGTAATCAGTTTAATACATTCAATAAATACTTCCAAAAGGTTTTATTGAAATCTGTCCAGTGGGCTTTATTGTCAAATATACAGACAAAAGAACACACACATTCACTTTACTTTCTGTGGTTGGTAATAATGAGCAACATGAGCTGTATGATTTTGTGAGACGTGTGAAAATGTTTTTCCCAGAATTAGATAAACATGCCACTGCTCCAAAACTTGTATAAATTATTCAGACTCAAAAACTCCTCATGTAAACATAGTTAACTTGAAAGATGACATGTTTTTAGGTTCTTTGACGGCTGATTTATATTAGCWCTAGTGGTCGTATCAGTGGGCCTCTTCCACAGCTTATCCATAGTTGAGTCGCAGAGGAAGCAGGTCCAGGAGAGAAACCAAGCCAYCTCTCTGTCCTGCTCCACCTGGACAACCCAGAGGCGTTCCGAGGACAGAGAAGATACATAATCCCTCCAGCCAGTTCTGGGTCTGCCCTGGGGCYTCTTATCAATGTGATGTGCCCAGATATACTGTAATTAAATCTTATGACAAACACATGATGACTTGTACCACACCATAACTGTAAATAAGTAACAAACTGGATGCACTATTTTTTTATTTCATAATAGTTTAAAACATGGAACAAAACAATACACAACAAGCTAACTAAATAGGTAATTGGMATAATTTAATAAGAGGAACTACTTTGTTGGGAGAATAATCTTTTTGTTAGGTGGGGCTGCTCCTACTCTACAACAGTAGCTGTTTAAAGTGACAATAAAAGACAATTGTTCACGGAGATGACGGCATACTTGATAAATGGAGTACTGATAACATTTTTCTTCAAAAGTTTAGCTCTGGAAAGTGGGGAAAAGGGTAGTTMATTTAGTGTTTCTGCAGAACAAGATGAAAAGAGGATGAAGGAGAGAAATGAAGTGTGAGGTGCCGGGTGGCAGTTTGTATGTGCTGAGGCAGAAACTGCAGAAYGGAAATCATTGCTCAGGTTAGAGGTGTCCCAGTGGGGAAATTCACCTTACGTGGCCTAAGAATAAACATTTGCAAAACCTGTAACAAAGATGAAACCTATACAATGAGAGAAAAAGCTTGAAGAAAAGAAGCCAGTTATGAAACGAATAACTTGTGAAGTTACTGTGTTGCAAGATAAAAAGAGAGAAAAAACACTTTGTTTTAACAGGAAGAAACCTTCAATGGAACCAGACTCAGGATGGATGCCCATCAGGCTCAACCAGGATTTCATGTTTAATTCAGTCATCAAAAAATACATTGTTCTCATCTTAAACAGAAGCATTTCTCTGTTTGTTGAGAAACAAAGGGAAGTTTTAAGCCTAGTCTAATGTTCAGACGTGGTTCGAGCCTCACAGGCACAAATTCAAAGTCAGTTCCACAAAAGCCTGATAACTGAAAACCCTACGTCCCGTTCTGAACAAATCGTGCAATTTTGGTCCCTGATCGAACAGAGTCTACTACAGACTATCAGGTGAGAATACGACCTGAACTTGAAGAAATCCAGACTTACCTCCTAGATATAATCTGCACTCTGGCATTTTGGATCAACTGAAAACTTTGAGACCACTTTTTCTGCATCATTTTGGAACAAGTTAAAATAATGCTTCAGCACATCGAGTTATATAATTTGTGATGTACACCTCGGTGTAGGTTCTACCTCCGGATCTGGGTGAGTGATAAACAGGATGAGACTGAAATACGGAGCTGGACCCTACTGGCCTTGTGCAAATTCTCTCTTCACTCTGCCAGTCATCTCACATTTTACTGTGGCAATCTAACCCTTCATTTGCATYGATTGATTTTCTCCGCTCACGTTGGGTGCTGTCAGAAGATTAGATTTAGCTCCCATTACAAGAAGCCTCCAGTGTTATTGCTCTTCCATTATCTCACTGCCTTCTTTTTTTGCTCATTCACGTGTGTGTGTGTGTGTGTGTGTGTGTGTGTGTGTGTGTGTGTGTGTGTG
>NW_013952452.1:394900-396516 GCF_001266775.1 Austrofundulus limnaeus | reverse complement strand
GTGTGTGTGTGTGTGTGTGTGTGTGTGTGTGTGTGTGTGTGTGTGTGTGTGTGTGTGTGTGTGTCCACGAAGAAAACTTATATCCAGCATTCGGCGCTGGACCGAGTCTTTAAATGATCAAAGTTGCTTTGATCAAACCATTTCCACAGATCAACAGTTTGCTCTGCCAAATGCATGCTGTGGGCCCGAATCATACACAGGCAGGTGTTCACATACACACAACTACACACATGTTTACACGCACAGAGTTGTCTGTATAATACTCCAACTTCTTCCTGTCAGAAAATGCACACACACACACGTTTTTGTCTTACGGTTACCTGTACGTCCCTGGGTTCAGACATGTTTGTTTTAATGTTCCTTTCAAGAAGTCCACTGTTCGTGGCATGGCCTCCTCCATATGTGGGCTCTGCAGCCTTAGAAGTGAGAACCAACTTTTCTTTCTTTACACACTCCTAACTTAGCTTCCCCACTCTGTTCCTCATTACTCGYTCCCCTCTCTGGACTGCCTGAGGTCTTTTTCACTGCCACACTAGTGCGCATGCATGTGAATGTGTCTGTGCATATATGCAAGCTAGTTACAAAGTCTTTTTGCACGATATCATATTCAGAGGCATGTGTGGCGTCACCGCGTGCAATCATTTGTTCTTGCTCCTAGAGGAAAGTCTCCTACTGTGTTATTTCATGAGGGCAAGTTGACTTTTTTTTGCTGTTGATAACAAAGTTATTTTACTGTGTGAATATTACTGCTTTAATCTGTGGAWAATGACCGTGCACACAATGAGGCATGTATGCATGATGTGCTTTATCACTGTCATTTCATCGTAACATGAGAGAGTTCAGCTGTAAAGATGGACACAACAGATGTAAGATTTCACTTTGATTCAGCAGGATGTGAGGAACACATTCATGGTTTTGGGACAAAGGGATCAATGCCACCGAAGCACTTTGGTAACAGAGGATGTGTAAAGGTTTGGTACATAAAAGCCTCAGTCATGTTCAAAAACATGGTAGACACCAGTGGGAAACGATGCTAACTGATACCAGCAAATAAGGTTCTTACCAAAAATAACCCCAAGTTTAATGATGGCTGTCATCATATTTTTATAGCCTTCTATCAAATGCCAAAAGGCAATCATTGCTGTTTTTGTGCAGTGTTAGCAAAGTATCTTACAGCCTACAAAATTGATTTGTCAAACCAATTGACAAAAAGTACTATAAGTAAAAAGTAAAATCAATTTTTTACAGATACTGAGTTAACCCTATACTTCATGAGTACAAGCTGATTGTAGTGTAGCGATGATTGTACTGGCATGCATTCCTTTAAAGGGCCAATATTATGTGTTTCTCAGGCGTATATTTAAATTCTATAGCATAATAAAGTATGTCACATTTAGCTGTTATTAAAATGCTGTTTTTATGTTTAAATAGAAAATAAACTTATCTTCTCATCACTTCCTCTTCGAAACGCCTTGAAATTGGCCTCTGTCTCTTTAAGAATCTCCTCCGTTTCCGTTTTGCCCATTTCAGTGCGGGGGGCTGCCATAATACAGTGTACTTGGCATCTGAAAATACATTTCCTCAAAGCTATTTTTAATCTGAAAAGAGCTTCACTG
>NW_013952452.1:380975-393067 GCF_001266775.1 Austrofundulus limnaeus | reverse complement strand
AAATCACTCGTACGCACAACTTAAGAACAAATCTGTGCGTACGAACGGTTCTTGCATGAGGCCCAATGTTTACTTAATTTGTAGGTTGCACAAATCCCTATTGATACAACAGATTTTTTTATTTAATGTTCTTTCTTGTTATTCTGCCAATCCCACAGCTGTACTGTACTGTGCTGTGTAGAACATTAGTGTAGGGGCCCAAAATCTCCTCTCAATGTGTTGGAATACGTTAAGTGTGCCTAAAATACCTCAGATAAAACAGAGTAATGTTTAACTGACATTACATGAAAAATGGTATACCAAAGTGCGAGAATAACTACTGGACTAAATTTCATGTAAGCCTAATTTGGACAAGACACGGAGTTCATTAGGTAACCATCGCGCCTGTCCTTCAGACTCTCTCTTTGGAAGTAGAACTGGCTGAGCTACATGGCAGGAGTCCACAGAGCAGACGCAGTTCAATCCAGACGAACTTCATCTCTCAGCATGCCAGAAAACTCCCCGGTCACAGCACCAGACAAACTAGAGAAAAATCCACTGTCAGTCTAAGTCCTGGGATAAAGTGATCTCTTTTTTCCTGAGATGAAAAGACGAGCCATAAGAATCTAAACGTGAAGTTGTGTTGTGAAGAAAAGATGTGTGCCAAACTAAAAAATAGTTCCTTATTTAAATGTTTATTTTAAATGCGTTTAATCTGTTAAACTGAAATCTGAATCAAATGGCCTAGTATTCTTTGAAGAAATTCATAACCTGCTGATCTCATACTGACAACCAGAGTTATAGACATTTTGGTCAAACCTTGACATCATGTGCAATCTCGTATGATATTCCAAATATTTGGTTCTGTATCGTTACAATTGCCTGATTTAGAATCATTTTTGTGTTTTGTAAATACAATTGGCTGCAGAAGTCACCTTGAATTGAGTCCTAAAGAGAATCGGTTGTAGATGTCGACCAGAATCTGTTTATTAATTTTAATAACAGAGTTGATTCCATGAAGTTATTATAGATCCAAGAGGTTGTGGTAAGGTTTTGAACACAACCAAACAATCTATCAGAATAAATAAAAACAATTGTAACTTGTGAAATAAAATATTTGTCGATGGACAAAAGACATAAAAAACCTCAAAATACATGCTGACCTGTGAACTGAGACGGTGTCAAAACAGAGAACTCAGACAGAGAAATGACACCTTCTTCATCTTATAAATCTTTTTTTTTTCTTTTAAACCTCCTCCCAGATCTTTGCACTGAGCTGGCAGAGAACTGTAAATGCCCTGGAATACAGGAAAGCTTTATCTTGTTGGTTAAAATTATTGGGTAACTTTATATTTTTTAAAAGAAGGAAAAAAATCAAAGATACACAGTTCCTTTTTAGCACACATTCAGATTTTAGTGCTTTTTTATTCTTCGTCTCCAGATGTGACACTTTTTTCCCCCAAGTCATCACTTTAGAATAGGTGTCAAAAAGTTATGGAAAAGCAATCTAATGATCTCAGGCCTTTAGGTTAAAGTCTGTCTCACCGTGTTATCAACAGTGTGGTTTTTCAGGCATGTAAGAATGGAGAAGAAAGACATTTTCCTTTATGTCAGTGTGCACTTCTGGCTCTAGTTTGTCTTATTAATGCAGCAGAGGGGTTCCTATTAATGCAAAGACTTTATTGATTCTACCAGACCCTCTGGCTGGAGATGAATGGCTCTCACATATTATCACAGCTCCGAAATGGGTCCTTACATATCTGTGACATTTCCACCACAGACGACTGTAATTTCCAGAGCGACACGACCCATCCCTTGCTCTTTTATTTTCACCCTCTTATCTTTTTTTTTATCCTCGCATTCACTCACTATGCTTCTTTCTGCTTCCACCCTTGCCCTTTTCTGAGTTTCTGCTCTTGGCTACTTCCTGTTATCAGGCTCTTGTGAATCTTTTCTTCTGTCCTTTGATTTTTTTTTTCCTCCCATCACATGACACTTTTTTAAACATTTTATTTTCAGACCATCTTCAGTATGGAGTGCTCCCTCTGTTTACCTGTTTTGCTAATTTTTAACCATCTCTTTTTAGTTTTGCTTCTTTCTTACATTTCCTGAGCTTACACTCTCACATCTATATCTTTCCCCCTGTTGTTTATTTATTTATTTTTTTTATCTGTGGTTGCTCTCAGCCATGACCCCAGCCTCTCATTTGGGTCCGTTTTATTTCTCTCTTTCAGTTTCTCTATCCTCTGTTTTTCCTCAAGCTGTCTTTGTATTTCCCTCAGCAGCTCTTCTTTGTTTAGCACCCAGCAGACAAGGCTGCTGACAAAGGTGAGTGAGAGCATATTTAAAATGTCACAGCCAAAGTGACAAAAGGTCATATGGAAAGTAAGAGACTCCCAGCACAGTTTGGTCTGACTGCTAAACAGGCATTCTTGCCATTTTTGAGGGTGTTTTTGTGGTTTAAGAAGGATTTRCAGTCTTCCATTTGTATCTGGATCTAAACACAGTGTATTTTTTTATGACGAGGAAAAACTCATGACTCCATGCAAGTTGATTACCGTGTCTCTGTATTCATGCGTGCAACAGGGGAACGCATTAGATGTTTTTGTTGTCATTCTTTATGCTATTGGCATCATTAAACCTAAATGCTGGTGCCTGCCTAAGGTGAGGCCTTAAGCTTCTGTCAGTGTGAATTTGCATCTGAGAGTTATTTCCCAAGTCAGACCTTTTGCCACAACAAGGRTGTAGAAATTTGCATGAACCTGAAAGTTGTGAGTTCAGCTCCCAGGGGCTGAYGATGGCAGCAGTCAGTGGGTTTTTAGGTTTGTTTTGCTTGGGTTGATTTTTGGTTTTGAAGTCAGTTTTGCAATCCTTACTTCCTGTTTTATTTTGTGTCAAACTTGAGGCCTGTCCTGCCAATGAGACCCCCCCCCCCAATTTCAATTTAATTAATTAATTAATTTTAAAAATCGATTTTGTATAATTGTAAACTTAAAATTTATGATTAAATGCAACTAAATAAATAAAATAATACTAAAAGGTGAAAAATAATAATAGTTGTCTGACGGTTGAGCTGTTGGCTTTGAGTCACTGTGGCCCCCTGAGCAATTTAGTTGAACAGCCCTGTGTTAATGTCTCAAAATGAGCTGATTTAAAGCCAACACTGATCATAAACTAACACAATGCATGTTGATTATGCACAAGTTCCCTGTCAAAGTGCGTGAGTTCCAAGACAGCAGCTACTCACCACAACTTAACAATAGCCGTGTTTCCATCAACATTTTTATGCTCATTTTGATGTAACAAATTAGAAAAGGTGAATGGAAAYGGCACAATGTGAAAAACTTCCTCTGTTTTGCAAAAAAAAAAAAAGGTTTTATGCTCAAAACACCTCAAAGGTTTTTATTGAGGCGTTTTGATTTTTTTTTGAAAAAGAGTTAATGCGCAAAAGGGGAGATGGAAACACATTTGCCGAATAAGTTCTGACATATTGAACATTTACCTCACATGATTGATCAGCTGTTCCTGTTTGTCTGGTACCTGTAGCTGCTGCAGCCGGACCCTCCTACTGCTGTTGGTGTCTTCTCAGATATTCCTGTAACGTGAAGAGACTTGTATTTCTTTCTCTATGTCTCCAGACAGCATGTAGCATCACCATTACTAGTACAACTTTCCCGACATTAGCAACATGATCCTGATGACTTCTCTCCATTGTCCTGAGATGTGTATCCCGGCGAGTTTGTCACTTTACTTCCTGTTTCCTACAGCCATGCGTAACGTCAGTGTCTGACTTAATTACACTTTGTGTAGCCTGGCTGATTCGCTCCAAACCGGTTGATGGAAACACATCTGATATGTATTTTCTTTTCTTTCTTTTTTTTTTTTTTGCGACATTTTGGATGGAAACACGGCCACTGAGTACGACTCTTACTTTTAATAGTATTTCTGTGTTATTTCACATTTAAAGGATGTGTTAATATGCTGTTTCTATGCAGGAAATACCAGGTAGAGCTCAGTTATTGTTTGTTAGCATTGCTCTGCCATAGCAATGAGACGAGGAACATGACATTTCCTGATTAGTCATAGTTAAACGTGAAATGACAAATGGCCCTTTGAGGGCCACCATAACACTCCTGTGGCCCTCTGTGAAAATGAGTCTTACACTCCTGCTTTACACTATATAACATTAAACACTTTGTATGTAATTAAGATAAATAAAATAAGAAGCTAAGTACTCATTTTTTGTTGGAAACACTGTTCTAAATGTGTGTGTGCAGCATATATAACTGATTAGTTTTGCTCACCAAACCATTAAACTGCTAATGCATACTATAAGCAGCTGCGTTTCTTTACAGTTGTAGAGATATGAAGTTAATTACATAGATATGTTGTGTGAGATGCACCTATATCTGGCACCTACAGACCAGTTGTCTCGAAAAAAAAATCAATGGTGTTTAGCATATGCAAGTTGGCAAAAAATCAACTGCTAAATAGGGAAAGGGCAAGTGGTGTGAAACTAATTGTTACAAAGATTTATGGCAAACTGCTAAGACACTAAAGTTCATCTGGCCTAAAAGGAGGAACCACATGAAACGCAATCCTCTTAAAGCAAAGAGCTGCGGTTCTCTTCTTCCATATTTATAGTATCATTTGTTTTACCTTGAGATACTGTAACTCAAGCTCGCCCAGATCTACTGCAGGAGTAACTCATTTTACATTGCTCTTGTTTTTCTAAACCACTTTGAATCCCACTTAAAGTTGTCATTCGGGCTGTTTTTTTATTTTTATTTTATTTTTTCACCATCAGCACTTGATGTTCTGCATCTGTCTCATTTGCAGTTCGGGGAGCAGAATCTCCTCTGTCTTGTCTGGATCTTTAAGCCTAACCCCATCTTTATCACTCTGAATGAAGTGGTACAATAATCCATCTCTGGGGGGACAGGGATAGATCCATAATGCATGTGTGCACTGTTTGTGCGGCCTCTGATGGTGAGCGCCATTGACTTTTTAAGCTACACACTAAATGTCACCGTCACCCTGTTTCTGTCCCTCCCTCTCTTTCGTCTCACTCCCGATCCACATTTTGGACTTGTAATCAATCTCCTATCCCATACCTGTTTTGAAATATAAATAATAGATGAGCGGAGAGATGGATGGATAGATAAGTGGATGGGTAGATAGAAAGTGTGCAACACAGACAGATGCCACAGATGGATAGAGGGGTGAAAAGATGGATGGATGGACATAAGGACATATATATGTATAGGCAAAGATGAACAAGAAAGGGATGTCAACAGTGTGTCAGCAGTTTTGAGCCGATAGCACAGCTGACAAAGTGGTGGGAACAGGCTGCCAGGCCTCTGCTCACTCTTCTTTCCATGCAGACTGTACAAACCTTGTCAAACTCAGATCCTCCTTCCAAAGACACAGAGAGGTCGGGCCTTGTTAAACTTAAACAGGCACCGTCTCACACCAGTTTATAAATTTCTCACATAACAGGATCTGCTGGTTAGTTTCCGACACACTTTAGAACATAGCTGGGCTTTTATTTAAAAAAAATGGAAATAAAAAGCAGTAATAGGATTTATATCTGTTAAAGTGGCATGGTGCACAGCAAAAACAGGAGTCTTAAAATTTCAGTGTTAATTTTTTGGGTGTTGATTTAACACCCCCTAGTGTTATTTTAACACTTTCTGAGTAAACTGACACCCAGTGTTGGTGTTAATTCACAGTGTTGATTTTCTCAATGTTGTATCAACTCTGGACAGTCTTAAATAAGCTCCGCCCACAGTTGAGTCTTAAACACTTAACAGTGTTGTTATGACACCATGCAGTGTTCAAAGAAGTATTCTGAAAAGCCCCACCCTCTTCCACCTCATGTCAGACAGACCACCATTTACCCAGCATTCCTTGCTGAGAAATCTTGTAGAAATTATGTTTTTGCATGTTTTTGACTATTAAAGACGTTCATGAGAGTAAAAATTAGTTGTTCTGATTTGTTTTCTTGTTCAGTTTTATCAAGTTGTTCAACTTTAAGTTTATGTTATTGGCCAAAAATCGACACCATGAGTGAGAGATACTTCCTGGTGTGTGAAGGGTGACTGTTATACTTTTCTATTAACAGCTGAGTAGTGTCAATGCAACACTATAAAGAGTTTGATATTAACTCTGAGTGTTAAATTTACACTCTCAATGTGATGGTGTATTGACACMTTGTGGTGTCTGTTAACCTTATTAACACCATAATTTCCTTTGTTAATAATAATACACTGGTGATACTTTTAACACTTTATTTTAACACTATTGAAATGTTAATATGACACCCAGTATTTTTGAATACTTAACACTGGCTGGTGTTACTTTCAACACTATATTTTAACACTAACACTATTTTTATGTTAATATGACACCCTGTATTGTTGAATATTAAACATTGGTTGGTATTAAATTAACAAAAAATGGGTGTTAAAATTTAGCACTTTCACAAATGTTATTTTAGCAGGTGTGGACAAATATAGACACTTTGCTGGTGTTGAAATTAACACTGTGGGTGTTAAATTAACACTGGCATTAGACCAGATACATGAATGATGGGTGCTTATCAGTTCTTTCAAAACTAGCATTTAAAATATTATCAACTGCCACCAAAAAAACAAACAAAAAAAAAAACAAAAACAAATGCACATCTGTTTGTGCATGTTTTTTTTTTTTTTACTTAAAATGTCACTTTCCCTTTTCTAGACTCAAATCCACCTTTACTTTCTAAACTATTTATTTTGCTATTTGTATTTGGTGACATTTAAATAACTTCCTAATTGTAATGTTAAGAAAATGCTTCAGATTTTTTTTATAAAGCAGACCTTCTAACAATGCCTAAAATGTTTCAGATTTTACAGTAAGTTTGATCCAATAAGCAGATGCCACAAAAGTACAGTGCAAACAAAAGAGACTCCTCTGACTGAAAATATTGTTCATGGAATGAAAAAACAGGCCATCTGTGTCTGCCTAAACAGATGCAGTGTTTTATTGGTTTGCAGGAACACTTAAAATCTACCATAATACAGTCCTTTTGTCTCCATAAGAATGATTTTACTAACATTTACCAAATTAGGTGGTTTCATGAAGGAGTTGAGACAAATATCTKTCAGTTCGCTTCATAATKTCACCCTGAACATTTAATATGTGTTATAATGACACCATATTATAATTATTGTTAGTCTGTGTGACTAGACTTGAAAGAAATGGACACAACAGTTTAAATTCTGACCTAGAAACCCAACCTTTCCATAAATGAGAAGTAATAGTGATGAATGTAAGAGGAGACAATTCAGCTTTAAGTTCACTCCAAAGGACGTCGTATTAAATATGAGTAAGAGCCTTTGCTCTAATTGGTCCCTTAGGAAGGAGAGGAAGTGTCCTCCGGTTTGATTGTTTGACCTGCTAGTTGTGGGTTTCACAGTCTGGCGGGTCAATGGCWCAGACAAAGTGCACGCTTTGATATTTGATCCTCTCCTGCAGTATAGGAGGAAGTTTTAGTGCGTTCCGGTGCAGACAGATGCCCCCACCAGCTGTCTGACGGCACGATTGATCTGTCACTTAGCAAAGCAAAGGGAGATGCTGCAACATTTTCTCATTGGGAGACAAGAAGGATCTGAACTTGCTGCYCTTCTGTCTTCCAGGCATTATCCCAGCCGACACAATCTTTGTCAGACCCCTTAGTGCCTGAGGAAGTGTAGTCAGGGRAAAAAAATGCTGAAAAAAGGACACACTCAAAGACGAATCACTATCCTCAGCCACCATAGATGAGTCTTGATTTTAGTGGTAAAAATTTCCRAGAGGAGAATAATAGAGCTGATTACATACATGAGGCAGCAGTCAGAGGCCACACTGTGTGGTTATTAGAACCGGGCTTTAATATCAGGTTCYTTAAAATCAGAACCAGCTTTGAAACCACTTAATAAAACCCAGACAGAATAATCAATAATTGATTGTCAGAGAATAGCTTTTAGGATTTTGTTTTCAACTGAGGACAGTTAGAATTAAAGCAAAGATGTTAACCTTACTTTTTGACCTTTAAGTTTATTTATAAAATATGAGAAAAAAATATTTGAAGTTATGTTAGAAACTCAATACTGCACTAAATTAGTACTGTGTGAATGCATTCATCCGTGTCAGTTATTCCAAGCAGACCATGGTAATACGTCCGTTGGTTCCTCCGGCATGATCAGAGCCAACTCACCACCAGGTAGTGGTCCGTTGAAAGCTCCGCCCCTCTCTTCATCCAAGCACTCAAGAAATGCGGCCCCAAATCAGATTACACGATGATAGTCAATCGTCAACTCTTGACTMAAGTCAGTGTTGTATAAAGTACCTGAAAGTGATACTTTAAAAGTACAAGTGTCTTGTCATAAAATTATTTTGGTAAAAGTTAAAGTCTCCTCTAAGAATATTATTTGAGTAAAAGTCTTAAAGTATCTGACTTATTTTGTACTTGCATATCAAAAGTACATTTCTGACAAAATGTACTTGAGTATTAAAAGTAAAAGTATTTAGTAAAAATGAATGGTTAGGTTTTCCAAAATGGCATTTGAGAGGTGACCTCTCCAAAAAATATTTTTTCTACAGGTGTCCAGCGTTGATGGATTGTGTGCAAACTGAATACAGTATCAGAATGGTATATTTATACTTCTCATTCAACCGTAATAAAATTCAATGTATCCAAGAGCCACAATTTTTMAGGATAGTGTTTTTTAACATTAACAAGCCGAAATGAAGTAAGAGAAACGGCTTTCCACTTCTTGCCTTTTTTTAAAAATGTAAGGAGTAGAAAAAACAGATAATTGTGTGAAAATGCAAGAAGAAGAAGAAGAAGAAGAAGAAGAAGTAAAAAAATTAGGCTGAAAAATAATTACATAAGTAAAGTACAGAGAACCAAAATTTCTACTTAAGTACTGTAGTGAAGTATTTGTACTTAGTGACTTTACAACTCTGCCTAAGGTGTACTAATGCCAAGACCATGAATGGAAMCCCTACTGCTTGAACATGATGTTCGTTATGAACAATCCACGATGACCAAAGAAGTCCAATAACAAAACGCCACTCAGGATCAGATCGGGTGGGGGGGAGCTCCCCCCAACCACACCCCATCCAGGTCCCACTGTCATTGCCCAYGTGTATGGCATGCATGTTTGTTTATATATTTATTCWTGATGAAAACAGACTGATTGTATGAGCCAGCTGTTTTTCTGTTTTAGGTATGTCCTGACTAATGTTTTGATGCGTGTATCCCCATTCTGGTGCTAAATGTCGGAGAGAAAAAAAACAGCCTGAGGAGCTATCAGCTGAGAGCCAGTCAAATGATGTGCAAAACCAACAATTRTGCTCTTCTGGGTTAGCATGATTGTCAGTAAACTGACTTCTAAAGAAGTATTTAATGAGAACTTGGGCCCTAATGGTTTCCCACTGCAAAGTCATGGYAGTCAGTCACAAAAATACCCCCAAAACAAATCATTAAGAAACAAAATCCACACAACATAGTTACCATTTTAATGGTTAGTGTATATTTAAGTTAGAAATTTACAAGTAAAATTGTTAACAATTCTCAACCTCTATGTGCATGYTTTTTTAGGAAAACTGTCAAAGTAACCAAAACTAGGTCAACAATAGTGACATCCATGGAAGCCATTTGGTAACAAGAAGTCCAACAATTTTGGACGCCCTGGTCTTCATGCTCAAATCTGTTACGTGAAGTATGCCGATAAAAACATAGGTTAGGTTGAAACAGTATGTTTATGTAGAGCTCTGTGTTTATGGTGCCCCACTGCCCTGCTTCAGCCAGGATGTACTGTATATCAGAATCAGAACACGTTTTACTGCCATTGTCAATGAACAGGATTCACAGACTAGGAATTTGCTTCACTTTAAATAAAATTTAACAAATAAAGAAAACACAAAGGATAAAGGAAAAAAATATATAATGAAATACTGTATATAAAACATATGTACACCAGTTCAATGCAGTAATCAGAGCAGACAATATAGTCTGTGATATAGTCTACAGCAGTGGTTCTCAAACTTTTCAGCTTTTGACCCACACAATATCAGCAGCAGAGACCTGTGCCCCCAGCTGTTGTCGTTTGATAAATATTGTTTTTACGTCAACTAAACGAGAGCATGTAACATTATTCATGACGTTGTTTTTGTCCATTCTAAGTACACAAATCTTAATATTTTGTAGCAAAAAAGGTAAAAAGTGTTGTTGTCCGACATTTTTTAGTGTTATTAATTCAGACAATATTTTCAGGACCACACCTTGATGTTTCAGGACCACACTGTGGGTCCCGACCCCAACTTTGGGAATTGCTGTTCTATACATCTGGATGATAAACCTGATATTTACTAAAGAGGATTCAAAATTTAAACCATAAACATTTAATAACATAACAGATTAGGAATTTGAAAATAAAAAAAAATCCCCAGAAATGAAACTTTTAATAATTTTCAGACATGATTTAATAAATGTGACAGTGAGAAAAAAAAGGTTTGACTATCACCAGTTTTATGGTAACCAGGWAACTGCACATCAATGTGTGATTTTCTATCATTGCTTGATTTTATTTATTTATTTTTCCTGCAGCCTGATGCTCTTACATGTRTGCTACTGAGGACACAGAGGCTTGTTTGTGCATCTTGTTAATGGAACCTGGAGATGTGCTGAGAATAACCAACAGTTCTGCATGTGTCACATGAAAACGCTCTTTCACAAAACAAAATGCGAGATGAAGTAAATGGCTAACTGGCTGTGTGTCAGGGTTTGCGTGTTTGCGTGTGTGTGTGTGTGTGTGTGTGTGTGTGTGTGTGTGTGTAAAAGACTACTATCTCTGTGTGGGATCAGTGTTACTGGGCTTGTGACCACAAAGTAATGAAAGTAATGAAGCACAGTTGTTACTGAGCAGCACATTGCCATTGGCAACACATTGTTTACACTACGCGTCAGCTCTGAACAATGTCTCGGAAAAGATTGCTGTGTGAGACGAACCTMTTACAAGCAAAGAAATGGAATAATAGAACAAATAAAGTTGTATTGAATGATTTAACTTGGACTGTATGTTGCTGAAGAAACCTTTCTGCCAACTTAGTTGTTTTTCTGCTTTCTGTGTCATCGACATGTCTCTGAAAACTTTACCAACATGGAGAGAATWTTAAAAATTGAGTTAATTATCTGAATCGTTTGTACTAAAATTGGAACTGCAGAATCAGGGAGTTTACAAACCCTGATCTATTGTGTGTCCATCAAATAAAATATGATTTATAGGACAGAAGATAGAAATTTACACAACATTTTTTGGATCCTTATCAGTCCAACATGAATTAGTACTAAACTTTAAAATCTAATTAGATTACCTTGGCATTAATATCATTGGCAGAAGTGTTAGCTTTGTTCACTCCAGTGTTGGTGCAGCAAACACAATCAGCCACTCATTATTAGCTGATCATAAACAACTGAACTGATGTTACCACCAACAAACACATAYTATTGTTTTACTGCTTTTAGCTTCATCAAGACTCCAGACAATGACCAATTAGTTACAGTTTGTGGTGTTACTTTGCTCCAGTGGTGGAGAGGTTGTCTTCCAATTGGAGAATTGTGGGTTTAATCCTCAGCCTCTTCAGTGTGCTGAAGCATCCTTGAGCAATGCGCCGAACCCCCCACCCCATGCTTGTTGGTGAATGAGTGAGAATATAAGAAGGTTTTATGGAGAAAAAAATAATATTTTATGGAAAATTCTGTGTAAATGTGTGGAAGWGTGAAAAAAGAACCACTGCAAAGTGTTGTGCAGAACTTGGCTGAGGTTAAAAAAGCACAATATAAATGTGGGTAATTTATCCTTAGAGAAAGGATTTTACTGCTAAGTKTAGCGGGGCAACTTAAAAACATTTTTTTTTCTTTTTCCTGTTTTATTCCTTCATTACTATTAGGAAACTCCAAGAATGAACTAGAACTGTAGTGTGAGTAAAGGAGTTGCTGCAACTTTATGATAAACATGTTCTTTTATGTTGCACTCCTGTTGGTAATGATGCTTTTTTTTAATTTAAGAGAAATTAAACGAAAA
>NW_013952452.1:375070-378581 GCF_001266775.1 Austrofundulus limnaeus | reverse complement strand
TGCAATAACAGCGTTGTAGGAGGAGGACAACTGGACATGAAGGCCTGTAGATGAGTGTAAACTGCAGAGTCCTGACCTGACGATGTAGCTCGTCTGTGCTGGCTCTTTCTTTTGAACATGATTAAAAAATACATGTTAAAACTGCAAATCCTCAAAACAAATGACTTGTCATGCAACACAATAGTTACTATAAACCTCTGCTTCTTACTGATAGTTAACAGAAGCTCTTTAACCTCTGAGTTGGAGTCATCTAGTTACACCCAAACAGTGTGTGACATTAAGCAATCTTGATTTATTGTTTACTCCTCAGGTGTGTCCAAAAAAGTTATTTTATTATTCTTGTGCCCACATCAGACACCAAGTTGGTGTTGGTTTCACACATTTCACGCTCATTTCRTTTTTGACCCAGCTGAAGTTTCGTARAACAGGSGCAAACCCCTGCTTCTTGTGTGTACACACCCTGTGGACAGTACATGAAGCACCAGGTCAGCTTTACTTGTACRTCCATGCACCTTGACTTCAGCTCTTCTTCCTTAAGTTATTAATCATGTTCACCACCTTGTCTCAGCTTTTTTCCACCGTGTACCATTAAATACCTCAGGTTTGCCATAATGGGATATTATACATTCACGACTACCTTCCGAGGACGTCCTGGGCATTGACTTGTCAATTTACTTCCTGAAAATGGAAGCAAATGGAGCATTTTGACGCCGAGCACTGTCACCTTCTCCACCCTCCACTTTAATGAGACACATTTGCAAGGTGTGAGATGAAAAGTTTGCTAGTCCTTACACATCAACATGACAGGTATTAGGAGACACCAACAGCTGGTGGAAGGGGGAATCAGAGATGAGGAGGTGAAAAAGCCAACGACAGACCAAAACGGTGGAGCTGAGTAGAGGGGATATTAAAACAAGTTCAAAGGAATAGATGACATTTGCAATAAAAAGACATGGGGGTTAAAGCTGGGATGGTCGTCCTGCTCCTTGGGCCATTCTTGTCCTTCATTAGACACGTTGTTTTGTTGGGAAGTGAAGGTCAGAAGGACGTAATAAATGCAGCACACAGTGGAAAAAGGCTGAACACAATGGTGTCATACAAACGCCTACTTCTGCTGACACAAGATGCGATAATGACACCAAGCTTGGCGTTGTTTCATTAATGTTGTCATTTAGATGTTTGCTTATTCAAGGGTGTTGCTATCATTAGTGACTTATAGAGAATTTAGAGGAAACAGAAGGCTAAAAAAGTGAAGTATAGAAGGAATGTGGGCGATTAAGTCCTTGTAATGAAGGAAGACGGGATTTGTTAAAGACCTGAGTGGARATGGGTTTTCATCTCAAAGAGTAAAATGGGTAAACAAATGCCTGAATTATTTACTTCAAGACATAAAATTAATCAAATAGAATACAAGTTGGTCTTATCCTTGTGCAATATTATTTTGCCAAAATGATACACGTTGCATWATAAATTACAGTCACACATTACTTATGTTTGAGCTGTGAAACTAACATCTTTACAAGAAAAAAAGATGTTAGGGACTACTCATAACATCAAACTTAAAATTTGACTTTATAATATTTTTTTTATTTAGTGCTTCTGCTTTAAATGTGTAAAAGTAGAAAACAAGGATTGAGATTAACACTGAAATAAAATTTGACTCAGGCTTTCAACTTTTAAGTAATTTACACATTTTAATTAAACATCCATGGAAGTAATAAGATGTTAAATGTAGATACAGTTTTGTGTAGAAATTGWTTATAATGCTATWCTTTTGCACATTACACAAGAGTTTRAAAACACTGGTTGTCATTAATATAACTTTTTAGTGTAAATTTACAACAAAAGTCATAGAAAATTATAGAAAATGAAAGGAAATATGTCCCACACCTCTCATTAATTTACTGCAAATATCAAGTTTTCCGCATCTGGCTCAGATATTATCAGATCATCACAATGTTAAAGGCTCTYAATTTAATCATATGTAACATCCAGTAAAGTTTTAGTAGAATAAAAGTATTTAGTTTTTTTTTTAACTTGTGTATAAGGTTATCAAGATTATGAGTTACACTGTTTTTTTTGATGTGACCTCTGCACTCATATTCTCTCATTGTTCCTGTTACAGTTTTTTCAGTTCTTTTCTCCCGTTTTGCTTTAAACCTTCAATATGTAACGTGTTACTAAAAAACTAAAATGATATAGGTTTTACAAGTTAAACAGGATACAACAAACTGATAATGCAATGTAAAAATATGTGAAACATAAAAGCTTTTAACCTGTTTTCACCAGTAACAATAAAAAGACTTAATACATAAACCTGACTCAACAGATTTTCAACACTGCATACTTCTTCAACATAATTCAAAAATGGAAACAAAATGAAGCGAGGAATGATTCTGACAATGGACAGCGGGAAGCGGTAACAATCTGCCAAATCTAGCCGGGTCCGGGAATTGGAACGCTAATTGGATAGTATTTGATCCATCTTTAATCTAATATGACACAACAAAGCATTCAGATAGCATGTCACTTTACAAAAAACTGTGTGATGTGACTACACATTTAAATCTTAAACTGTCCATCAGAATTTAAAAGTTTTATTTTGTTAAGARCAGATTGGTATTGTCAAAGACTGCCGTACATACTGTACAAAATTATGCACAAAAATTCAAAAAGGAAAAACCTTGTGAGAACCTAAAATGTGACTTGATTTGTTACATTAGTCATTTTTAATAAGCTACACATTTTTYATGTATTTCTATTTGTAAGCAGCCTAAGCTTTAACTTATAACATCAAATAAATATTCATTGTATAAAAGAAATATGGTGACATTTCTTGTCAGATGTTACCAGTTGGCAAACCTTCAGAGCGAGTAGTATGTGGCATATTTGGAAATAAATATCAGGGCTTAAGGTACTGATTTCACAACAACTCCTATTTTTTATGATTCCACACTTCCTGTCTTCATGTTGCACACCTGAACTTTACAGCAGCAGCAGAATGGGCTTATTTTTTAGAAAGGACAAGTCTGTAATATCCTGATTTAGCCTTTGGCTTCATCAAAAACACGATCCATGAAAACTGTGAAATGAGAAATTAATTTAAAAGTTAGTTTTAAGTGATAGAACTGTAATGGTGATGCTGTCAGTTCTGAACAAGAAATGTGCTCGAGTTTTATATTTGTGATCTTTGGTTTCACAAACACGGTCACAGTTTTATTTTCTAATATGGTTAAGTTTAGCCTGGCCCTTGCCTTCCTATGCAGCTCTGCTCAATTCTAGTTTCCCCTCTCTGCTCCGTCTGGGACTTATCCCATTGAGATGGATTTTGCTGGCAGATTTTTAGCCGGGCCAATCAGAGAACAGAACGTCAATTTTCCACACAGAGTCTCTTGTAGTTTATTTTACCTGGACCAATCAGCAAACAGAAGGCGGCGTTTTGAATGACATTGATGTTCTGCGCAGTGTCTGCTAGTTAGTTTAGCATACGGCAGTGGAGGAAGTGAATGAA
>NW_013952452.1:353331-373053 GCF_001266775.1 Austrofundulus limnaeus | reverse complement strand
GAGAGATGAAACGTTTCATTAAAGAAGAACCCATCCAGAGGACCTATACATTTTTTTTTCCTTTTGATCATAGCTGATGATTTATTTCTTTTAGTCCGCATCTAATAAAAAAAATAACTGAAAAGTGATTTATGTAAGGGATGAAAAGATAACTTTCATGCCACATATGCATTTACAAGCTGCTCTCACACCTGTGTGAACACATTAGAAACTGCACAGAGCAGTAAACAATATGAAATTTCCCCTTTTGATGGCAGTGAGTGATGCTTTGTAAAGATAGTGTTGAAAAATGTAATATCCAAGAAACATCCCTGGATTACTTTAATGTTAACCAAAATGTTAAAAGTAGATTTCATTAATCCTATTTGTTTTTCAAATTTTCCAGATATTCTGTAATAATTTGTCACTATTCTGCAAAAAAATCCATGTTTAATTAATAAGAAAATGAGACAAACAGCACAGTAAATGCACAATCAGTGCTACAGTCTAGCTGTCCTAAAAATGATTTGCCATCCCACTCTCTGTGGAAAAAAAACTCTTTCCTGAGACTAAATCTCACACAACAAACAGTGAGCGCACCAGGATGTGATGTGTGTTACACATAATGGTTAGTTTGAAAGGCTATATTTTCATAAAGCCAAAAAAAAATAAAGAAAAATAAAGCCTGCATTTGTGTTTTAAATGCAACACTATAATATATTTCAAAAATATGAAAGAGAAAGTGACTCACATGCACAGATAATGACACAAATTAAGTCCCAAACACTTAAAACAGTTAAGCTCTGTGTTGTACGAGGGAGTCTGCTGACCCTTGAGGTCTTCCAAATTTACTCTCCRCTCAGCACACTCCAAAGAAAAACGAAAACCTGTAATTTCCTTCAGCTTTATCAGAACACTTCTTTAGTTTATTCCTGCACAAACATATTTGTATTTATCGCTTCTAACTTGTAAATGAGAAAATTAGAGCACTCATTGTTAAAATAATAATAATAAAAAAATCAACATTCAGTATTATTGACACAACAAAAAGACTATAGCTCCACAGCAAGGGCGAGGAAGAGTTGAGCCAGGAGAGTGAAGGTGATGACAGGCAATAGAGGGGATTGCAGGGGATGTGAGACAAGAAGACTGTCGAAAATAAGAGCCGGGGAGAAAGAGAAACAAGAAAAAATTGGAGGCAAGTGATGGACACAGAGCAAGAAGGTGGAAAATGAGAGATCGACTGGGTGAGAGAAAATAAAGGTAACTCCGACTGACATAGGAAGACATAAAAAATGAAACAATGCTGAGTAAATAGAAGGGGCGAGACACAGAGAGTGCTACTGTCTGTTGGTTTTCCACTTGTATATGGGCTTCAGGGACACAATGGATAAAAGCYATGTTTTCTGGCCAGAAAGATGCTTTTCGATGGAAGCAAATGCACAGGCTGCTTTAATGGACTGCCTTGACTTGGTCCACATATCTGCTTCAAGGCAAATCATGAATCTACTTTACTTTTTCAGCTGCACKTTTTTTTCCTCCCCAATATCAAATTGTTCTTTTTAACAGATATTCTCTATGTTTGGTCCATTTTGGGAAAACGAGGTCAGCTAATAAGAAGTTATTGGATGTTTGGGTTACTCACTCTCTTTCATTCGCTCACAGCTGTAATTTGCTCTGATGAATGAGTTTTTTTTATGTTTTATGCCCTAAAGTTGAACCGCTCCAAAGACTGGATTTTGGACCTTTACATTTTGATTTTATAGGCAAATTAGTCCAGCTATGGAAATGTATTTTGTWATAATAAACAATGTTTTATTAACGCAACTGATTCAGTTTAAACCTCACACTTTCACCACTTTTAAATATATATTTGAACTACGTTTAGTTATTTTAAGTCAATATCTAAAAGACAAAAAAATAGTTTTTGAGCTTCTAGTTATATTTCAGTGTCTGAAATCGCTGCCACTGAGGGAACTTTGTTTCTTGTTTCTAAACAAAGTTTCTGAGCTGGAAAGAAACCCAGCCCTGGAATTTTAAGCTTGAAAATAAATACACCTGTCTGAACTTGTAGGCGTCATTTAAACCCCTGTGAGCAACTCATATTGCTACATCAAAAATACTGTACATGGATGGCTTTTTATAAAATAAAAGGAGATTGATGGAGCCTGTTTGTGATCAGGGAATTACAGCATTGCAAAGTTATTTTGTGATATTACTTTCCCTGGATGTTACTAAATAACTCTGGCTCTGTTGAGAAACAGTTTCAACAAGATTGTGCCTTAAAAACTAAGCAGATGAGGAAAATATTTGATTTTGAGAATGAATTTCCATGAGTTTAAAGTGTCTGTTACATCATTTCTTTTGTAATAAATATGAATGCAATTTTGGAAATAACTGTTGAGTGCACAGATTTAACAATAGTTTCCTTTTAGGGCAGTGGAGATGTGAACGTTTGCTGTACAAAAGGTAGAGAGGAGAGTGATACTGTAATCCTTTAATGTAATATTTTTATTTTTATTCTTTAAAAGTTAGTTACAGAAATATTGAAATTTGAGTTATTTTTCACAAAATGCTGTTTTACTGGATTTTGTTTGACCCATTTAAAAGGAACCAGCTACAGGTGTTTGAGCTAAAATAAACAAACTGAAGCCCACTGAAAGTTGGCTCAGTGTTGCATCAAAAACTTAGATCTACTCAGCGATGCTCAGCCCAACACATCATAAAGAATACAGTAATGAGTAATAGACTGCATTTGTTAAAATAATATAAAATGTAGGAGTGGATTGCACACTGAATACTTTTTACAGAAAAGTAATAAAAACACCTGAAAACTGGTATGATACAGTATGTACTCAGTAAGGTTTAAAGGGGACATATCCTGTAAAATCCACTTTTTTAGCTGTTAAATACATTTTGTTGTGTAAGTGGAGTCTCTATGTGACAGAAAAGTTTAATCCAGTCTCTCTTGGTGCTGCGAAGATTTCTTTACATTGTGTTTGGGTCATGTTGTACGGCCCCTTCAGTTTTCTCTATTTTCTAGGATGTTTTCTTAAATATTGCATCACAGTATTTGTGACAGAATTGCCAAAAAAGGTCTGGACGTACCAACTACATCTTCCTCGTCTTCATTCTCCTCTGGTTCTGGGTCAGACTCTGGCTCCAATATGTAGGGCTRGATGGACAAGTCTTCTGTTGGTGACCGCTTTTAATCAAATTGTAAATAAAATATCTCTGCAACTGTAGAACCCCCCCCCGAGTGAATCGGTCTGGAAGTGGGGGCGGGGCTTGAAGCATCTTAAAAGAACTGTAACAAAAACAGCTGCTTTGAGACACACATCAGAAAAGTGGTGAAAGAGGGGCTGGTAAAGTTAAAATAAGGAGGAATTCAGACCAAAGCATGAGCGATTTAAATGTGAAAAGGAAGGATTTGAAAGCATGACTTTGAAACTTTAGGGAGTTGGATCCATCGATCAAAGACCTGTGATGTCAGGGACATGACAGTGAAATGAAGGGCAGTGGTGATTTTAGCCCATTGTTGGTTTCTCAAGCATGATTATACTTTTGTATTAGGTCTGCCTTTTCTGACATCATGGTTCAATCATTTGTCTGAAGGGTTAACGCTGAACAGCTTAGAAGACTGTTGAAGCCTAATGAACAAGTTGCTGCAGTAATAGTGTGACACTGCATGGTGTAGTTATGTTGATGTTCACTGACCAAGAAAAAAAATTCCCTCAAAGCATTACTAATCCTAAMATGCCTCACAGAGTCATGCTTTCATGCATTTAACTGCTAACATAAACATCATGGGTTAAAACTTTAACYAGAGCTTTATGAAGGAGATCATCAGATCACTGTAGGTTAGTGTTATTTAGTTACAAATAAAACTAGAAGCACTCAGAGGGTGCAAACCTCCGCCAAGACCAATTTCCCCCATCCTGTAAGAGTTAATGCGCAAAAACAGAGATGGAAACACATTTGGTGAATAAGTTCTGACATAGCGAACATTTAAGCAGGCAGTATGCACGGGATTTCTTCCCGGTGGAGTCCAATGTGAAAAAAAAAGTCAGACTCGTCAACCGACGTCATTCATCGTCAAACTGGTGTGGGATTAAGCTCCTWAGTTTTCATCAGTCACATTTCACTGTATAAAACGTCTATTTTATCCCCTTGTATGAGTTTGTAATGGTTTGACTCTCTTTATAAAGTGCTTCCTGGCTCCCCCGTCTCCAAACTTTGAGGCCCGGCAGCTCTCTGTTTACAAGCCTAGTAGTGAGAAACTGTTTTGATTGGTTGTTTCAGAACTGTGGTGTGTTTGAGGAAATGGGAAAAATAGGTTTCATGGTGCAGTCACACACTTCCTGGTCACAAAACATTCTGTAAATGTGCATGTTATGGCACAAATTATTCATCATTAAATGTGGTTTTAACATTACTTTTATAAAGTTTGAAGTCCGTGCTGTCCAGTCCAGCTCAATGTTTTTTACAGAAGCCCAGTGAAAGCATCACAGCTTTGCTGATCTCAGAGTGTTAAAAGAAAAAAAATCCTGTATCCGCATTGTGATCTGGAACATCACCAAAATTTAAAGGTGTGTTCCTTGGCCCAGTACCCACATGTGTTAAAAATGTCATGACAATCGGTCCGCAAGTTTTTAAGTAATGTTGTCCACAGACAGAACAACAGACAGACAAACATACACGACTGAAAACATTACCTCGCCCTTGGCGGAGGTAATGAATTTGATTATCAGTGTCACAGTTTTAATGGATAATTTCCATTGATCAAGTTAAAAATAAGTTAAATTGTGTTTCTAAAATTAGTGTTTCATATGTTCTATCTGCTGCAGTTTTGGAATGAGCGCAGTTTGAAGTGAACCCCTTTTGCTGGACCCGGCTCTGAGCTTTTTTGTTGTTGTTCCCTTCTGTCATCTCTGCCATCCCATGCTGTTGCAGCTTCTGCTTTCTCTGTAGTTGGCAGAGCCAGACCATCACTGTGATAGATCACTGCTATTACCACATGTTCTCTATTACTGGAGAACAGCAGGACTGCCCCTAGTGCACATACAAACACACACAAGCCTGGGAGCAAGTCTTATTAGGACATTGCATTGACTTCTATTCAGTTAGAGAAAATTATCCTGAATATTAAACTCTGACCTTCAACTTGATGTCAACATACAATTTATATGTGTATTTTATTGAAACACTACACCTTATGACACTTTCCTACATTAGGACTTGAGGAAAAAGCACGTGGTTGAACATGTATAGGGTTGGGCTTGCTGGAATTGTTTTGAGAGTTGTGTGATAGAAATAACTGCAAACTCAAAGTGTTTTCTAGAAAGGAAACACAAAAGAGAAGCATTAACGGGAAAGACAAAAGCCTGCGGTCAATACCCTGGTCCAGTAAATCTAGTTTGAGCTTCAGAGTCCCTCTTTTTGATGTGATTTTAGCATGACAGGAAAAAAAATCTATACTTGGCTTCCAACCTATTGTAAGAGCATTTAATTTATGTTTTTTTTTAATACAAATTGTTGTCCTTGATCTGGTTGTTTTTTTGTTTTTTTCTGAAAAATTTATTCATTTTCAGTTAAAACTGAACAATTTTTAAAACAAAACAATCATCTCCAGATGAAGAACTGATTAAAAKGTTCATCTGGTTTTAGTCTGGCACATGAATAGATCAGGCAGCATATTTTGACACTTCAGTTTACAAATATTTCACAGATATGAAGTAKAATTTGCAACCCATCAGGTAAGCTAATTTGAAAAATGTCATTTGAATGTGAACTTGTTGGCACTGAACTCCAGGTAGGTGGAATCAATGTTTCCTGAAAAACTTAAAAGGCAGCTTATAGACCGTACGAGTCCATTCATTCATTCATTCATTTATTCATTCATTSTGYGCTGCTTGTCTGTGGTCAGGTTGCTGCAGCAACAGGTTCAGSAGGGAAACCCAGACATWYCCAGCAACACTCCTCAGCTCCATGTGGGAGATTTCAAGGTTTCCTTGGGCCAGAGGGGATAGATAATCCCTCCAGCGAGTTCTGGGCCTCCTCAGTGGGACGCAAGAGGATAACCGGAGCAACGCTCTTGTAACTGCAGACTTGACCCTGATTTATCGGCCGGTCTTTTTCTTTATTTTAACAYCACAGACTTGAACTCCTCAACCCCAACCTGGAGGGGAGCATTTTCCCCCAGTTTAGAATCATAGCCTCAGACTTAGAGGGTCTGACTCTCACCCCAGCTGCAAACCAACCCATTGCAGGCCGAAGGCAATCATTTCAAGACCCCGAGGTTCCTAACCCCGGATTTATATTACATGCATCTCTGCTCCGCTGCGCTGCAGTGTGCAGGTCACAGCTGTTCATTTGTGTCTCAATTTATACAGTGTCCTCTCCACTATGGTCCAACAGAGGGTGCAGGAAGGAGATTACGTGATAAATTCAGTGATAACAGCAAAAAAWTATTAATTCTGTGAAAGACGAACTCCAAACACAGCAGAAAACAATGATATAAAGGCTTTTGATATCTRTGTTGAAACTGTCTCGCTGTCATCTTTCTGAAAATTCAGATTTCAAAATAAAATCCTCGTGTATTGTGTGTGTACACGTATGCTTCATGCTACGTTTCCATCTGCTTCCCAAACAGAACGATACATTCTGACAGCATTTGTGTAGAAATATATCCGTATATTTATTAATATAGCCACAATTTCGACATTATTCCAACAAATTATCCAGCCTAATAATGTCTTATTTTGAAAATACGGATGTTGTGCTCGTTTCTTTTCCTGTACGTGTGATGTAATCTTTAAAAATTGACTCCGGCGCTGCTCCTGCGTCCGGCAAAAATGGGATCTGTTCTAATTTTGATGGATTGCCGTCCGCTCACCGCCGCCGTGCGCAGCCAGTGTAAACACTCTCATTGGTTATAATGGGTGTGCATATGCTGCGGAGGTCGGACCGGAGCGGAGCCGGAACGTATGTAGTGTAAATTAAGGGTAAAACTTGACCCATTATCACTGAACCTTGAGCTCCCCTTCCTGAGTATCACAATGCAGAGCCCAGCCCAGATCGGGAACGAGCTCGACTTTGTGCAGAGAACTTGGAGGCAACTCTCTTTGGTTATTCAGTGACTTGACARCGCTTCAAGGCAAGCCCATGCTCCTGCAGCGGTCCTCACAAAACGCCTTGGGGAACATGTGTGTAATAAAATGCTGTAGAGTTAAAAGATACACAGAGTGAATACAACTAAATTAAAGCACCAAATTACTGTAGGCTAGCAGTCTATTTTGTCAAACTTTAAGAACAAACGGGAATAAAATTTGGCAAAAGCACCTAAACTACCCAAATCCAGAACACAAACTAAGTAAAAGATTCAGAGCCGGCATGAAAAGACAATGAAAAAGAGAAGCGGAGGGTGTCTCCCAAGAAATGGCTTCAGAGCATGCCTGAGGCTTTGACTATACTGTAAAGGTTTCCACTAAACCATTTATAGTGGCAGACATTTTGATTAAAAAAAACATAAGCTTGAAGTAGTGTCTAAAWACCACATTGTGTTTACACAGTAGAAGCCTCTCCATTTCTATTCAGAAACAATACAAGTCGCCTTTTCTGCTGGTAAGAAGAAAAAAAAGACAATAAGGATTAGGTGAAAGAGCTGAGTGTTTGCTTTCAGTAAAAAGTGGCCGCTGCAACAACAGGCGATCTGTAGTATCAGCATGTAACACTATAGAAAAATAAAATGTGTGCTCGTGCAGGAGACTTTTGACAAAGGATTCAATTTTGCAAACTGTTGAGCTATGGTTGGTTAGTTTTACTGTCAGTTCAGTCTAATTTGAGAGCATGCWCATTAGAGATGTTGGTTTTTTAGACCAAAAGGCTGCAAATGAAGAGATTTTTAGGACAACCCATAGCTAATTGAAGCAGAAAAAGTGTCTGTTATTTTCCCTCCACAGTGTGCTCTGTGTGCACACTGTGCTTAGTCTTCTCCTCTTTTTGAAAGTGAAGCCATTGACAAAATGCTTGCAATACCTTCTCATGTTAAACTCTACTGTAAAATCTGAAAACTTACACCAAGTTGTGTCTGGATGCCTGATTCGGTATGCGCCCCGTGGGAGCGTGGTGCAGCCACAGAAAACGAGAAGAAGAAATAAAAACTTTAACATTCAGCCACTTCWTTCTCAGATCAGCATATATGAATGAATGAATAAATGGATACTTTATTCATCCCAAGGGGAATGATTTATGTGCAAATGATATATGTATTTATTTAAATGTAAATTATAAATGTAAATATAACCAAAATGACAGCTCTGACGTCTGTAACTTATGTGATCGAAGGGTTTTAAGTCAGAGGATCAACCTCACATTATTTGAAAATGATCACAGTAAAAACATATCTGAGTTACTTTACATTTATAATCTCACATGTGTAATTAAAAGCAAATTTGGGGGAATTTGACCACACTGACCTTCAGTTTCTGAGAGCACAGAAAGAATGAAAACCACTGTGAAGAGCTGGCAGAAAGCAGAATGTAAATGTGACCTGATGACACAATTACTAAAAAAAATACTATTTGGCAAAATCGAGTAGCATTTTATTAAAAAAAATAAATGAATTTGAACTACTTAACTTTTGGATCTTTCTAAAAGCATTAAAACGCCGTATAATTAATGTGTAACTGGTGATGAATTTATATTTGCAAACAAATCTGTCTCTCTCTCTCTCTCTCTTTCTCTCTCTCATTCATATATATATATATATATATATATATATATTGTTGTAAATTATTAAGCTTTTGCATTCTGTTAAATTAATCAAATATATGTGTACTAACTAAAACAAAAACTTTTAGGCTGTCTGAACTTTATAATATCCTTGGTCGTTTTGTAAAAAGACATTTTTTGGTTGAAAAAATAATTATATTAAATTTGAAAATCTGAATATTCACGTTAATATTTTTGACACATAATGAAAGGAGATTTCAGCTTAATTGTTCCCAATGATTTTTTAAAAGGCAGCTCTTCTGCTTGCAATAAAAAAGCAAACTGATGTTTAAAAAAGCCCCCACCCCYGCAAAAAAGTCACAACAGCTCAGACGGTTGGACAAGTTTCTGCTGCTTTGCCACGCTGCCCTTTCAGTTTAAAGACTTAATACCTGCCTGAACTCATAAGCAGTCCTTTTGGAGGCTGTAAACTCATGCCTAACACCACTCTCTCCTCATCTGGAGTCTGCACCACGCTCCTTCGCTCTCACACACTCAGAAATGCACAGAAACACACAACGGCGCGCTCGCGCACATACACAGTCCCTCACTGGGAAGGGTCTTGCTTTCAGTCAACACTCTGACTGTGCTCACAAGTGCAGAGTCAACTATTTTATCCACACTGCCGACGGGAGCAGCTTTGCATCTTCTTCTGTCACACTGACACAACAAGAGAAATTCACTAAAAATACCAAGCCAGAGGGATTGAGAGAAAAGTACAGACACAAGAAGGGAAATAAAGCTGAAAAAAGAACAATGGGAATAGGGRAAAAAAAGAAAAAAAACAGGACTGTAGCTGGAACTACCTGACACGCTTCACTTTCTGCTACCTAATATCTTCTTCCTGTACAAGCTCCAACCTGAGACTTGTAATAACTCTGCTTTGATACACTGTGAGCACAGATAAGGATGGAAAGATCTAACATAGGAGAGACGTACTCAGAAATCATAATTCCGTGTCATAAAATAATTGGTGTTCATGATGTGAATTAATACATACAAGATAAACATTTTTTTTAGTTGTAATTCCTATTATTTTAATAAGAAAGACGTGTTTTTTTCTTTGTATATAGTCTTCATATCTATCTAAACCAGAAACATTGTATTTGGCTTGATTATTAAGAGTAATGAATGATAGATTCCGATTGGTGATTTAGGCAAAAACACTCTTTAAATTTCATTGTCATTATTATCGATTTCTTTTAAAGGTGCATTCACACCTGCCACATTTGGTCCACTTTAAACGGACCAGAGTTCGTTTCCCCCATTGGTCTGGAACTTTTATGCAGGTGTGAATACACTCATGAGAACCCTGGTGCGGATCAAACAACTGGACCGAGACTCATTTTTGAGGTGGTCTCGGTCCGCTTCCAAACGAAATCTGGTGCGGTTCGCTTCTGGTGTGAATACAGACCGGCCTCGAACTGAACCAACTACAGGAAGCATGTGTCTTTTTGGAATCCATGAGCCACCGTTCTAAGTAGCATTAGCTCTTCAGTGCTGCTAACGCTAACACTGTACTACAAACAATGAGCTGTGGTGGGTCAGAGAACGCAGAGTGTCTTGTCTCCTTTAGGTTGTGGTACATTTGACAACACTGTCCCAAAATTATAAGTTTATCATCGCATAACCTCCACTGAATGAGTCGCTCTTGATATTCTTAATGGTCAGTTGTATTAACAGATCATCTTTATTTTCAGGTCTGTGCTCTGTCCCGCCCCCGTCATTTCTGTCCAATGGGAGCAATGRCCGYCACCTGYGTGGCTTTGTTTAGAAATTAYAATCCACTTGCAAAAAGCACAATGTGAATGCAAACTGCATCAAATGAAAAAAATAAAGTCCACTATTTAGTCTGGACCAAACAAGTGGACCAAAGGACTTTCCTGGTGTGAATACACCCTAACRCTCACCCCTTTGYGGCTAACTATCCAGTCGGGTTCCWTTAGTCAGTCTATTATCTCCAACAACAAACTGTTTAAAAGCTAAGAAAGCAGTGCTACCAAGTACTAATTTTATCTGCTGCTTTATGATGTAGGACCTTTGCCCATTTCTTTTTTTTTCCTTTAAAAATAAACTGTGTCCACATAACTKTGGTGAAGACTTCTGGTGATTTAAAGATTACTCATTAGACGTTCTGCAGCTAAAAAAAAGAAAAAAAATAAAGAAATCCCTTAATGAAACWGAGGCTTCGTGTACAATGTGTCCTGCTGCTAATCCTGCTAGTGGATGATTAGTTTCTATTCCTTCATTTTCACCAGTTCAACGGATTAAAGATGAGGTGGATGCTTATGCTCCATCAGTAAAGCTGAGCTCCCCYGCGATCATGGTTTCTACTTTATAATCCTTTTCAAAGTAAAGTACAGTGATGGAAAAACTCTGGGACTTATTTAGGAAGGGAGGTGGTTTTGTGTAAAAACAAAAAATAAAATAAAATGTAATTAAAAATGTGTTGATTTAAAAGGAGTACCACTACCAGGTGCCAGTGTGGGGGGAAAACGAGGTTTTAAGGGTCGCACCACTGCTCTTTGCACTAATTTTTGTTAAAAGTCAAAACGGCAGAGTTTAAAAAAAGTATTAAAGTCTATCAGTTATCTGAAATAGAATAGACAGTGCCATTTGTTGGACAAAGAGGGATGTCTTTGATGGCCACATCAGTGGGAATGTTGAAAAGTGACAAGGTTGCATGCAATTAATTTYGTTTTACAAAACATTTAAAGTAAATTAGTGTGGGCAAATATGTATATGAACGTAGTCTTTGATAATTTTATTTGCTATTTTAATATTTCTGAGTTGTTGTTGTTTTTATATGTGCCCCAGCGTGTTTGTTCACATGCTGGAGCTGATGTGTGCTGCAGTAATAGAAGCTGTCCTGCAGCAGCACACAGTCTGGTGTGTGCAGCCGGAAAGCTGTCATAAACAATCTGCTCCGGCGTCAGTTAAACAGGAAGCGTGGGAGAATCGGGTACTCGGCAGACTACAACCAACCCCACGCACACTAAATAGACAAACCCATCTGCCTAATGCACTGATATCAAAATGAGCAATGGATATTACACATGACATTGCAATACTTATGAAACAACAGGCTGGCAATGACTTGAGTGACAGCAGCCGGGGATTCTGGAAGGTGTTGGGCTTTGACACAGTTTGAAGCCGAAGTCAGTGTTGTGMTACGCTGTGAAAACTGATTACGTCCCTGCAGGAAATTAGGCTTTCAGGTTCAAATGATTTCACACATAAATGTGATGGGGTTGATGTAATGCATAGTAGAAATAGACTCAATGACTTAAGCCAGGATATCTTTTGACTTGGGACAAATTTAGCGTAGCCCATAAACACTTTGCATCATTGCGATAAAGTAGGAAAATGGTTTCTAAAATTGAACTGTATAAGCTCTTTGTATGACTAAACTCTCTGCCATGTACAAAAAGTCAACTGTTAAAGTGTGTCTAATGTGTTGCAGAAATGTACTCGCTACTTTTACAGTTAGTCTTTGTAGAACTTTGTCATTACGAATCCTAAACGTTTTTTCTTCTGATTCTATTAGCTGGAATTAAATTACCTCACCATAATAACGTGAAAATGTAAAGAGTTTTATTTTCTGATAAAATACCAATCCTGAGCAAATGTTGCTCCTTTAGCAGCTCTCAAGCTAAGCATGCTTCCTGCTTACATGAAAACATTTTGCATTATTCAGTGTTTTGAAAATGTGCAAACCTTGAACAGATTTCATTAAATATTTAGATCCAAAACTAAAGAGAACTGACAACAAGCGATGTTATTTGCTGTGAAACATGTTTCTTCYTACTTCAGTTAAACCTGCCTTCTCATTATTGATCTACTGATCTGAATCTTAAACTTGGCAATTTTAGTTATTTCTTCGCACTCTCATGCCTCCCAAAAATTACAAACTGTGGTTTCAAATAGCAGAATAACTAAAGAACAGCATTATCGCAGTGACACCGGTGCTTTATGTGTGATAAAGTGTCTATACTCTCCATCCAACCACACTCCACACATTGCTCATTACCTGTCACCACTGGTGACGTGCTGTAAATACCACTGGTTAGTAAACTGCAAAATATTATAGCTCTGTCATGTGTAACTACTGTTTCATTATTCCAAATGTTTTGAATCAATTGATGCATGTCATTATAATTAGTTAACCAGTAATATTTCTGTAACTAACTGCACTGAGCTACTGGAGCTCTGTGTTTAACAAGCTAAATAAGTTTTGGAATTGAATCTAATCCATGAAGGTTTATCTTGGTATTAAGCCATATTAAATAATCTGAGTGCACAAGTTTGATGGTGATTGCAAGATTAAGATTTATAGGCAAAAGACGGTCACAAGATGCAGTTGTGGAGAGGAGGGTGTCTGGTTTGGGAACCGCAGGGTCTCATCTCAGCTTTAAGCAAATGATTTTGTTCTGTTGGCGTCTTCAGGCCAAGACCTTCAGTGCACCGGGGCGGTTCATAGCAGAGTGTGAAGCAGCTTGGATCGGAATAGGGTTGGGCGATAAATCGATTTAATCGATTAATTCGAATTTGCCATTTATGAAGATTTAATTTTGGGAAAATCAAGATTTTTTTCCCACCAATGCACTCTTTAGGGCTTCTGTAGTTCAGAGGTCACCCCACCTGTCCCTCAAGATGCTTGGTACACGACATGACAATATGGCAGCTTGCAAAGAGGATCTACTTCTCAAAAAAAAGGCACTGTTTCTTCAGTTTTCTGGAACTACTTAGGTTTTGCAACTTCGGACTTGGAGCAACGAACACCTCGTTGCGAAATCTGTTGGAAGGCTCTTGCTACAAAAAGCAGGAGTACAAAATAATTTGTTTCGACACCTGAAACAGAGGCACTCCATTGAGTGGGAAGCAAAATCGAATCGTATTTGGGATGAAAAAGAGAGATTTTTTTGTGCCATATCATCCAGCCCTAGTCAGTTCCTCCAAGTCAGAGACCATGGTTCTCGACTTGAAAGGGGCAGAATGCCCCCTCTGGGTCTAGGGGGACTCTCTACCTCAAGTGGATTCATTTAGTATCTTGGTGTCTTGTTCACAAGTGATAGGACAAAGCAGGTGGGCCTCGTCCTTAATAATGATGGCACTGCTTTGGTCCTTTGTGGTGAAGAAAGATCAGTCAAAAGGCAAATCTCTCGATTTTCTGCTCCGTCTATGTTCCAACCTTTACCTATGGTCAGAGGTTTGGAGTATGACCTAAAGTACGAGATCCTGGACACAAGCAGCTGAAATAAGCTTCCTTCATAGAGTGGCCGGGCTCAGCTTTAGAGACAGAGTGAGGAGCTTCATGATCCAGGGGGAGCTCAGAGTAGAGCCACTGCTCCTCCACATCGAAATGAGTCGGTTGAGGTGGTTTGGGCATCTGATTAGGATTCCTCCTGGACGCCTCGCTTTAGAGGTTTTCTGAGCATGTCCCTGGGGAGAGGGATGTCTGGGATTCTCTGATGTAACTTGTTCAAAATCAAACCGCTTTATGAAAAAAACGGCTCCTCAATATCTGGATCTYATCGAAGAGCCATTTATCCCATCTCTGTTTTTTCCAAAACTACAACTACATCAAAGTGGGTGTTCCACTTCCTCTTTGTTCTCAAATCTTCTGAAATAAAATGAAAAACTGATAACATTACACTTGTGTTAAAATTGTCTTTTCATGCCCCCCCCCCATAAAAATCAATCATGTTTTCAATTGGTAATCATTTTTTATTTCCTTTTTCCCCATTATCAAACAGTTTCACTTCATTAGAAATTGTAATGGCTTGATTCACAGCAAAAATTGTAGCAAAAACGCTCCACATTTGTGTAAAATTGCTGTACTTCAATRTCAAGGCTCAGCAATCGTTACAGTTCCATTTGGCTTTAAAATGGTGACATGGGTAAACGCTGCAATATGTGAACAGTTCCAGAACACACACACACACATGGGAATGAAGTGCATTCATTTCTTAGCGACCTACTCTGGTAACCTTTAAACTCTGATAACATCATCCATCACATCTGGGGGAAAAAAGATAGTTTATGTTGAACAGGCTCTTATTGTAGGGTAGATTTCTTTTTTTCTGCTTAATCCAATAGATTTTTTAGACCTCAAATTTAAAAAATCCCTGTTGTCTGTTTATTTATTTACTTTTGTTTGTCTCTGCCTGGAACATATCAGTGCCTCTGTGTCTGCCCTAATTAGCTATCTTATTAAATGAACTCCCCGAGCGAGGAAACTACTCRGGTAACACTGAATAGATCCGTCCTATCATGTTTCGTTGATTGAAAGCAAAAGGAGCTCCGATGTCACTTCTCAAATTGTCATTGATTGTTTTTCTCGCTTCCAAACAACAAGCAGACACGCATTCCTCTTCACCCAGTAAACTTTTGTTCGCTGTCATTACACACCTGACTTTTTGCTCTCCTTTTGTCATAATGACATGAGGAGGTAGGAATAGAAACTCAAAGTCACTGYAACTGCTAAGTCATTTTGAAGAGCTGCTGAATTTATTTATTTTTCTACATGATGACATGAAGACTATTTTTTTAGCATGTTTTAATCCTAATTTGAAGCCAGGCCACGTTTCAAATATCTTTCCTGCTTCCTGCTCAGCAGTCTGATGGTCCTAAAACTTTCACCACAGGCTATATTCCTATGACAGATGTTTATTACAAGGATGTGATCCACATACTTTAATGCACAACATGCCCACATTACTCACACTAAAGCACCAGAAAACATCCGCACACACACAGTGGATAAAGTGAAGGATATTCCAAYGGAGATAATTTCTTGGTGTGGTCGTTCAAAGCATCTGACATGCCCATTTCCAGAAGTACGTATGTAATGATTTATGACGATAGACTGCTTATCTTTATGAAGAATTGGCAAAGAAGATAGTCAGATTTAGACTATTTAATTTGTAATAAAAGAATAGCGCGCTGTCACATAAACAGATTCTGGTTCAGATTTGTGTGGACATCCATAAGCTGCATTTTTTTTTCAATTTCTGCTATCTTGAAACTTTTTTTGATTAATGGTCAGCACAATGGAAAACCAATAATAAAGTATAAAGTGATCTTTTTAACTGGAATCTTCATTTGTCTTTGCTCTAACTTTAGAATGGAGAGTCTACAGAAGTGTCCTTTTTGTTGCTCTCTTTCTCTTTTTTTTCCCATCCTGGGAATCTGTCTTTTTCACTGCAACTGTGGCTTTTTATTATGATCAAGTCAGGTCTGATTGTCAAGATTAGCAATGCAAACACTAATTAAAAAGCTGAACATTTCTTAAAGGAAAACATATTGCCTGCCACCTTTCATACAAAAGTTTTAAACTAAAATCATCTTGTGCTGATTTAGAACAGAATTGTATCCTTTTTGGTCAAACCTTGTGATGATATGTATGCATCATGTTATATTGTGATATCTAATGTGATATCACTCAAAGGATGTGTACTGAAAGTGCCTGTCATGTCAATTTTTTTGTAATACATATGAACGCATTTTTAGAAAGAGGACATTGATAAAATAGTGCTAAATAAATTTCATGTCACTGAGATGAACAGTTGTTGGGATTTTTGCCTGTGAAGTAACAGGAAGTGATGTCAAAGGGRAATGTCTGCATATGAGCTACAACAGCCAACAACCCAAACAGAAAAGAATCTGATGTTTCTTAAGATTATTTTGAGTCACTATCAGAGAGAGAGATAAAGAAAAGTCAGAGTTTAAATAGTATTGTTTCAATAAACAAAAAACAGAGTTTTCTTTGTTAAAGAGTTCCCCTTTGATGTCACTTCCTGTTTCACTTTGGCTGAGCCAAGTTCAAAAGAAATTATGCCAGTTATGGGACAAAATGGGTAAAATTGTGCGTATCGTTCCAACTTTCTTAATTATAAAGATGTTTTCTTAGACTTTTTTTTACTGTATTTGAAGAATGTGTATGTCACAGGCACTTGAAGGTTGCTCAGCTACGACCACACCAAGCTTTAACTCTGTGTTTGTAAAGTTGTCTAAATACAATTATTTTAGTGTTGGCTAAATTTGCTCAGCTGTGGCAGCTCTTATCTTATATAGGGTTGACTTTAAAAAGAAATCAGATGCAATAAATACTTTAAGACCTGTATGAAAACGTGTCCTCATTTCATGAAATATCTTGCTAATTGCTAACATACAGACATGCACACACACGAACACACAAATACACACAGGCAAAGAGATTACTGCCTTCGTTTTTTAAGATGTATATATTTGGACTGTGGTGGAAAACTAGTGCAGAAACTTTAGTAAGCCTGAATCCCACCTACAAACACAAAAATCTGTCAGAATAATCCACAGATACAACAATACATTGATTAAACCTCCACAGCCCGTACAAGACAAGAAGACAAACAGAAAAAGTAAAGTCAAACTCGGCACACGGACTTTAAGGCTTGCTCCAGTCTTAGCAAGACTTACCACGGAGTTAAACAGTGATATCCCAGATAAAACAACRGGTCAAAAGCAATTTCCTGCAGGTTCTGCCAAGTGAAAGCACTCGTGTTAGAGCTCACCGCCTACCCACTGATACGTGAATATTTGCTGCGAGACAAACCTGAAATTCATGTGCGAAACCCAATTTGTTGTATTCGTGCCAAATGTGATTTTAGAAAAAAAATTGTAAAAATTAAATCAAAGGCAGAAATTATAAAAAAAAAAAGTATTTCACATATCAATGGTTTCATCGAATAAATTCCAACTATTCTCATAACAAAAAAAGTTGGAAATGATGTTGCAAACAAAATGAATCCTGAAGACAAATCTGACCTTTAGCAAAATGTTATAAAAGGACCTTTGACTACATTAAAAGCTTCTGACCATTTCTTAAATTTTCTTAGAAGATTCCAGCACTGCTTTCTGGTAATATCTGCTGATCCACACACACACATACTGTATATATGGTGGTGGGTATAAGGTACATTCTTGTAATTGCCATTTTACCTTCTCCACATGAGAAATGTAAACCTTGTTTCATTCAACTCATCTCTGAGTTGCTTCTTTACTCACGTGGATGCAGAGTTGTAAAGTAACTAATACTTTGTTACTGTACTGAAGTAGAAATTTTGGTTAGCTGTACTTTATTGAGTAAATATTTTTCAGCGTACGTTTTACTTTTACTGATTAAATTTTTACACAATTATCTGTACTTTTTACTCACTACATGTTTTAAAAAGGTAAGAAGGAGAAAGTTGTTACTACTATTTTATTCTGAGTTGGTATTACTTAAAAAATACTATCCTGATAAATTGTGTCTCCTGGATAAAGTTAATTTAATTGTGGTTCGATGAGAAGTATAAATATATACTATTCTGACACCCTATTAGCTTGTACACAACCCATCACAGCTGCATGCCGTTAGAAAAAAAATTTTTTTTTTGGAGAAGTCACCTCCCAATAAATGTCATTTGGGGAAATGTAACTGCTCACTTTTACTCACCACTTTTACTTTAATACTTAAGTAGATTTTGTCAGAAATTTACTTTTGATACTTAAGTACATACAAGCAATATTTTTAGAGAAGACTTTAACTTTTACCAAAGTATTTTTATGATAAGATGCTTGTACTTTTACTCAAGTATCACGTTGAGGTACTTTAAAAAACACTGCGTGGACGGTAATATTATTAGCTTATCCTGTTTTGTGAGTTTAAATTCTAAAAGTTTTTGGTACTGAAGATGTATTTTACAAGTTTTAGCAAATTGTTTTCTAATGCAATTTGTGAAAGGTGAAACTATTTACCCTTTGAAAACAAATTCAGAACCTTCAAAGCTGACAATAAGATCACAGGTGTGCCGTCACCTCGGGGTATTTGATGAATAAATAGCTTCCATTGAAGTACATCAGCTGAATTTGTTAGTCTGCCCCGACTCAAAGTTGAGCCGAGGCTGCTGCTCTGGCTACGTGCCTAATTTGATGCATTGCCAAATGAGCTGTGTACTTGTTACTATTTATGAGCTACAGATGTGCGCTGGGATTTATCCATCTCATTTTCAAGGGTTTTAATGTATGCTCGATCTGCTGCGAGTCGCCAAACTTCCCCTAACCGTCCTCCCTGTTCCCATCCTCTCCTGTCCTGTTTTTTTGTCACTCTTCTCAGTGGCCACCTCTCAGCATTAACTGTTGCTGTGATCTGACTCAACCTCTCCCTCTGCATTACCACTGCAGCGCCATCAATCACACCCGTACGCACGCGCACTCACACACACACACTGAGCGACTGAGAGCGAGGACAAGGATGGCTCTGTGATAGACAGACAGAGCGCGTGTCAGTGGGGAAACACGCCAGTGTGCATGCTGCTACATATTTCAAATATTAAGCAGAGAAACATCCAACAGGGACTTAATTATTTTCAGATGTGGTAACATTATTTAAATCTTAAGTTATTGTTGTAGTGCTGCAAGCCTCTGCACAAAATCCCCGTTAAGGAAGCAGAAGTATATGGGTGCAGGGACTTATCTCTGTCAGTGTTTGTGAGTGTGCACATTTGGGATCCCCCAGTATACATACCTGTGAATGGACAAACTAAACCTTTTGACAACTAAGACTTCAAGACCTACCTCATCACCCAAAGCTTGACAGACACATCAGAAGTAACAGCAAACATGAAAGATGTTTGTGTTGAAGTTGTCAATCACTGCTTTTTTACTTCATGAACAGAAGAGGCTGACCAACAATAACATCACATTGTAGTTTTGATGACGTAAAGTTCAAGTTTCATTTTGTCTTCTGTTTAAAACAAAACAAAAAAAGATCCAAAAATCAACTTGCACTGCTAAACTTAATCATCAAAAAAATAATTTAAAAAATATTACGTTCTAGTTTGAATCTTCTGAAATGAATCTGTCAAAGCAGTAAGATAACTACACTTGGTAAATTTCCAGGCTAACATGATTAATAATATAAAGGCTCTGCCACTCCGGAGCGTTTTAGAC
>NW_013952452.1:350561-352908 GCF_001266775.1 Austrofundulus limnaeus | reverse complement strand
AATATGTTCAACTTAGGTATCTTCAGTGTTGGACAAAAAATTCACAAGTTGGCATGAGTTGTTTTAAGCAATATAGTATGACAGGACCTCAACCCTACAACAATGTCAAACTATAACATTTAATGTTTTATTCAACTTATGCCAGCTTTTACATTTTTATGTCTAAATTACTAATAAAAGTTATATATTTGAGCAGTTTAACATTGCAGTATGTGCATGCCTAAAAGAGGCTTCCAGTTTATTATTTTTAATTTAATCTTTTTTTGTGCCATCTTCAGTGTCTTTAAAATCTTTATAAGTTGTCTAAAACGTTGTAGTATGACAGAGGCCCTTAGCTGGACTTTTTTTTTTTTTTTTGCAGTGTGCTCTTGCATCTTCCATACTTGTCTTTTTGCTCCTGTTCAGTTTATAGTTTGATTTCTACTAGATGTTTATGCTTTTTGAATACACTCCACACCATCTCTCCTGTTTTTAGTGTATTTTTGAGACAAATTGTATTGTTTCTCTTAGGATTTTGGGCAGTGGCCTTTCATACATTGAAATGGCAGTAAATCCTCCCATTGACATGCATTACATTTGTGTATCTGCATAAATATTGGTTCGCAGCGTTGTTCACTTAAAATAAATGACTTGGGTGTTGAGCCCCAATGGCTTGACAGAGGCTTTAATTTCATGCCTTTTTCCTTGTAAAAAAAATCCGGGAGATATTGCTGTTTCTTGCATAGTGGGACWAATTTCAAATGAAAGGAATAATATCACGGGATAATATTGTTGGCTAATGAGACACTGTGATGCAAATTAAGAAATTTTACCATGTCTTGGGAGGAGAATGGAAAAAACCCACTATAGCAGCAATTCCAGTACATCATTAGCTTCTTTTTTTCTCTTGACTTGAATAAAATGTACTATACTGTTAAGAACTTGTCGACTTTATTCTTAATTAAATCTAAGCACTTGTAAGTATTGTTTCAAACCCAACTTCCTGTTTCATTTTGAATGCATTACATCACCTCTGAGCAGTTTAACGAACCTGTCTTGGTGTATTTGACAGACACATGGGCTAATCTGGACGAATGTCAAACCTCACACATGTAATCAAGGTAAACAACAGCTTCTGCTGTGTCCTCCTATCGTGTGGAAAATGACTCACGCCGTGCCTGCATCATGGGATGTACAGTATTCACTATTCTTCACACCTCTGCACTCACACTGTGCAGGTATTAGAAGTTTTTCTGTCAGAATCTCCAACGGAGAAACTTTACAGCGAGAACACGAACTAAGAATAGGCGAGCAGCTGAACTGTTTTGCATTGGAGTCTCCTTTAGAGCATCAGTCACTTCTTGTTAAAATCAAATTTTAGAACCAACCCTAGAATTAGAATATTTTGATTTTTCTTCTAATAAATTTATTTGAAACTTTACTTTTTTCTACTATGTCACAATATTCTTCTTGAATTGTTTTTAGCTTCCATTGAATTTCAAATAGCCTGCAATGCTTCAAACACATGCTCAGCTCATGGAACATAAAACTAATTTCTAATCACAAGTTAAGCAAATGCATTTAAAGGGCCTGTGGCATCAAATTTTTGTGATAAATATGAATGTAATTTTTGGAAAGATAACATTGATAACTTATTGTAAAAAAAATTTAATGCCGCTGAGATGAACAGTTGTTGAGATATTTGCATGTGAAGCAACAGGAAGTGATTTCAAAGGGGAATGTCTGCATGTGAACAGAGTGTTGCTGAAACACAGACTGTAGAGAAGAGTCTGTTTCTTTAGAATATTTTAATCAATATCATAGAGAAATGAGAGAGTCATAATTCAAATAGTGTTTCATAAAAATGCCAAGTCTTTATTCTCAAAGAGTTCTCCTTTGATGTCACTTCTTGTTTCCCTTTAGCTGAGCCTAATTCAAAAGAAAATATACCAATTATGTGACATAACGGGTCAAATCATGTGTATTATGCCAAGTTTCTTAAATATAAATATATTTTCTTTGACTTTTTGTATTTCGTGGATATGCATGTCACAGGCGTTTGAACATTTTATTCACATTTTCCCAAAAAACCTGGTCTATAACTTGWCCCAACTTGGACTGAGCTCCTCCCTCTGCCGTTGGGTGCTGAACTTTCTGATGGACAGGCTGCAACCTGTCAGGATGAAGATTTTAATTTATTAATAATGATTGCTCTTTGTTCCATAAGAAATATGTTCTTGTTCTTATCCAGCTAGTTTTGTTCCATCACATGAGATGTGAAAGACAACGTTTTCTTGATACATATTATTTACTATTCCAGTATCTGTAAAACACACACACACACACACACACACACACACACACACAC
>NW_013952452.1:344937-350466 GCF_001266775.1 Austrofundulus limnaeus | reverse complement strand
CAATCACACCCGTACGCACGCGCACACACACACACACACACACACACACACACACACACACACACACACACACACAGAGCTACACACCAAATGCCTCATTTTGGATTGCTTGTTTGGGAGCAATCTTTTTTTCCCGTTAATGCTACCAGGTGTTACCGACACACAGAACAATGCTAAATCACCGTTAGCAAACCACAGCTACTGCAAGAGATCCGCACAGCTTGAGTTTCCATTAGCTTGACAGTACAGTAACACGCACACACACACACACGAGAGCAAACGCATTGTGTTGCACACAGGCACCATCTCAACCCCCTGATTCCAATTAACCTGTGGAAGCTCCTTCCAGGCTGAAAGAGAGAACCCTAATTTGTCAACCTGCCATGGATCTTTGAGCTGAAGGTCATTAGGAACTGGAGTTCACCTATAATTACTGCCGGACCACTACCTCAGCAGGGGTGTTCATGCATATTCTACATGTGAGTGCATTATTCTGAATGTAAGACATCCTGTTTGCATTGGGGATTTGGAGAGGATGGTCTGTTGCCATTTCATCGCAAACAATTGACATCTTTTAGGTATTAAGATAAAATATTTACTCGATCCAGTTCCTTGTTCCTTGTTCTGTGCTGAAGACTATATTTTCCTTTGTTAATGTGAAAAAGAGGTTTGCTTTTGTTCTAACTTCTCTTAGGGAGCAAGGACCCAGGGTGGTGAAAAAAATACTCTTGTTTATCAGTAGAAAGCTGATATTTCCTACATTAGCAGGGAGTAGTGGTGGAAGTAGGGGGACGATCATTGCAGTCATCATGTGGCTTTGCAGTGCCTTACACAGTATATAACTAATAAAATAGCAAAAACTATAAATATCCCTTCTTGAGACTATTCAGTTTCAGAAAATTCACATGCTTTCTGTGTGTGTGAAGAGTTTAGAGTAAGTCATAAACAAAAGTTTTTTGTGCTGATTCAGCATTCTGCTCGAGGATTCTTAGGACAAATCCCTGCTGATGGAGATGTCTCAGTTTGGAATCACAGTTTGAAACGTGGGGTCTTTATCATCCCACCAGCATGGTGTCAACTTGTACAATTGATCAGTGGTTGCAGAAGTGTTGTGTTGTTCTCAAGTGGGGGAAATCAGATGAATTCCCTCCTTTCTCTTGGTTTGATACAGATAAATGTAATTCTTGGTGCTGTCTTTGGACCAAAGTAAAACTATTATAAAGTACTTTATTTACTTGCTGACTGCATTTGTGTTACTAATTTAATAGAACGGCAAAACTTGTTTTGAACAACTTTTTGTGTTACATTTGTTCACTTACGATTTGTTACAGCAACAAATTACCTGAGCTGTGCTGTTGCTAATTAACAGCATTTCCTTGAAAAGATGCCCAAGGCCAAAACTGTTTTTTATAGGCAAGTGCTTGTTTTTGGTCAAATACTGTTTGTTAGACAAAGTCCAGACCAACTTTTAGGTTTTTAACAATGAAGTGGAACTTTCTGTGTTCGTTGGAACCATTTAATTGGAATCAGTGTTTTATGATCACAAAAGCCACTGCACCACAATAATAGGGAATTTTATTTAATTTACTTAATTACTTTAATAACCTAAGTTTACATGATTTACTGGATTAAACGTAAAAGTATTATTTCCATTACAGAGCCAATTATCAATTATCATTGTAAAAACATGAATAAATGTACTTCATTTGTTATGTTCTGTACACTGACTGGTCTGATTACCTTTGAATTAAATTACTAATGAATGAATTGGCMAAAAACACATTTTCATTTGACATTTGTTACTCAGGAATGATKATCTGTCTTACTGTATCATATTTTGATGATTTGTAGTTAGTCATTTCTGCCACCTCTTTAAGAAAAAAACTGTTGAATTTATTGAACCAAACTGGTTCGACAAAACCAAAATGAGTAAAATAAACATTTTATTTTAAAGAAAATATGTATATTGTACTAGTTTCAGTGGAACCAGTTGACATGACTTGGTTGAGTAGATTCAATGGTTCATTTTTAGAGTGCATAAACAACTTCTCTAGTGATGAGTTAAGACATATTTAATTTTATGAGTTAAATTGTTAAATTTTAAAGTTTCGTTTTTAGGTTATAAATATAATGAAATAAAAGTAAAAGTAACAATTAAAAAAAACTTGGAAAATTACAAATCCTCAAAAAATGTACTGTACTTAGTTACTATAAACCTCTGCAAACGGGATTGCTGTAAAGCTGGAGGCTTTGAGAGACTAATTTAATTTGGAAGCCTCATCGTCGTTGTCATTGTTAAACTACAAGAAGATTTAACAGCGAATAAAATCCACGTCTTCGTTCACAACTCCTCCTCCTGTTCACTGATTGGCCCGGCTGAAATTCTGCTGGAGAAATCCACATCCATGGGAGAAATCCCAGACAGAGCAGAGAAGACATATTAGGYAATGGCCAGGCTGCATACAGGGGTTAGACAGTGAAGCTGAAACACCTGGCTTTAGACCATAACATCCCTTTCAGACAGCTTCCTCTTGCGTCCACAGTTAATCCTGTTGGATGTGGTTGGTCCTTCTTGGTGGTATGCTGACATTACCCTGGATACTGTGGCTCTTGATATATCACACGTCTTACTGGCACATCTGTGACCAAGACCGCAGTCTTGGTCACAGATGTGCCAGTAAGACGTGCACCAACAATTTGTCCTCTTTTGAACTCTGGTATGTCACCCATAATGTTGTGTGCATTGCAATATTTTGAGCCAAACTGTGCTCTTACCCTGCTAATTGAACCTTCACACTCTGCTCTAACTGGTGCAATGTGCAATTAATGGAGATTGGCCACCAGGCTGGTCCAATTTAGCCATGAAACCTCCCACACTAAAATGACAGGTGTTTCAATTTCATTGTCTAAGCCCTGTAATTAGTAGTTTTACTAAAAAAAATATAACTTCAAAACTTGCTGTAGTTTTTGTTTGGTAAATTAGTAACCAATTGTTTCTGAAACCTTTTGGTTACCACTTTAAAATGGCACACATACAGCTCAATAAAAGCCATTATTAAACAATTTTTAGAAGTACTTTGTTACAAAAGTTCTTTAAGCCTCAAGCYTGTGCCACTAATTTAACTCATTTGTTTTCATGTCAAGACCAAGCTGTCAGTTTTTAAAGACATGTAGCCACCCATCATCCGCTTCCTGTAGGCCAAATTGGACACATTAGACACCGGAATTGGATTTTTGCCAATGATTTTGCCTCTGTATGTAGACATTGTAGAAAGCAACACATGTAAGTGTGATTTTTAACAAAGTTCTTTTCAGTTCAGTTTTCTTCAAGACGTACAGGAAATCAAAGGGAATCAAAATTTTTTTTTTTTTTTTTTGTTATTCCCAAACCCTCAACACGGCCCTCGTCTTTCACTGCCAGTCAGAACCAATTGTTTCTCAGCATGGAGGAGTTTAGGACTAACAAAGAGGTGGAGGGCAGCGAAGGGTGGGATATAATGGGCTGCAGTTGCCAGATTGGCAGCAAATCATCTTTATGAACACACAGAAGGGTAGTAAGAGGCTCATTTTTTTTCCTCCCAACTTCAGTAGGGGAAACGACGGTGGCTCATCCAGATCTCACAAACAACCGGTAATTCACTGATTGCTCCGATTCAGCCCCACATGGCAGGCGTTCACTGGAGACAAAGTGGACATTTTTGTATTATTCTCTATTTAAAAAGTTTTTTTGTTCTTTACTGGCTTAATCAGAGCCTTTTCAAAACTGCAGTTTGGACAGAAACATCTATCTTTAGACTGCAGTTTTACATGAGTACTGATGGTTCACCAGTTTTACACACCTACTACCAAATCTAAAAGTTTGTTGCTTTGAAATTCTGTTTATGGGATATCTTGATGCACTTTCTCATCATGGTGATATGAGGAATGATGAGCTTGTGATTGTGAGTACCTGGATTTTGTGACCTTTTTAGGACTTTTCATGGGATAAACATACTTTGTCAGGATCATCAGGTTCTTTTTAGAGGCTACAGTCCAGTCCTATTATGAAGGAATGTCATTGGCTAGTTAGGAGATAAGTTTAAGGCAAAGGTGGAAATTAACAACCCATTCTCACTCACAACTCGTCACATATTGATGCTTGATCAGGTACCATCTGYGTCCAGTTTTGGACGCGTCGGGYACCGCATTGTCATATTTTTGAAAAGAGTAGGAAATGCGTGACCACTAACTGTCCTAGACCCTAAATATAACTTTCATTAGCCATACACATCCTATCCCCCTCAGCAAAATGTAGTATTTTTGAAGTTCATTTTAATAAGTATACTTGAGTATAAGTTTAAGTACATCAAGTATACTAGGCGCCATGTACTTGTAGTGTACTAGAAAGTAAACTGATTTAAATACACATTCGTACTAAATTGGGACGTTTTTAGTTTATACTGTTATAATGTTTATAAACTAACCAAAATGAAGTATAGCCTACTTTAAGTACTTGTCATTAGGTATGCTAAATATGTACAAGTAAATGTCCTTAAGTGTACTTTTATTTACCATGTACAATGATATAAGTGTACTAGCAGTTTACTGACAATTATAGTTCTGAAACTAAATTTGGCCCACAATAAGTTTATGAAAGTATACTCAGAAATAAACTGAAAGTAATCTTCCATGTATACTTTTAGTTTAATCATGAAACATACTACAAATAAAGCAGTCTGTGTGAAAAATGTACTACTAAAGTGTATCTTGGCCAAAACTTTAAACATTAGTATAGACTAAGTATACTTAATTTTTCAGTATACTTTTAGTACAGCCAAGTATAGTTTAAGATAAACTTGGTTAAGTATATCTCAGATAAGTACATAAAAAGTAAATTTGAAGTATACTCTTATTTTTATTTTTTGTTTGTTTAAAATGAGTACACTTAAAGGATACTTGCAAATAATACTTTTTGCTAAGGGCCTGACTTCAATACCTAAAATTAACCATTAATCCTGATCCCTCATAATAATAAAAAAACCCCTATGTGGCGCAACCCGGAAAAGCCTCAGGCATCAATGATTGATGCGACGGGGGTACCCGACGCATCCAAAACTGGACGCAGATGGTCCCTGACCAAGAGTTAATATGTTGACGAGTTGGGAGTGAGAACCTGTTGAAATTGAGGATATGTGCAATGGGTGGTGGATGTCAGAGATGGGCTGCAGAAACTAATGGAAAAAAATCAATACACAGTCCAGTAAGTATACACATACAAATTTGTGTGTGTTTTGGTAATTTTTTTCATGAATTTTATGCTTTGACAGCTCCCATCAAATAATTACAAACATTGGGCCTCATGCAAGAACATGTTCGTGTTCTTACCCTAAATGTCTCTTACTTTTGTTCGTACAAAGGGTTCATACGAACATGTCACGTCAGATTCAACAAACTCTTCTATCTTCAGGAAAAGTGCGTAAATGAGCTGCGTAATTTCCACCTGTTCGTGTCCAGCTGCTCGTGCACGCGAGAGGAGATTAGCATAATTAC
>NW_013952452.1:342123-344235 GCF_001266775.1 Austrofundulus limnaeus | reverse complement strand
GGTCTGGACCACTCGTGAATTTTGTTCGTATCTGAAAAAAATCGTAGAATACGAAAACATTGGTGAATGCCACTAAATCACTCGTACGCACAACTTCAGAACAAATCTGTGCGTACGAACAGTTTTTGCATGAGGCCCATTGTTCTGGTATTAGATATATTTGAGTGCATGACTCCAGCAGTGTGCTTTTTTTATAATTTTCATAACAAACTTAATATTTTATTTTAGCTGTTTTTGTATAGACTGCAGAGCTGTACAACTAAACTCTAAGCTCTTTTGCCCGTTCTGCGGTCTGAATGGATTAATTCGCTCAGGAGCTGATGTTAATTGGAATCCAGTACTGTAACTGAGAGAATATACAAATATTGATTATCTCTTTATTTCAGTTTCTGCCCACGATGGACTCTGCCTATCAAACTGAACACAGCTGGCAGAGAATGTGGGGGGTGGACTAAGTGGGKGGGTGGAAAGTATTCCTCAGCATTTCAGCTCTTTTGGATGAATGAACACTGCTGTCTGTAGGTTTTCTACAGAGTAAAAAACTGCTTAGTTCACTCAAAATGACGCACTGAAACAGAAGAAAACTATACAAGCGATGTATTATTGTTAGTTTTTATTTTTTTGCATTTTTTTGGTGTAAAGTAACTGATAATTCTTTTCTGGAGAGTTTTAAAAAAATCACAGTGGAAAATAAATGCAGCATTTCAGCTCTGTGCCTCGTTTCAGCTGTTCACGACTCTGATCGTTTTGACACATATACACCAACTGCATGTGTTTCTTTTTGAGCTGCTTTGAAACAAAAGAAAAATTAAATTTAATAAGCAGTTTACACAGCTCTGTGGGAAATGTACAAGTGAGACACTGAACCATTCACGGGATCAATCACACATGCATGATTTTGGTCAGTGGGAGGAAATAGGTAAAAATAATAWTTAAAAATATCCTTTTAGGAGAAACTGTAAACTCCACACATGTTCCTGCAGCCTTCAGACTGTCAGGCAACTAACCACTGGTTCACCGTGCTGCCCTAATCAAAACCTTTTTGTTTCAGTTTCAAAATTGCCTTTTTTTTTTGTTATTTTTTTTTGTGTGTATTACTCAAACTTTTCTACTTTTTGGCTAATGAACTCTGCTTTTGTTTGTATATCGTTCTTTCTTTTCCTTTCTGTAACTCTAACTTTCCATCTTTTGTGCCATAAACTCACCCACATGAAAATCTGAATCAATTCTGTCAAGTCTTAATCTCGTACTCCTGTGTGYTCACACTCAGCTGCACACTTGTGCRCTCACCGACCCACAACCCACTGCTGGTAGTGTATCACTWGGAGACAGAGGGTCATGCTTCATGCAGCTCTGAGCCGATCAGTCCTGGCTGAGAGATCTTTGAGCCAGACGAGTCTAACTGATCAGGCCAGGGGTGTGTTCCACAGTGCACGTTTAGTGAAATCTCTTGGTTATCTTTTCCAGAAAGTGTTAACTTAACTTGTTCACTGTCAGCCTGATGGCATACCATGATATTACACAATGCTTTACAGAAAAAAAAGTGGCCRAAACATTTCTMRTTTAAAAGTAAGGTAGTGGTACTTTACAGGTACAACTCTKTCTTGAACTTTTACAGWAAATAAAAAAGAGGGGCAAGTAGGATCAATTTTCACATGCAATCAGRTTTTATTTTTGGCAGCCCCTTAGATGGAGCTATTACTGTGAAAGAAGAAAACTAAAAAAAGGTGGGGACGCAGAGTTTTTTCTAAGATTCATTAAACAACTTTACCAATACAGTCAGGTTTCTGATGATGTATCGTACTTGAAAGTAAATTCGGGTTACCTAAAACCTAACATTTGAACTACAAACATTACAGCAGTTTTCAAAAATGTTCTTGATGTTTGTTTTGAAGTAATAGTGTTGTTCCTTATTTTATGTTTACYACTGGTTTAAAAGGAAGTGTGCATCTTAGGTTTAGCAGTTGTCATGGCAAACTAAAGTACCAGCTTCATTATTGACTTTATTCTATTAGGTTTATGTGAACATATGCAGTCTTTTAGAAGAACATCTTGAAGATCAAGGATTTGATCCCATATTCAGGGATAAAAAAAAACTCCAATGCAAATATT
>NW_013952452.1:326826-341897 GCF_001266775.1 Austrofundulus limnaeus | reverse complement strand
ATATTTTATTTATTTAAAAACGGTGGAATATTAGTTATCTTCAGAAACCGTTTTGTTGCTGAATTCAACATTTCATGCAAAACAGAAGAAAAAAAGTCCCCAATTTTTTTTTCGCGATGACCTCAATTTCATCATCATTTTTGTGTAATTCTATGTTTAAACATATATTTTAAAGAAACCACCAATGTTTATGCACAGACAACTAAATTTAATCTTTACTTTTCAAATTAGTTAAAGAAGAAACCCACCACCCTTTTGCAAAATCACATCAAAAACACTGAAGGAGTCTCATCAGGGGGGCATCCTGTCACCAAAGACCTCCCATACACTAGCTCCAGGGTCAATGGATTACTACTGACACACAGAATCAGTCATTGTGAGCACCTCTTTAATTACTCAGATAAATAATTGATTAGTTTAAACAGCCAGACCCACCAGGGTTRTTGCTCAGGCTAACTGAATGTTAAAGCACAGAACTTGTGCAAAATTGAACAAACTGAACAAGAGTTCAATATTATGGACTTGAAATTCAGACCAAGTCATTGGTTTCTCAAAACAATTTTTGTAAAACTTGTGTTTTTACTTTAAAAACCTGTTTCCAACTATTTTTAGATGAGCTTAAGTTTGTTTTTTCTGCTTCTGTTGCATGGTACATTGAAGCTACAATTCAGATTTTGTTAACCAGTGTGCTAGGTTGTTTTGTTTTTTTACCATTTCAAAAATTTGTTTGAATTTCGCTTGACGTTTAGATAAACTATGGACATTTAAAATAAATTTATACCACATGAAAACTCTGTCATAGGCTGATCCAACCTACTCATGGGACATTTGGCTTCTTTTTCCATTAGATCTTTAAACAAAAGTTGTTTTATTAAAGTATGAAAACTAACAAAAAAAAGAATTTGAACTTAGAAAAAAAATTAAATGCCCTAGCAGTGCTCTGGCTTTCCTGGAAGCACTTCAGTACAAAAACAGCCTGTGTTAAAGTGCTTCTTGGGTTCTACACATAATGTGCTTTTTTAATAGGACAAACCAACACATGAATGTTGCAAAGTTCACAGACCTGTTTTTTTTCCAAACACATAAACAGCAAATTTATATATAAAAAACATCCTTTAATTTTTATGGCATGGGGGTCACTCTGACCTATACAATTCAATTAATTTTAGCAAAAAAGAAAAGCCTTTCTCAGGGACTACAAACTTATTTCAATGAACAATGGGTTCTTTTCCTGAGGTATTCAACCAATGGGAGCGCTGCACCTTTAATGGAATCGTCCATCACCAGGAATCTGCCCCTAGACATCTCAAAAAGAAATGGAACAACAAAAGAGGGCATCCTTAAAGACCTGAAACAGTGGACAAAGCATAGCAAAGGAACAGGATGATAAAAGAACATTTAATCACTTAAAATATTTCCAACAAACTCGTACGACAATGAAGTGTTTTCTAAAAATGTTGTGAAAATTTGATTAAATTTAATAGATCTAGTTTTCAAGAGAGATGTGGGCCTGAAGTCAGCCTAAACATGCATATATGTTTTTATTTAAAACTAATATGAGCATTTTTTATGGCACCCATATCTTTTCTTACTTTTCCTGCACATGAGCCTGGTTTGTTTCTTGTGTTTGAAATGTATAAGATGTTAGCATGTGTTTGTTTTTATGTGTTACACAATATAACTTGTATAAATATGGGTTATAAAAATTTATTTTCATTTCCTGCATTGTTCATTTCAGTTTGACTCATGGAGCTCTTGTGTCTCCTGACACACGCTGCACTTAAACAATCATGTGGAGTTTTAAAAGAGGAATCAGTTTTCAGTGGTTTGGAAAGCAATCTCATAAATTTGTGGCTTACTTTCTCCTGGACGCATTGATAGAACAGGTTACATAATAACAAAGACAAGCAGTAACTCAGCATTTGTCGTCATGATGCTTTGAAAAGCTCCCAACCTRAGTTCACCTCGATGGCTTCTTAGGGTGCATTCACACCAGTAAAGTCCTTTGGTCCGCTTGTTTGGTCTGGACCAAATAGCAGACTTTTTTTTTCCTTTGGTGTGGTTTGCATTCACATTGTGCTTTTTTGCAAGTGGACTATAATTTATAAACAAAACCACGCAGGTGACAATCATTGCTCCCATTGAACAGAAATGACGGGGGCGGGACAGAGTACAGACTTGAAAATAAAGATGGTGTTAATACAACTGACTATTAAGAATATCAAGAGCAGCTCATTCAGTGGAGGTTTTGTGATGATGTACTTATAATTTTGTGACGTCATTGTCAAATGAGTGCCGCAACCTAAAGATGCATTCTCTGACCCACAATGGCTCATTGCCTGTAGTGTATTATCAGCATTAGCAATACTGGAGGGCTAATGTTGCTTTGCTACGGTGGCTTGTGAAGTCCAAAAAGGTACGTTTCCTGTAGTTGGTTCGCTTCAAGGCCGGTCTGTATTCACACCAGAAGTGAAACACACCAGAGTTTCTTTGGAAGCGRACCAAGACCACCTCAAAAACGGGTCTTGGTCTGGTTGTTTGATTTGCACCAGAGTTTGCAAATCAATCAACCAGACCGAGACCCATTTTTGAGGTGGTCTCGGTCTGTTTCTTTGGAAGCGGACCGAGTGCATGAGTGTATCCACACCTGCATAAAAGGTCCGGACTAGTGGTCCCCAAACTACGGCCCAAAATAATGTGTGTTACCAGTACCGAGTCTTCCTCTTCCTCTAGAGTTATTTGGTTATTATTTATTTCACAGATAGTTGCATTTATTTCCTGACTTTTTTTTTCTGCAAAGATACCAGAAAGGGTTATTTGGTTATTATTTATTTCATAAATACTGTTGTTTAGTTCATTTTCTGGTTTCTGGAAAATAATAAATGTTTACGATAAGGCACCCCTGCGACAGTCACACTTTTTCTGTTACAAACTGACCCCGGCCCCCCATCAGAGAAGGGAAAGGTTATGTGGCCCTCACAGAAAAAAAGTTCAGGGACCCCTGGTCCAGACCAACTGGGGAAACAAAATCTGGTCTGTTTAAAGTGGACCAAATGTGTCAGGTGTGAATACACCCTTACAAATACACAAAATGTTATAGCATGAGTTCTCTAAGAATTAGATCATCTCATCACATGGCTTGTTTCAGCACRAAAGTAGATAATAGAATATGCAATTACTCATATTTCATTTGGGTAATTTGTACATTAATGCAGAAATATGCTCGGCAGCTGGAATGTTATTTCTTAAAAAAAATGTTTTTTGTTTCTTCCATTAAGACAAACTAGAACTCTGTCATGAGGGAAACAATCATCTTTGATTCATGCCGTGACAGTAAGTAACTTGAAAATGAGTGGGTGCCAACCTTGAGGTCCATATAATTGTTATTCAGTCCCACTGTTATCCTCTACATTACACAGCAGGCCTGTAGAAACTCCAAGCACCACGGTGCATAATGAAACACTGCTGTGGATTTACAGCAGCGCAGGTTGGGTAATATATCATGAGGAGCAAACTGGATCATTAAAAGGCATTGATGTGAACTTTGTAACTTCAAGAATACATTTATTGTGAAAGAAAGTTGTTTTCATGAAGTGTTGTTAACATAGGTAGACACAAAATTGTCTTTAAAAATGTACTTTTCAAAAAATTTAACCTCACACCTATAAAAAATCTTTTTTTTTTTGTTTGCTTGCTGTGTTTAAAAATTGTAAAAAGCCTTTAAAGTGTCAAAGTCACAGACTCATGGAAATCAAAACTTGACAGTTTGGCAACTTTTATTAGTTAAAGCTGTTGGTATTCACTTTACCTTGAACTTATTTGTGTTTTTTTTTCTTGCTGAAAGTTCTATTTTGCATTTCACAATGAGACTTTACCTGAAGAGTTTTTTTTTTACTTAGAAGCATTAGAAAAAAGTAATAGAACAGAATTTAAAATGTACAAAATAGAAACATTAAAATGTGTTATATTTAACAAGAACCGAGTGCAATTATGTTATAAATGTAAAAACATTGGGCCTCATGCAAGAACCGTTCGTACGCACAGATTTGGCGGTGCGCAACCACCCTTCTTCTGAATAAATGTAAACACAGTAACACAGTTGTTTACACTTAAATTAAAAAATATTTGACCAAAGAAAAACCGGAGCTGGACTAGAGAGAGATGAATATGATTTAGATTTTTATTTCTGTGACTGTAACGGCCCACAGGAGATGCATTAACAGCACATTTCATTCCTTTAAGCAGCTCCTTTAAKTCCACATGACGTTGCTAAAGAGAACAATTTTTTTTCTCAATCTCGGAGAGCAGGACTACAATCTCCGAACTCGTAAAGTTCTTCTTTTTTACTTTGCAATGTCGTTTATGAATGGACACTTCCTGGTATGTGGGGCAGGAAACATAGCCTTATATGGTGTTTTTGGGGTGGAAATTATGTAAATAACTTCTCCTCGTGCACGAGCAGCTGGATACGAACAGGTGGAATTTACGCAGCTCATTTACACACTTTTCCTGAAGATAGAAGAGTTTGTTGAATCTGACGTGACATGTTCGTACGAACCCTTTGTGCGAACAAAAGTAAGAGAAATTTARGATAARAATACGAACATGTTCTTGCATGAGGCCCAATGATTCTAAATACCTAAAAGCAACATTAGTGGAGGATTACAGCCCAGAGGTTCAGATTTGGACAAAAGCTCAGAAACCAACCTAGTCATTGCAAAAGTAAAAAAAAAAAAGGAAATAACTGAAAAGGCTGCTGTGTTAGTCATTTCTCTCAGAGTAAGTTTGCTAAGAAAAACAAGAAACGTGAACTTTTTTAAACTTTAGAGACAAATGACTTGCAGCTTACGCTGAACTCATTGGTCCTGAAAACAAAAACATCTCACAATAACAGCTAATTTCTGAAAGCACTGAGAGGATTTTTGTTCATCAACTGATGTAGTTGTAGTTATAATGTTTTGTTGATGCGACACATTGAGGGGCACTGCGAAACATGAAATTATTAACAGACGAATCGTAATTAAATCAAATCGTAGGACCAATAATTTCACTCCTGCTCATGCAGTCAGAGATAACAAATCTTTTGTTTACTTAGTAAATTTTGGTTCAGACTTAAGACGCTGGCAGTGGTATAAACAACCATCTGTCATGCAAATTAGAAAGGTCCTCTCTAAGCTGTGAAACATCTGTTAATTTGTGTCCTATATAGTGCCTTTTTTTTTTCTGTGAAGCTCATGGGAGCACCTGTCAGGCAATTCCAGGTGCACGAGACAAGGTGTGAATGTAGGTGCCTGCTAATTAGTAAAAGGTTTTCAGATTCTTTGCTACTTACCAAATTTTTCCAAATGTATTCATTTAATATCAATACTTAGGTCAGCTAGCTGTGCCCTCTCAGTTACTTTCTGAGAGTTTTATTAAAATCTGTCTGCAGGTTTATTAGATATTTTGCTAACATCACAAACACAAACWGACTCGGGCATGAGCAGAAACATTGCTGCCTTTGGCTGTCGGCCATAATTGCTGGAAATGTGATTTTTGGCAAAAAGCTGGAGCTTTTAGTTTCACCTGACGCCAACACGGTGCACACAAGGAGGCCGTCACACTCAGTCACAGTTTAAAGAGACTGCATCTCTGCTGTTGGCACTTTGACAGCTTTCACTGTGTTAATGACGTGGATCCAGAGAGACTCTCAAATTCAACCAACTTCAGCATCAAGTGTTACTGAAAGGCCAGGTTTGACAGCACAATGTCAAAACTACCAAACAGTAGATGAAGACAGAAATGTTTGTATTTTTCCCCAAAATGTTATTTATCTGGTAAATAATGTGCCTCTAAGTTGATTAAGCTCTTGCCATTAATATTTAAACTGATAAAACTAAGATGTCCATCATTTTCCTTTGTGTTAGGAGTTTATGCCCAAAGCTTTTCTTCTCTCTGCCAAGGCTGTTTCTCATTAAGGCTGTTTTCTGTATTATTATCTGACATTTTGGATTTTAACATTAAATTTCTCATGCACTTTTTATCACCATAGATGTGTCAGTGATGGGAAGGTTTTTTTATGTGTCCATGGCTTTGGTTCCAAATTTTGGCAGCCCACTCACATCTCCTCCAAGTTATTTGCCTACCTGATCCTGGAAATGTCACTTAGAAAGCCGTGGTAGACAGCCAGTTTCCTCTCGTTCTCATCTTCTGTCTGCCTCCTTTTCTTCTTTCCTCGTTTTATCTGCTCCTCACTCCCTGCCCCTCTCTGTTCACCTCTCATATCATTCTATCATGCGTAAAACTATCTCTCCATCGCCAGGGAATAGGTTGACATTTGCAGTTGGATATTGTAGTCATTTGCTTTGCTCTAAAATACCTGAACATACAGAACCCTACCATCCACTTGAGACTGTCAAATATCAGTGGCGATGATCTCTCACTTGARTCTGAAGCTCATGACCATATGGACCGAATTCATGAATATTTTCTGCATATATTTCACCAGAAATTCTGGTTGTACGAAGTAACCAGTATTTCTGGTTGTTTGCACATGAAACTCGATTGTGCACACAGAATATTTCATTTATGCACATGCTTTTGTATTCCTCKTACAACTTTATGTACCTTCATAATCTTTTTACCTGAGTCCCACGGGGCTCCAGTGTGTAGGCAGCAGCTGTTCCACTGGGATGCATTCGTGAATTATTGATAGATAAGGTTTTCATCTCTGAAGAATTAATTAGTAGCAAAGGAAACACAGAAGCTGCCCTTTAGTCGCATATACAATTTACCTGCTTAGAAAAACTTGTACTACATTTTAATGATCAAAAAGGGTAAATTAAAGTGTATCATTGTCGTGTTCATTGGTCCCATCTGGCTTGCTTATAAATTAGAAAAAGCACTGTTATATTTTTTTAAATGTCCCTGCAGACTTAATCTTTTTTATGGCGTTTTGCTTTAAAACAACGATGACTTTGCTGTTGTTCTCACTCACTATTTGTCAGTAACTTCAAGGTTACAAGTTACAATAGAACTTCAAATTGTTAATTTTCATTAATGTACAAATATAACAGAATATTAATTTATTAGATTTATGATTTTCATGTTGTTGAGGTTTATAGTCAATTTAAAAAGTGACTATTTTTCAAATGACCACAGAGCCCACAAGGGGACATGGAGGGATTTTTCTGTGTTCCCACGCAATACTTTACATTACATTGCATTGCATTACCTCGCAAAACTTTTTGCATTACCTTGCAGTATTGTTTTGCGCTCCCTCGCATTTTGTATGAACATAATTGATCAGAGTCTTATTTTGAAATATCCAGTTATCGAAAAAGAATGTGTTGCCACAAGTTCGGTATATTGACATTGATATTGCGTGGCTGCACTGAGTTAAAATATCAGCATATTATATAACCTGTACAGTACTTCCATGCATGGCTGTGTGATATATTCAATCTGAAGCTGAATTAAAGTAGTAGGCTAACTCGCTAATGGTGAACATATGAATTTGTTAATGAACACATTCACAACATTAATAACAAATAAATAAATTAATAACATTTTCAGTTTTTACGTTGACCAACTGTTGTGATACAGTTATTTTGTTCATTCGATCCAGCACTTGTTTGTTTGTTTATTTATTTATTTATTTATTATTTTATAAGAAAATTGAGTGTTCGCTAACTGAAATTGTGATGAAACCACCTGAATGTTGAATAGATTAAAATGTGAAGGGAAGGACCATACAACATCAGTGACTGGAGTGAACGGTGGTTTAATGCTCTCTGTGAAGACATGAAACCAACGCTGAATGTCAACCGGAAGTCCCGGTCTATAAATACATGGTTCTTCGGTGCCTGGTCCGCCCACTACAGGCCTACGGCTGAATCACAGACAATCATACAAACATCCTGTCCTCATGTTTGATTAAGGGTTTTTATGTGTTGTGATGTTTCAGGCATGTATCTAAACCTATTTTAATCAGGACATAACAATAGTCAAACAATAGATTATACTACTATAGAATCAATACTTAAAAAGGAAAATTATGAATATGGTGTGGTGCTTTTAAAATCAGTTTCTAAATGACTAAATAAATTTCTTCAGTTTAATTTAGACAATAAGATCAGAAAAGAAGATCAGGGCTAAAGGACATTTATTTTTTACAATATGACCCTCTTTGTATCAAACAGTTCTTGCTTTTTAAGCAAGGGACTGGCGATAAACTGGGTTAAAGCTAACTAAACAAATATTGCTTGTTTCGTAAATTATAAAACAATATAGGGATTTTCTGTTCATGGATCCAGAACAGAAAGTACTAAAACACTGTGATAAAAAAGTTACTCATAAAATGTTGGTAAAGATATCTATATTAAATAAGAAAAATGCCTTTGCATTTGTATTTCTTAGACATCTCAGAGCAGGGAAAAAGAAATCAAAGCAAGCAGCTATGACAGACGCTTCATAAACAAAGATACAAAGAAGATAATTGAATCAAATCTAATTTAATTGAACTGAATTGAATCACACTATATTAGCCCTGAAGGGAAACTGTATTGCTGCTGTTCATTATATAATGTAAAAAGTAGTTTTAAATAAATGAAATAGAAGTGATTGAAAAAGAAAAAAATCCTGTTGAGGTTGTTGGTTTTCCTGACAGTCTTATTAAAGAGCTGATGAAGGTTCAGATCAGCTGACTGATGCAGTGTAATGCACATGTGCTGCAGACTCAGTGTAAGCTGTGTGAAGGTAAATATGTATTCAAATGTTGTGAAAGCATAGCCAGTAGTATAGCAGTACAGGCCCTGAGGGGGTTTCTATAGCCTGATTAATGAGAGTTAATCCTTAGTTTCAAGAGGCATTTTCAGTGAATGTTAATCTTTCTGTTTAACAAGAAGAACACATTCTTTACCAAAGCATCTGTTGTACATAATCCATGCTAGGGTCATCATTTTTTAAATTCTGATCCTAAAAATCCCTTCACATAGTGTGGTCCCTCTTCCACCTCACACTCGCACAAACACACACACACACACACACACACACACACATTCAATGAAGTAAAGGGGCCCTGAGGAAATAACTGGAGGGGCTGATAAATATTTTTCTTTACACCTCCATTCTTATAAAATCCACCTGCTCTCTATTAAGTCCCTCTCCTATTTTATTCATTTCTTCCTCATTCTGTATGTGTCGGACCTGCGACACGTGTTTATGAGCGGCGTGCAAAATCTGAACCACTTAACCTGAAAAATACTGAAACTAGAACTGCAGGTAAATTGCTCGACTCACATTTGTGGGAGTGAATATGAAGCAACTGGCTGCATTTTAAAACCGATTTGCGGTCACACAAAGGGATCCTTCTGCAACATTTCAGCATCTTAACCAGTGCAGACAAGCTTGTGGTCTTTCATGAAGCTAATTAAACGTAGCTTAAGGAGATGATGAATTGTAGGTGGGAAAAAAAATTATTCATCAACAATTGCTGAGAGTAACAGTAATTTTGTGAAGTGAACGATGACACTGAAAACAATAAGAACAGAGGTAAAAGAAGATGAAGAAGAAAAAAACATGGAGACATTTGACCCCAATCAGTTCTTTGTCCACGTTTTCAACATCAGAACAAAGAAAGACCAGCAATTTTGTGTCATTTCGTAACCAGTGGTTGCTGCAGCATTAGGTGTGTGTGTGTGTGTGTGTGTGTGTGTGTGTGTGTGTGTGTTGGTACAAGTGAAAACAGGAAAGAAGTTGGAGAATATTGTTTGTTGAATTAACATGAACTGTTACCAGGAAGTAAATCCTGACACTCTTCAATTGAAAAAACAGGGACTAAAATAATCATAAAAAATCTGCACAACAGTAAAAGACTTACAATGTATACTATTGTTTATTTTTATGACGAAATTAACCACCATCCTTAGCACAGAGTCTAAGCACTAATATCACTTAAAGGGTCTTTGTGTATTTTTTTGGGCATATAATGTGGAAAATGAACACATTGCTGGGACGGTCTGAGCTCACCTGCTGGCCAGGTGTGATCTTTGAGTTGAATAACACTGCTTTTGATTTGGAGAATGAGGTGAATGTGAGAGTTGCATTTTTTATTTCTAGAGAGCTTTGATGTCTTTGTTTGCAGTGGTGTTGAGGCAAGTGGTCGTAATGTTGTGGCTCTTTCGCAGCATAAACAAATGAGAACCCGTTTGACCTGGTGGGAGGTCGGGAAGTTGTAAAACATTTCCTTTTTCAGAATGAACTGCACACATATTAGCACATTTTTGGGCTTTCAGCAATAAATGTAAACAATATCAATGAGTGGTCTTCACACACGTGCACAAAAGAACATAGCGAGAGGCTCTTGACCAGCTTTTAATAGAGCCTGTAAGGCCATTCACAAATTTCTCTCTGCGTGAAACTAAATGCACTCTGAACTGAGTGCGTTTCTGAATGAGTGAAATGGTCTGCGCTTTTAAAAGCTTGCACATAAGAAGCTTTTTATTTTCACGTATGCATCCTGCTGCTTGTGTTTCCTGTGTGCCACCTAAAGTGAGTCAMTCTGTTGTCGCTCGTGGGCTGTTTTCAGGTCAGCTTGCCCTGAATGATACTACAATGCAAGACTTTCAGATTTGTGCCAAGTTTTTGATTTCAGTGTGTAAACCAGGAAGAGGCGTGAAAAATGAGCATCTCGGCTTTGTCTCAATTCAGGGGCTGCAGCCTAATCAGACTGAGGCCCTAAAGGGCTCGACACACGGGCAGCGACAAACTACAGCGATCAACGGCTGTCATCGCAGCCAGGGTGAAACCCGACACAACGATAGCGATTGCAGCGTTGCGAATCGCGCTCTCAGATCGCTTGTCTTCACGAAATTTGATTGGTTCTTGACTCTGAAGGCGGGTGTGCATTACGGACGTGTAAACTAAACAAATATTGCGGTGCTAATGATATTGAAAAACAAACATACACCAAGATACAGTTTTATGAGGAAAAAGTTACCATAAACTTCACTCTGGTGCCAATAAATTCCCACAAAGCTTTTTAGTAATCACTTGGTGAAAGTGTTAGCTAACTGCAGTGTGTAGCATACTCTCCTCTCATTGGTCAGTCAATGAAACCCTCGCTGATTGGTTGTACGCTAAGCAACAGCGACAAAAGTTGAACATTTTTCAACTTTCACATGTCACGTCGCAAGCTCGCGTGTGCACGTCTACGTGTACGAGTGCGAAATTTCACATGCACTATTTTCGGTCGGTTAGCTGGAGGAGGGCAAGCAATTGTCGCCTCACCGCACAGGCTCCATAGGAAATGAATGGAGAACGAGCGACGTCGCCTCCCGTGTGTCGAGCCCTTAACACATTCTCACTCCCAACTCGTCACATATTGACCCTTGGTCAGGTTCCCTCTGCGTCTTATTTTGACACGTCAGGTACCCCCTTTGCATCAGTTATTTATGCACCAGGCATTTCCACACTTTCTCAGCATCCGGTTTTGATGCGTTGGGACGCAAAATATAGAGGTCTTTCAGTTGGGGTCTGTAGTTAATATTAGGGATCAGTGTTCATGGTTAATTTTAGGTAGTGGGGTAAGGGATAGGATGTCTAGGGTGAATATTAATTGTAGGGTTTGGGACATGTAGTTGATGTGAATTTCCTACACTTTCTAAAAAATGGTTAATTTTAGGAATCGGGGTTGATGGTTAATTTTAGGTACTAGGGTCAGGGACAGGAAGTCTAGAGTGAATAAAGGTAATTTTAGGGTTTGGGACTGTTATTTTTTGCATTTTCTACACTTTCTGAAAGTATGACAACAGATCCCGCTCCATCTCATCAATAACTGAAGCGAGGGGGGTACCCGACTCRTCAAAACCGGACACAGAGGGAACCTGACCAAGCGTCAATATGTGACAACTTGGGAGTGAGAATGGGTTGGAGGCCTACATAGGCCACACCATTCAGTGTAGGTTGCATAAAACGGCTGTGAAATGAGACGGCCTATCTTTCACATAAAGTGTGTTTACCATAGTGATCAGTTTTCCGTTACATGTGGTAGGGCAGTGTTTCCCAACCATGGTTCTCAAAGCACACGGCCCTGCTCTTACACACCTGATTGAGATGATTCCAGTTCAACAAAAGCCTGCTGATCAGTAATCAATGGAAATCAGTTGTGTTGAAGCAGGGAAACATCTAAAGCATGCAGGACAGTGTGCCTTGAGGACCAGGGTTGAAAACCACTGCTGTAGGACATGTATTCACGTCTTTTCACTGGAGGAATAACTTCACAATTAAAATGTTACATGTAAAAGAATAAAAAAGATGAATAAATTGGGTTGAGCTCTATCGCTACTTGTAATTGCATTTTATTTAACATCTCATTTGCAGCATTAATTTCATCAGTCAAAGGCCCTGATTCTGTCACACTACAATGTTTTTGCCTGTCAACCTGTGAGCCAAACCCTTACCCAAACTAATTTAAGTATCCCTCTTTGACCTTTTGGAGTAAATTCACAAGCCTAGTCTCTATGTAAAGCTATCAATCTGAATTTTTAACTTCAGCAGTCATATTTTTGTAACTAACTAGTCTTTAGTTATTGAAGTTAAAACACACCACAAYCATTAACTTTTAAATTTCCAAAACTGCAAATAAAAAAGGTAACTTGATTGGCTACACAGCTGTGTCAGAATGAAGCTCAGACCTGATTGGCCGATTCTAATCAATCAGTCACAGCCACCACAAACAGGTCGGACATGAGGAGCTTGTCACACATTTTGTGCTCTGAAGAGTCTACAGATGAACCCAGTTGGTCAAAAGAGGTGTCCATCGAAAGTAGACAACCAATCAAATTCTTTGAATAGCCTATTATGCAATTTCAAAGTCTTGGAAGGTTTGGAAGAGGGAGGAAGTAACCACAAACTGGGAATGTACCGTGGGCGGTTTATTGCCAACTTGTGAAAATTTTGTTATAAGTGTTTTACTCATATCAGCTATATATTCAATCTAATTGTTAACATCACATTATGTATATAGGTCCAAAATGGACTTCCAGTAGATGTTTTTAAATTCTATCTTCAGCATTGTCAAACTTTTAATAAGTTGGCATAAGTTGTCTAAAACGTCATAGTGTGACAGACAAACTTACATTTAAAAATAAATTATTCGGTCCGTGATGAATTTCTAAACTATGCCGACTTGGTTAAAAATTAAAAAAAAATATTTATTAATGAATACTCCGCCAGCTTTGTTTTCCTGTTTAATTCGCCGACTGTGCAATGAATCCTGGGATATCATCGGCCGGGAAAGATACTCTTGAGACACTTTTGAGATTTCGTGGGCTGCATTTGTCGGCCGCATGAAAACGAGCCCTCCCATTGGGACAGCCTTCGGCGTGGGGCAGTGACGTAAGCGGCCAACAAATGTGCACTCAGGAGGACGSAGCCCCTGAACTGATCAGCCTTAAACTGCATTATTATGTTTAAAGGACAATCAAAGCTGTTGTAATTCACTTGTTTTCCCATGAGATTTAACGTTTGTGTGTTTTATTAATGGGTTGCATTATGTATTCAGAACAAACACATTGTGTCTAAGTCTAAAACTTACAATTTCTATTTTTTTTTCTCTCTCCTGTCTCTCACCTCCATCCTTCCCATCCTGTTCTACCCCCCTCTTCATCTCTCTCTGTCTTCACATTCATTTGCTCCCCACAGAGAAGTGTGATGAGGCTCTAGCCTCTCCTCTGCCTCACACGGCCTTCACCAGCTCATCTGTCTTCTCCAGTGGATATGCACCTGGATATGCCAAGCTCAACAGGAGAGGAGGTAGGCATATATGTCCACTCACACTAACAGCAAAGGAAAAAAAGCACCACAAACGTCCCTGCATTCACACATAAACGCATGTCGTGGTTGAGATCTGTGTTCACATTTATTTTAGACACACAAAAAGAAATCGAGTAAAGGTCTAATTTAGATACATGTGCATACAACCTTATGAGTGATTTTTGCCGATGACACGCTGAGAGATGAATGGCCGAGTTTCCATATAGTGACACGAGTCACAGTGCCTTACAGCTGCTCTCACCCACTACCTCTTTCCTTTTCCTCTTCTTTTCTTCCGACACTTCTCTCTTTGCAGGCCTTCTTCCCTCCCCACCACCCCCCAAGTCTTTGGTTTTAATCATTATCTCAGTGGCTCAGGCAGAAGCTCATTTCCACATCAGTCTGCAGCTAAAAGAGACATGGACAGACAATTACACCCCTTTATGTTTATACAATTAATAATTCATAGTTTCCCATCTAATGGAGTCACCCTGCAGCTGAGGCTACTGAGTGGAGAACGCAGACCTGGCAGGAAAAACGAGGTGATCTGAGGTTTTTAATCAAATGAATAAATGTTATGATAGAGGACACAAGTGGTACTTTGTTTTCTAACCTGCAAGAAGAGAAGAGGAATCCAACAAGTGCAGATTTTGTTGCTTTATTGTTGCAACACGTGCTTTTTTTTATTGACACAGTTCAGAAGGAATGCAAGTCTGCTTAGATAATTAGAGAATGCATTTAAATCTGAGCCCACAAACAAACTGAATGCTCACTTTTCCCTCAAATTCTGTGTATTTTTACTCTTATATAAAAGAAAAGAACACCCTTATGGAACAGCCACATCAAATAACATCATTGATGAACGTCTCCCACCCCATGCATAAAGCAGTGGCTGAACTGGAGAGCTCCTTCAGCAACAGACTGCTGCATCCGAGGTGCACAAAGGAGCATTATCGCAGATCCTTCCTCCCAGTAGCTGTCAGACTCTATAACCAGCACCATGCCCAAAAATCACAAAAAGTGTTTACGAAACTCACAGGAAGTGTTTACACACCTGCTGCTGCCCGTACAATCATTTGTACTGTAGTTATTCATTGTCATTACTCATCTGAACAATTATTTGCACAACTACTCATTTGTTTTACTAATCTGAGCAATCATTTGTTTTGTTATTACCCATTTTAACCTTTAAACAATTCTGCTGTAATTGCACATCTGTGTTTCTTGTCTGCACTGTCAAACTTAACAGTTAATAGTCTGTTGCGATTGTTTTTCAC
>NW_013952452.1:317943-325998 GCF_001266775.1 Austrofundulus limnaeus | reverse complement strand
TATTATATTACATTACATTATATTATATTATATTATATTATACTATATTTTTTATTAGTAGTAGTAGTATCGTTGCTAGTTAGTGGTAATTTTTTTTGTGCATTGTCTATAGTTTGTAAACTAGTGTGTGAACCTCTGTACTGATGCTGCTGTGACACCTGAATTTCCCCTTGACGGGACAATAAAGGCTATTTCTATTCTTTTCTAGTCTATTCTCTATGAATTTCACATGATCACAAGCAAATAGTTTTGCTCATGTGAAAGTTGACGTGTGAAATTAACATGGAAATATAAAATTTGCCAATAGAATTGTACTGTTACTAGTTTAATTTTCTTTCCTTTCTTTTGTAAAGTAGYAATCAAATTTCAATTTGCGGTGAATCAATTGTTTGGCAGCGCTAGTCTGAACGCCAGCAGAAATGCTTCGTTTCCTCGACCAAGTGAGGTCCAGAAATCTAAATTAAATAACCCGTCCCTAATAGGAGGACAGTCGGTGTCACATTCGTTACTTCACACAGTAGAGAACAACAGAAGTTAATCATCCTGACATGTATGTATGCTGACTCAGCAAAGTTGATTAGGAAAGTGGATGTTTACTCTAATATGTACTGGATCCACTTCTTGGATATTTATTATATTTTATGCTGAATAGGCACATCTAAACTCCTCCTGATGCTGTAAATTAAGAGTTTGGTACTTTGTCACGTTAGTGAGAGTATATCTATCTTTCTTGTGAAGTTTCTGTGTTTTGCAGTAAATTATCTCACCGCTATCCRRGCCCTCCTTAGCTCTTTTTCCTCCCTCACCAGCTGTCATCCTCACTCACATCACTGCAGTCCACAGTATGAGTATGTTCTTATAAGCTATTCTCCTCCAGTTTCCCAGTGCTATAAAACAGGGGAGGCACAAAATCAATGAAACGCAATTAACAGCCCAACATGCTGCAGCGAAACCTATCTTTTTATTTTTCTCATATCTCCCTTTTTTTTTTCCTGTGATCCACACACCCAGCCCGAACAGGCAGAGCGAAGCACGACTGGACGACAAACAGATTCAATCAGAAGCTGATTCAGTTTGAAATATGCCAACATTCTGTCAAAATGAGTATTTTCAGGACATGTCCAAAGCCCAGTGAATATGCGGCGTGAAAAAAAGTTTGAACCGTGCAGCCACACTACGGAAGGTGTGAGTCCTGAACGTTTCATTTCCTCAGTGAAGGAAGACCATCAGTGGAACTGCTCGCTCATGTGAAACAAAGCCTCATAGTTGTAAATGTCCACTGGTATTTTGGATTTTGACCAATCAAAGCTGGTGTGTGTCGTCTCAATCACTGATTGGTAGGTCTTTTCTGCAGATTTTGAAATAACTGTAATGATTTTTGTCCACATTTATGCATTAAATGATTAAATGATGGGAGGACTGTAGGAAAGAATTGATGATCCTGCACACAATGCCTTGACAAAAATAAGCTGTGGGCATTATTTTATTTGAAAAGTTATTCAGAATAGGAGCCTCGCTGTCTGTGTTAATGGCTTTTAAACACATTCCTTACTAAAGTGGCTATCACTTTTTTGTGTAAATTATTTTATACAAAGGGTGATGTAATACATAACAGTGGATTTGTGAGATTATACAGCAGTATTTTCATAGACTAATTCATTTAATTGTCAATTGATGTATTTCACTGTTTCATAAAATATTAGCTTATCAATGTGCTTGATTTTCTTTTATTTCCATTTTTTCTGCCAGGTTTGAGCAGGACTTTGACATTTCATTTGTTCTAACTTGCTTTTTCTACTCACTCTCCTTTCATCAACTATCAGTCTATTTATTAATTCTACCCCCCCMCACACACACACACAAACACATTCTAGTTGTTTTTTATCATACTTTCTCCTCACTTTACTCCAATATTTTTCTGTCTGCATCTTTCACCATCCTTCTCTCATGATCTCAGCTCCTCTAATCTCACATTATCGCTGTTCTTCTCTCCTCCTCAAATGTACATTCTCCCAGCCTCTTCACTACACTGTAGCTTCTTTCTGCTACTCTGAGTTCAAGACCCTTGATATCTCAACAGTGTCAGAGAGAAAAAAATGAGCCAAGTTTTTTTTTCTTTTTGCAGCCTTTTGGTTTAGTTCAATAAAAAAGTGCAGCTTTGACAACTAGAGCCAAAAAAGACCAACAGAGATGATTAATTAAAGACAAAAGCTGTCTTTATATCAGTTCAGTTCAAAGTTGTTCAACCTCATTTTGCACGTTTGATTAATTAAAAAAAACACTTATAGTTCTGAAAATTAGTTTGAATAATTGCTTTTTGGAATATAAAGGGTAGATAATATATTCTAAATGTTTTAGAGCTTTTTATTATCCTAAATAAAAATGAGAGATGAAGCAAACAAATAAAACTAGAAGATAAACTAAAATACCTGAAAAAAAACTTGGCATGAGACCAGTAGGATTTGTAATAAATGCAACATATTAACTGTTGGCTTCACACAACCTGTAGAAGAAAATAATAAAAAAAAACATCTAAAACTGAACTAAACTGCTGAAAAAACTGAAGTGTAATGTCTCAAACTGCTATAAGTTTATAGGGTTTGTATTGTTTTGAGTGACAAAAATTAGCTTTTCAGCTACCATAAGTACCAGCAGGTAAAACGCCAACATACACAATCTCATTTTTATTAAAAGTAAAAATCTCTTTAAATGGAAGACAGGACAGGACGACAGAGAAATCAATGAAACCACTGTGCTAATAGTCAGAATGTGTGGAAGTGTCGTAATGGTTTGAAACCCAGGGGAAAGTGTTGAAGGGGTGTCAGAGCAAGTACACAAAGATTCAAGTTAAATAGAAGGAACAAGAAAGAAAGATGAAAGGAAAGAAAGAACAGATGAAGAATGAATGGAACAGAAACTAAGTCAGACTGTGGTTGCAAAACGATTGACAATTTGCCAAAAGTTAGCTTTTCAGTTTCGTAGTGTTGACAGAAAAGTATGAAAGGGGGGGTGCTATACAATATTTTTTATCTTTATATCACATTGTAATGTCATTTCCTCACCAAAAACACACCCAGAGTGTTGCCTTGACTCATGCATGCATGTTTGAGAAATCCTTAAATCTCCTATAGTCATGTGGAGCTGCCTAAACAATTGCTGGTACAAAGCTCCGCCTTTTTACACAAAGCTCCTCCCTGGAGCTCAGTCTGCTGCTGTGATCCCRCCCCACAGAGCACCCCTCCCCCGATGCATTGTTGTGAAGTGGGAGCGTCTGAAATGGTGAGAGGTTCTTAAAAAGACAAAGGCAAATTTCAAGGWATTTAGATTTTTTTTCGATAAATAGCATTTTCATAACAACTGAAGGTAACACAGTTACTTGATTGTAGTGTAGAATTCAACTATCTGCCTGGAGAATACATAATATCCCTCTTGAATATAATCTGTGCCGACTTGCAATAACACTTGGTTTTGCTTTAGAAGAAGTTTATAAGAGATAAAAATCATTTAGGCTTTAAATAGAGACAAACATGCTAAATTACATTAAATTATCCTTTTCTTTGAAGACAATTAGACATAAACTAATGAATGGTTTGTGTGTGAATCTTTAAGCATTAAGCATGCATTTTCACATTGCTTCACAACGTGAAAATTGTTCCACTAATTATTATGTGGTTATTCTGATCACCTGTCCTATTTTTGCTCTTCTTCACTCTGTTCATGTCCTGGGCTCTGTGTTGTCTCTCGCTGCCATCACTGCCCTGCATCTTCTTCTTTCACTCCATCTCACTTTCTTCAACACTTTCTGTAACATTGTCAGGCCCACACTGCATTTCCTTAATTTGCCTCAACGTTCATTATCAGTTTTGTTTATCTCCTCTCACTTCTCATGCCTCAGGTTTTTTCTCCTCACAGCCTTAAAAAAGTTTCACTTTGTCTCTTCTTTTTAAAAACAGCTTACGCCACGGCTGAAGGAAAACTGCTCTGACTTGCCGCACTATTACCCACACCAACCCCCTCCTTTTTTATATGCATTACTTTTCACTCTCGCTCATTTTGCAAACTTGTTTGATGTCTCCAGCCATTGCAGTCATCCATCGATAATGACGATCGTCTTCTAATTAAATTACTGTCTCCATCCACTCCCTTTGCTCCATGACAGAAAGATGAAGTACCAGCAGAGGGCCAACCAGCTGTTTTCTCTCTGTTCGTGTTTTTCCAGCAGCCTCAAGTCTTAATTAATTACAATGTTATAGTTCCTGTTAATGTGGCTGTGCTTACTGAAAGTGATAACTTCGATAAATATACTTGCATTGTCTTGCAGGAGCATGGAACCCAATGATGTGCACATGCATAGTCATGCTGTAGATTTCCAAATTGTGTCCTCACATAATAATCCCCTCTTTGCTGCAGACGGTATCAGAGGCTTTTCAAACATCGTAATCTGTCATTTTCTTTATTTTTTGTTCTCATCAAACATGCTTATATGTGATCATTTTGAAAATGCAGTTTCTAGGGAGAGCAAACTGTGAATTTATTATATAAGTACAACATAAAAATCTTTGTTTTGGCTGCTATAGAAACAATTGTATGCTATCTTCACTAGATTTATAGTCATGTCACCAGCTTTGATGTTCCTTCCATAAATTGTAATGCCTGCAAATGTTAGGGTGTACTGATGTCCAAATAAGCCATGAGATAAAAGACTAATATATTCCAGTTTCCAGAAAGAGTTGGGATGTTGCAAAAACTGTTCATACAAAGTGACAGCAATTATTACAAATCCTTGTGTGTTTTTATGTTGTGCTTTCTAAGCTGTTGTTTAAAGAAGACTGAAAAATGGTCTTAATTCATCAAAGTATTGAACAGCCCTTATGGACACAAAATAGGAGCAACACGTAATGCATCCTTCTAATTCTCATTGCCCTTGCAAAGGGAGATGTGGGCCTCAAACTGTGCTGCTAACCAAACAGATACTTTCTGTACTGACATAGCTCACACACATTGGAATAAGAAAGTGTGAAAACATTTAGAGGAAAACCTTACAGTTCTACAACATTTAACCTCATCTTCTTCAAAAGGCAAGAGGGTGCAGAAAACACACCTTGGTCTGGGACAGATATTTATTTATTTTCATTTTATTTCTTATGTGAAAATATTGTGCAATGAAAGTCCAGAAAACTAAAAATAGATGACCTGCATGCTTTAACAGTCATTTTAAGATTATGTCTGACTAAAATAAAAGAAGAAAAGTCTGTATAAGAAAATCTGTTTTACAGCACTGCTGTTCAATAAAATAGTTATTTGAAATAATTAGTTTTATTGCACAATAACCCAWTGTAACCCTTTATTAACGGGTAAATCTAATTTTAGGGTGCTCACGTGTAAAACACTGCTATGATAGATGTGTTTTTCAGTTTACTACAGTCTGTTATGGAAAATTAGCTTGTTGGCTTATTTTGTTATTAGATACTAGTTGTGTTTATGAACCAAACTGACATAGCTGTGTTCATGGTGATTGAAGTTTGTTACTAAATCTGTCTTCCTTTTTTGTTCATTCTTTTTATTTTCWACACAAAACAAGTCTGAGAACTCTTTGGTGAAGGAAGCTATGTTTACTGATGTCAGTGACAAAAAAAAGGAGTCAGTTTTACGACCTAAAGATGAACAAAGGAAACAGAAACCAGTGGTGAGTCTCAGCTGATGCATGGTGGATACTTTGATTCAGGTTGAAAGCAAACAAAATGCAGCTTTCATATCTTTGCTTGTGATGCGGTGTGACGGCACGGKTTCTTAAACTCAGATGGGTAAAGTATAGAAAATGTATCCAATCATTTGCAGTTTTTGTTTTTGTGCAATATTTTTCACAAGGGAACCCTCTTGTTTGATTTTGTTTTAATAATGTTCCCCCTCCTGTTACTGAATGTAAGCTATATTTTCCCAGAAATGGTTTATGATACCCACACTGCATGTTAAATACGTTTGCCTTGTTTGAAAAAAAATATGACCAGTTTAAAATCTGATGAAAATCTACATGTACAAATACAAGCAATTATGTTTAGATCCACTTAGGAACTAATGTGTGTGAAAGTATCTGATTGTACTGTGTTTCAAGCATCATTGTTTAATAATGCACAAAGAAACAGTGTTTATGAGTACCAGGTTGTTTGTCATCATAAATAACTCAAATAGTGTTCTTTAGTTTGGAAAAGATGTACATTCTGTCCTCATTAATGTCATCTGTGCTTGTTTTATTTCTGCAATCAGACAATACCAACATTAGTGGGTAATAATATACAGCACAGCTGCAGCAGAGTTTTATTTTATTTTATCATATAAGCTAATGGCTTTCACGCCTTTTGACCTAATAATCATCCAGGGATTTGTTTAAGAACTAAATAATATTAAACATGAACATCTTCCAACAAGTGGCAACTATGGTAACTTGTTTAAAAACCTTTGGGTAGAGACATTTTATCAAAAACACTTTAGATTATACTTTCAACATTTACTTTTAATTTTTGACTCGATGATTTATAAACTTTCACAAGTCGCAGTGAAGAAAAAAAGTTGAGGTACTGAGTMAAAAGTTACTGAATAAGTCTGCACTTATTTTTGTATTACAATTGTATGTACAACATACAATCACCCAGTTTACTTCACTTTGCTACCACTTCACCCAGAAGCTTGGGAGTATGTGGGTTTCTGTTCAGTATCTTAGCWGTTCCAAGTACTGCACCCTGCTGGACACCACTGATTCTGAAACTCTCCACAACTTAATTTCCTCTTTCAGCCACTGATGTTTSTCCAGCTTGTCATGCTCCTCCCTGGGGTTACCGTCATTTGGAATTGCTATATGCAGTATTTCACCACTGTTCTCTACCAACATCTGTTTATTAGTCTGGATGTGGAGGTCCCACAGTACTTTAGCTATGTCATTCTCTGCCACTTTTAATGGTGTTTCCCACTTTGTGGGAWATCCWATCCATACTCAGTACAGAWATTCCTGTACACTATCCCAGACATYTGGCTGTGGTGTTCTARGTCTGCTTTTTCTGCCTGMATMTTRTAYCCTACTTTTATGTRTCAGACTGTCTCATGGGCATCTTTGCACAGCCTGCATCCTGGGCCCGTCAATGGCACATTCCTTTATGGCTCTTTTGCTGCCATGATTAGTTCCTCTGCTGTCCTTCAGTCCAGCCTTCTCACATGTAGGATTGCTTGTATCAGTCACKTCCCCAGAATGCCAGAGGTACATGCCTTGCCGTGCAGGGGCTTATCTTTCCATGATGGGTCGTCTTGGTTTTTCTTTTTCACATTGGGTTTTTGAGATATTCACTGAACAGTTTATCACCGGAGGCTTTCCTYCCTGTGTACTTCAGGAGATCTGTGTGTGTGGACATGTATTTGCTGTCGGGATAATTTTTCAAACGCAGCCTTGTGGGGAYGCTATGCTCCTTATGAGGACCAAAGCCTGGTCTCAATGAATGCCGATCTTGGGTGCGGTTAAGTTTAGGTTAGGTATGTACTGAGATGATTAAGGTAAACTTATAAAGAGTCRAAGTGCTTCTAAATCTATTGGTTTATTTTCAAAAGGGGAAAATGTGTTTGCTTATCACTTTTTATGTTCGTTTAGTTGGTTTTACTGTTTGATGCTACATATCCTCCCGTCTTTGTTGTGAGTTTAAACTTTTGATTTTCTGTCTTCCTGCACCTCGTGTTTCTCCTTTTCTGTCTTTTCCTCAGATGTGGTGTCTTGACCTTCTTTGCTCCCGTGTTCTCTCACCTCCTCTCCTCCTGCTCCTCCTCTCCTCCCTGAACATCTGTGTTTGCGACAGGCGAGAGAACAATGACAGTCCCCCTGACGTTTCCTCCCTCCCCCTTCKCTCTCTCTTTTTTTGGCTGCTGCTGTTAACTCATACATTCTCTCTTCACTAACAGTATCCAGTACAATACTTTTTCTGTTTGTAATAATAAACTATATATATGCAKACTTATTTAAATGTAGGGCCATATAATCTCTTTTTTTTTTTGATGATGGGGGGCCATATAATCTCT
>NW_013952452.1:312966-315721 GCF_001266775.1 Austrofundulus limnaeus | reverse complement strand
CCTCTAGTAATATATTTACTGAGAAAAATGGTGACGTGTACAATACTTATTTTACCCGCTGTACATACAGTTTTTTATTTTATTTTTTGCCGCAGAACTTTCGATTTGAGTGTATGCTGACCTGGCATTGGTGTGAGTGTGATCAGTGATGCAGTAAAGTTGCAGAGCTGAAATTGTGTCAGATTCGAAAATGTTATACCTACCAACAAGCAGTGAACGTGTGAAGGGGGCCCTGAACGATGGAGTAAAAATTGCTAACTTCTTACTTTGTGGCCCCTCCTAGCCAACAGCAGAAAAGTGTACACTTAAGCAACTCTCACCAGAGTTGTGGGGTTGGAAGAAAAAAAAAAGCCATGTCAGCTGGGACAGCTTTTACTGGATCTACTGCGAGCAAACCAGAAGCTCCCTTTACATTAAGATTTATTTGTCATGAAATATGAACTGACTTGAAAAAAAGGCCAGGTACAACAAGGAACTCCCTCAGTTTGATTGTTTTCTTGGCCGAACATTCTCATGAACACTTCCCTGAAAACCATTAGCAGCCTCAACACCTCTTTAGTTTGCAATATACCGTTTTTTTTTTCTTCTGGTTTCTTTGTAATAGTCAACACATCTTTAGACTTTTTCAACCTTKGCTGCCTGATCTGTGCTCATTTGAACTCACTTGCAGTCTAATTCACCACTGACAGCATCCTTTTTCTAAGGTTGAGTTCAGTTTATCTTCAAAGTTCCTTCAAATTCTGAGCCTCTGGTTTTATCTGTCACTCTCTTTACCTTTCCATGTCTTTTACAACCAATCTGTGCACATCTCATCTCTGGCTCTCCTCATGTATAAAATCATCATCTTGTACTTTTTTTGTCTCCTTTATTTAGCTGGTTTTTGTTCTTGCCAGCTATCCCACCACATTCATTCTTCCCATCACATTGTCTTATCTTTTTTTACAAGTGCCACATTGCCTTGGTCAATGTCCACTTGGTTTGTGTTTTAAATCTTTATCTTCTGCTGTATTTCTGCTTATCACTAAGTCCCTGTCCCTCTCAAACCCAATTCCTCAACCCACCCTGTCTTTCCCCTTCTGCCTTTCCCTTTTTTCATAGCGTTTTATCCCTTCAAGGGAACCACTTTGCTGCAACGGCTTTTTGAGATATTGACGTTTCTACTGATACAAGCCTGGTTATCTGTCAACTCCAGAGCAGGAGTGTAATGGCTCTGTAATTGGATAAGATAGAATGTTTTTTTTTTCTTTTTTACAAACTCTGGCACTTTCTATTTTATTATATGACTATCATTCTGTCCCTTTTTCCCAGTTCTTAGTGCTTTTCTTACACTTCTTTATACTTTTTTGGGACTTCCTACCTCTCACTTTGTCCTTGTGTTTCATTTTTTTTCTTTTTTACTTTAAATCAGTCACTTTATATTCAACCTACCATGACATACCTGCAGTACTGTGCAGAAGTAAATAGGCAGACTTTCTTGAATTAAGGCAATGAGTGCTTTATGTTTTTTAGGTGAAGGTTTAAATTTTTCTTCTAGTATTTTAAGCAAAAACCATGTGACTCCCTGGATGAATTTGAATGAATTTCTTCAAAAAACACCCAATTCAACATAAAAGCATTTTACCCCAATTGTACCTTTAGACACTTTGTTATTGACAGACTGATAGAAAGACACTTAATTATTACCATTTCATGGTTGCAACTGACAAAAAAATGACATGGAATAAACACGTTGACTGATATAAAACAATGTTTCTGCACCAACAAAATTATATCCGAGGAGCCATTAGCTGAATGATCAGTCGGATTGGACTCAAGTCTTGTGTCAGGTCTATTTTGAATCTGCGAGCGACATTTCAATCGCTTTTTGAGGTCGGAAGCTGTTTTTTTTTTTTTGTCCACATTTTGAATTTCAAATCTATGTGTCATTTCTCATCTTTTTAAAAATTCGAAACAAAAAATGAAGTTCATTGTTCTCCCACCTCAATGTCTTCTAATCATTATGTCACAGTCACTTTGTCACGCAATTTTCTTTTTGATGACCTTTTGGACCTTAAAGTAAAATCCCACTGGCCTGCAAATGTTGGCGCTTGTTATAACAATTGCAGAAACATCTCCAACATCTATTGCAATGCATTCTGACTCCCAACTCGTCACATATTGATGCTTTGTTAGGGTCCCTCTGCGCAGAGTTGTAAAATAACTAAGTATAAATACTTTGTTACTGTACTTAAGTAGAATTTTTGGGTATCTACTTTACTTGAGTAATTATGTTTCAGCCTAATTTTTACTTCTACTTCTTACATTTTCACACATTTATTTGTACTTTCTACTCCTTACATTTTTTTTAAAAAAAAGGCAAGAAGTAGAAAGTTGTTACTTTTATTTCATTTTTGTTTGTTTTCATTCCAGCTTGTTGTTGTAAAACAATAAATACTATCCATATAAAGTGTGCCTCCTAGATAGAGTGAATTTAACTGTGGTTGAATGAGAAGTATTAATATATAAAATTCTGATACTGTATTAGTTTGTACACAAACWAATCATGTAACACTCCAGCAGGACATAATCATTAAAATAAAAGGACTGTACTTAAGAAGTATTTGTATTTCATGAATTATATTATTGCATTTGACCGCAGCCCTCCGATAAATTTTCATTTTGGGGAAAAGGTTTGGGCAGCCTTGATATATGTATATAAACTGAAACTGTATATATAAATTGAAACAGCTGGACTAGTGCATCCTAAATTTAATAT
>NW_013952452.1:296553-312846 GCF_001266775.1 Austrofundulus limnaeus | reverse complement strand
TCATTACGGAAAATCTAACTGCTCATTTTATATCAATACTTTTACTTTTAATACTTAAGTACAAACAACATCAGATACTTTAAGGCTTTTGCTCAAGTAATATTCCTAAAGGAGACTTTAACTTTTACCAAAGTATTTTTGGTAAAATACTTGTACTTTTACTCTAGTAATATTCCTAAAGGAGACTTTAACTTTTACCGAAGTAATTTTTTTGGTAAGATACTTGTAATTTTACTCAAGTATCACTTTGTGTTACTTTATACAACACTGCCTCTGCGTCCGATTTTGACGCGTCAGGTAACCCCCTCACATCAGTTACTGACGAGACGAGAACAAGGAGGAGGGGCTCGTTGTCATATTTTTGAAAAGTGTAGAAAGTGCGTGACAACTGACTGACACAAACCCTAAACGTACCTTCTATTATCCATMCTATCTCTGACCTCACTACCTAAAATTAACCAGTAACCCTGATCCCTGATATTAACCACGGACCCCAACCCAAAGACCCTGTGTGGTGKGTCAATAACTGACAYGATTTGTGATGAGATGGGAGCAAGAATGTGCTATCTATGGAAACCTTTGCAACGGTCCAAAATTTACTTGCATGAGCTGTAGGGACTTGTCACTTGAGTTTTAAACTTGTTCAAGAAAAATTTTGTCCCTTTTTTTTAAATGGTCAGATGTCACAGGTGTCTCAAACACCATTTGGATCAAAATCGCTGAAGCTTTATTTTAACTCCTCGGTGGGAGCTCTCTTTTGATGGGAAACATCCAAATATATTTATAGTCAGTTTGGTTTTTGGCCAAACCTGCACAAAAAATACTCTTAAATTATTTCCGCTCCTTTGCCAGAATCTGTCTTGGAACAAATGCCTGGGTCACTCTGCTGGATGCTGACCATCAATAATATGATGGACTACATCCTTCTAACCATATTCTCTTTAAAAAAATATCATTATAGCAGCATCATGCTGTGTCTTTGCTGCCTTGGGCTCTGAGACTGATGTGACCCGAGCAGAAGCTGTGTTCATTTCCTGCTAGTTAATATATTTATTTATTTATTTATTTAAGCCAGTGCAGAGCCATTGTACCCTACTGTGATGCAGCACATTCAAGAAAGAGAACCCTTGTTGTGACACTCATTAAGAAAATGTTACTGACTCTACAGGTGCTGGAGGATGGTCACCTCTGGACAGTGACCATTACCAGTGGCTACAGGTGGACCTCGGTTCCAGGAAGCAGGTGAGCGCCATAGCAACGCAGGGTCGCTACAGCAGCTCTGACTGGATGACCCAGTACCGCCTCCTCTACAGTGACACAGGAAGGAACTGGAAGCCATATCACCAAGATGGAAACATTTGGGTAAGCTGAACAAAATGTCTGTTACCATATATATCTAAGTGATGACCARTACTGCGCCTTCTTCCCCTGGGCTTTTGTGATTTGTGTCTGAGGTTCTGGGTTCAAATCCCAAATCTTCTTATGTTTCAAACTTTAAAAATTCATTCTAGTGCARTGCTRTTCAACTAAACTGCTCAAAGGGGTCACAGTTACTGCAGGTCAACAGCTTAGGGGCTGGACATCCAGCAATTAAATTTATTATGTAAATAAACCAAGTATTACAAAGATCTGTTACCTTTGAAATAGTTTATTTTGCTGCATTTAATCATGAATACAACATACAGAACCCTATAATAAAATTAGTGATAATAAAACATCAAAAACAAAAGTAGTACATTCTGCCTCATGTTTAACACAAATAATATTTTGACATCTCTGACTTACCAAATTTTTAACACAATTTTATTTTCACTTTCATAGTTTTATCTGTAAATGCTTGTAATTTTAACTGTCTTAGGTGTTCATTGAAATGTTTTTTTAAACCAACTTCTAGCCAAGATTCTGACGTTTCTGTAGATGCCACACATTTCAATGCCACAACGTTTCAATGATATATGTGCATATACATATGAATTATGTTTGTTTGGGATTTGTTTACTGTATTACAGAATTATTACAGTGTATTAATATATTATTCATGTAGAAATGCTTCTCTATATCTACAATTAAACAAGAGCAGCAAAGCTCATCTAGCAGGAAAACTCTGTTTCACAGCGTGGTGCATATAAATATTCATCAGTCTATTAACACACTTTTTACCAAATCTAACTTTCAAGTCAAAGATCTTATTCCAGCACTGATTGTGTCTAGACAGTGAAGCAAAGGCACTTCATTTCTTAGAAGTGTACAGATTTTATCTCATCTCTGGCTGCAATTTCTCCATATTTTATTCCCGACTAAATCACCTCTATCTCTGCACTGTTACTTTAAGGTACTTGAGCGTACAACCTGACAGTCCATGATCATTAGCTAATGGGTTAATAGCTTATGCTGTGTAGCTGAAGACTGCTGGTGATAGCAGATGGGAGATGAAAGGACAAGAATAATTCTGTCATAATTCATACAGCAAGCTTGGAGAAGTTAAATGTGTCAAACAGCTTTACTTCTTTTGCATTTTTATGATTTATTAAAAATTTAAAGATACATATGGAGCTGAAAAGTGCAACACATTTTATATAAGTTCTTGGTTTACTACTGTATGTTTTATTATAACTATTCACCTAGAAATACAACATGAATCTAAGTTATGATTATTAAAAGAGGTTTGAGCCTTCATACACTCAAAAAACATGTTTGATTCACGTAAACAAATTATCTCACCTGGTTCCACTCACTTGAGTAAATGTAAAGCTATTTTTTATTTATTTAAAAGTAGATGTGAAGTAAATGTGTTACATTTATTCAGTTCAGTTGACTGGAACCAGCTGACACAGTTTCAGTAAATCTAACACATCTGTTTTCTGAGTGCAACTGGATCAGTTGTAATTATTGCGAATTTATCTATCAGGTTTTTCAGCAACAGTATGAGACCAAATGTAGTCGTCAGCGTTTGGAATGGATAAATTTTAGTCTTCTTTGGATAAGATTTTAAAAACAGAACCAGCAGTATACAAGTAAACAGTTTCATTTCAGTTTCAGTTTCAATTTTATTCATTTCATTAAAACAAAACAAATAATTTTATATACAATATACAATAAAAAGAAAAATATAAAAAGAACAATGAGAGAAAAAATATCTGCATATCAAAATCACAAATAAAACGAAATGAAAGGCAGCAGAGAGAAGAAAAAATCTTATATCTGCCCCTTTTTCAAGAATAAGTTTATATAACAAAAAAAATCTGTTATTAACAAAACAAAAGAAAAGAACATCTAATCCCTCTAGAACAACAATTTATATAGATACACCTTATAATGTTTTGTATTTCTTAAGCAATCCAGCTTTTATCGTTTTTTTAAATGTACACAGTGATCCTACATTTTTTACATCACTCTCCAAATTATTCCTTGAATTAAAGTATACCGTTCCTTCAAACTAGTTCTGAACTTGGGTTTTACAAATATCTTTGTCCCTTTAAGTTTATAACAACTCTTTCTCTTAGCAAAATTTATTTGGATAATTAAAGGTWATGTGTTTTAAAACTAAACAGGAGACTGTTCTAGAGTTTGACAACGCACAAGTTTTTTTCTTTTTTTGGCTTAAACTGCTGCTAACACTTTAATGCCTAAAGCCAACCAACAGCTGAAAACAAGTACTTATTGATTGCAGGTGAAAAACTAATCTGTATTTCCAAAATAAAAGTAGTCATAAAGTAGTAATAAAAGTTCCGAAAACTAGAAAACTTAACAAAACTACTCCTGTTATCAATTTTTGTAAGTCTCTTTCCACTTAATAAAAACATCATTTTGTATAGATTTTTCCATTATATCAGTTCTAAATTCTAAATAATTATTTATTGTTCACACTYTTGGTCTGTTTTTATCATTTGTAATTGATTAGAGATGTGGTCATTTCTATGCCAGCAATGCTTTTTTCTAGGATCTTGATTAATGATTTATTGTTTTGTTCATATTCAAATTTATTCTTGTTGATTTTGTTTTTTACTTTACTTTAGGTCAAGTCAAATTGTATTGTGAAAGCATATTTATTCACAACCATGGACAACCAATGTGTTTTATTGCCTTTACAATAGATAACTAATAAACAAAATGAACATTAAATACCTAAATTCAATAAAATAAAACCTTAGTAAAGAATTATTTAAATTAATTAAACAATAACAGCTTAGATGAAACTTTGACTAAAATGATTACTTTCTTATTTTGCAAGAGAATTACCAAATTTGTGAGCTGAAGTATCACAGGCCTCTTGCAGGCCTGCAGTTGCATGATTATCCATAAATCTAATCTGTAGTTTCTTCYAGCAGATTTTCACATTGCTTTGCATTCAGTCACATCACAGCTCCATCATCGATCTGGTTTAGTCACGCTTTGAGAACCGGCTGCAGTGACACATATGGATCTTTTAACTGTTAAAAATAAATTAAGTTGTTGTTCCTGTATGCTGCATCATAATTGTTTGGTGGTTATTATTCATTCTGAAGTGTTTCCTCTCTGCCATTAACCCTGATTCATTGCCTCTAATATTTCTGCAAATACTCTAAAACACATTAATCTCTTGGTTGTTTTTGCAACCGCAGCTGACTTTTTTCTCCTCATTYTGCCTAAATGTGTGACACATATATTGCTTTTTAATTTATAGCTGGTCTTATTCAAAATAAAGCTTATGTAAACAAATAGAGAGCCAATCATTCCAGGCTGAGCATATCCCATCAATAATCCATGCAGTAACAAGAAAAAGAAAAGTAGAGGAGTTTTTTTTCCCTCCTCCTCTGGTTTTATGTAGAAGATGCTTTGGAGTAAAAGCAATATTTTTTTAAATGCACACACGCACACGTTGGCACACATCTGCTCTTACTAAAGCTATAGCTGGTGATTAAGATCACCCTCTGCACAACTATAAACCTTTCTGTGAAGTGTGTCTCTGTGTGTAAGGGGTGATAATATTGGAGCAATCAGTGCTATTGATCAAAGGGACTGGTGGGGATGGTGGAGCGCATAAACCAGCTTAATGTTTCTCTGCACACACATTGCCACCATCAGGCCCTGTTTCAGCCCATTCAATCACGTTCGGCTCAATCCCATCCACCACCGAATGAGCCKCACACAGCCATCCCCAGAGAGAAAACCACCTGTCCTGCACTTTTATGCATGAAGGTGCTTTTCAGGAACCTTTTGCAACAAATCACAGTCTGCCGTTACTTCTCACTGATGACTTAACTCCTTCCCAACCAAGCTTAGTCAAAGCAAGAGGGTGGTTGTTATAGTTGCGTGGTTTGCTATAAAGAAAAAAATCTGTGTAAACCAAGCGATTAGAGTAAGTGGMTTTTTAAAGAAAAAAAAGAAAAGCAGTTTGTAGTACCACACTAAAGAGCTCACACTAACTACGTTTACATGGACATAAGTAATCGGATTAAACGGCCATTAGGAACAAAAACGCGTCATGTAAACACCCCATTTGGATTATTCTGACCCGATTCAGCTTGGTCCAAATGAATTTGTAATCGGAATGACATATGTCATATCACAAAAAAAGGAATGACTTATGTGGTTCATGCCAATTAATGATCCGAACAGCGTGCATGTAAACACTTAATCTGATCATTTTATTCTGATTGTGGAAAACTGACCTGACTGCACATGTCTGCTGACTTTCATCCAGCGGTTTCTGCTATTTTGAGGAGGGAGGGGACAGCAGTGCTGATTCCAGGAGCACAGAACTTTTCCTCCCATTCTCTCATTCAGTAAAGAAGGAAGACAAACAGCCTGCGCCGCTTCGCAAAAAAATAAAAATAAAACGTCTGTCCGTCACCTGTAGCTTAACCAGGGAGTAACGTCTCCGCCATTATTAAAACCTATCGCAGGTCCATTCTGAGTGCTCAGAAGCTTTGTTTACGTTCATGATGACAGTAAAACTGTTTCCTGTGTTTCATTTATTTTATTTTATTGATTGATTGATTGATTGATTGATTGATTGATTGATTGATTGGTTGATTGATTGGTGGGTGTCATGGTTGTCAGTTTTCACCTTGGTTTTCCTAGTGTTTCTATGTTCCCCTGTGTGTCCCAGCCCAGCTGCCCTTCATTAGCCTGATTGTCACCCTCGTGTTTCTCACCAGGTGTTTTCAGTTCATTCATTAGTTTTCAGTGTATTTAAGTCCTGTCCTGTCTCAGTCTTGTGTCGGTTCATTGTGTTGTGTTCCCCCTGCTTGTGTGTTCATCGTGAAAACCTGTAAGTTTGAGCTGCCTTAAGAGCAGTTTTTTTGTTACTTAATAAATCTTTTGTTCTATTCTTGGAGCCTGCCTGCACCCTGGGTCTGTTCCTGCTAAATCCTGTCAGTGGGGGGTGTTAGCAACTGCACATTCTGTTCTGAATAAAATCCTGGTGCATGTAAACACACTCATAATCGGATTGTGCCCATGTAAATGATACATTCCGATTACTTAATCCAAATACATTTCAATCCAATCAAAGAATTTTGCACATGTAAACATAGCTAATGACACAACTAAACAACTGATTATTAAAACACCAAGAGGCCAYACGTACCTTAATGCATGTAGTGTTGCAGCAGGAGCTAGGGCAAATCCCATGTACAAAGTTCATACAGATCAGGCATACCACTACAACAGTGACTTCTGTACTGAGTCCTTTTATATGCAATATGCTATGAAAAGCTAAACACAATGAAACCACTTTAATTGTAGGATTAAACACAATGAAACCACTTTAATTTATTTATTTATTTATTTATTTATTCATTCATTTCATTTAGTACAACTAAAAAAATATAAAACAATCTAACACATGTTTTGGTATACTAAAAAATACATCTCAAAGATACATCTGAAGTTTTAAAACAAAATGAAATGAAAGGCAGCAGAAAGAAGAAAAAAATCTTATTTGTAGGATTTCATCAAAATAAAACTCAACTATTGTTTTTTTTTTGTTTGTTTGTTGCTGTGATTCTTTAGAAATAAAGTGGTTTTATTGAAATAGCATGTCTTGAAGGAATACATTTATGGCCCGCTGCCTCGAATGAAAAACCTTAAAAACCAACATATTGAATTTAATCTGTTTGTTCTCAGAGTACGTGTCAGAGATGACTCTCAGCTACTATCATAGTAAATTGTAGCCCAGTGTTCATAAAACTTAGACTTATCCATTCTGTTTTGACTGAGATGAAACCTGTGTCATATTGAATTGGATTGATTTCAAATGTAATCGATATTTTTTAGATGTTTTCAAAATCCATCCAGTGGTTTATGAGACTGTTTGCTAACAGACAACTATATAAATAATTGTCTGCCTATCATGGTGCTGGGTGATAAAACTGTTGACTTGATGCTTTATGAAACCATTACATTGACACAGTGGTGTGAACACAATAATCTGATCTCATGTTCCACTGAAGTTGTCAGAGCACAAAATGTGTAAAGAAGAGAACATCACCATTCTAATCTTCCAAAAAAAGAAAGAAAGAAGTGTTGTTTGTCTTTTCACCCACCTGACTATGATTACACCTCTTTAATTGTTTAAATTTAAAGTACGTGTGAAAAAGAACCATCTATAAAGCAACACTTGTCAGTTATTTTTATTTGTTAAAACGCACTGAATGAACAAAAACAGAGTACAAACTTCTAGCTCGTTCTTTTTATAGAGAGAGAAATAAAAATAAACTGGGATGTGTGAATTGCTTGGTGGTTGGGTAACACAACAAATATAGTGCCCAGTTATATACAGATAAAACTGTTTTCGAGCTTTATTGGGGAAGGCGTAGAAAGTGTGATGAGGCAGTGAGAGGCAATGCACCAACTCCCTCTAACAGGGTTGTGAGTTTCGTTCCTCCCGTTGTGCTATGGTCTGTATATCAACTGAACCTAATGATGTTCAAATAAGCCTGTGCAAAGCCTGCGAGGAGGTCTTATTGCCGGCGTGCAACTGTGCCCTTTGTGTAAGCGCAAACAAATTTGTATGTGTGTTCTCGAGAGGGCAGAGCTGCTAGAGTGTGGTTTGTCAGGTAAATGGATGGTGAAATCTCTACGTCTCGGTGGTACGGACTAATTCAGTTTCAGAATCTGCAGAGCGAGCACTGATCAATCATGCACCTGGATTCAAACACCAGTGGGCTGCATTCTTAATCTCTCCGATGATTATTTCACAAACCTTTATGTCAATGCCGTTGAGCAGCAGAACCAAAGGGACGGGTTCAATCAAGCTTAGATTTAAGAAAACTAATGAGACATTGTGTTACATTAAGCAGTCCCTATAGCAAAAAACACTGGATAGGGGTAACTTTTGTATTTTATAAAAACATGTCTTCAGTTTCCTTGAAATTTAATCTGAACTTTCGATTCAGATGAAAAATTAATGCTGTAGGCATGCATCCTTCATTACTTTCTGAGAGTAAAAATGTTTTATTGTGTTAAATAGTAAGAGAAATAACACAAACCATCATAGATGCTACAAACATTCACATAATATTGTATATTCTGAACATTAATTAGTAATCGCCGTCAATAAGAAAGTTTATATGGCTGATAAAATATTAATAGTTTGGCGGAGGAGAAGGCAGGCAGTTAATTAGTTATCTAATATGCCCTTCTAGCACTGTTGGAACTGAAAAKGTGTAATTTAAAAACAATTGGCATGGCAGCAGTTCTCCTCTGTCTAATTAATATTTAACATCATTTTTCATCTAACAACCTCAACATCTTCATAAAGTAAGGATAAAATGTTCTTGGCTGACTTTTATTAAAGTACAAAAGAACTCTGRAATATGTCAAGTCAACATTGAAATGATGTTGATTCTGCGTAGGTGTAAGTTGGGGCAAAACAAGCTAATAAACTTTGAAGTCGTGCACTTGCTAACAACAGAAGAAAAGAAATGAAAATAAATGAGTCTAAAATAAGTTGCAGCAGCAGTTCTGTAGACGTGGGTGTAAAAGCACACAGTATGGAAGGCAGAACACAAGCAGATGTCGCTTCATCACTTTGGCCAGCTGCATCCTTACCATTGGCCCCTATGTGGAGCTGCTGTCTGGGACATTTATGTGTGGTTATAAAACCAAAGTCTTATGTAAGCTGTGATGTTTAAAGATTGTTCTTCTTGTAGCTTTGCTGTGTCGGTCCCATCCAAAATTGCTATCTGTATTTGTGGGGTGATGGCAGAGGCTATTTAGGTATGGTTTAAAGTTGACTGTCTAAAAATCACAATCAAGCACCAACATTAACTCAGTTCATTACTATTTGTGTATGAACACATCCAGCAATAAAGTCTAAATTACTTGACTTTGACTGGTCAGAGAAGGCAAACTGCTTAAAGCCATAGAGATGATTTTAATAGTTTTTTAAACTGCACTGATAACTTCTCTGTCAGCTCTCTCTTTATTGACTTGATCTGAGCATTTGTCTTTTTTATGCTTCTTCATCTTGGGAAAAAAATGAGTCTAGAAATTAAAATTTGAGAGTGCATCACAAGGAATGATAAATTCAAAATATAAAGAAGATATTTCCCAGGGAGTTATGAAAGTTTCCTTTTATGCAATTTATGTATTTTTTAAGAAAATGGCAAATAGTTTCTCGTGATTATAAACTTTGTGTGCAAAGTGAAAATAATAGCCTTAAAAAGTACAGTGAGAATTTATCAAAGGGTTTTAGATGTTCATTTTATATCAACAACACACATACACTGCTCTAATAACTACTGAAACTTGTTCTTTTTTTTGGATCGCTTGGCCTTAAGGGCAAAATGTATTTTTATAAGCAGCGGCTCTACTCTGTGTCTCTTCCAGATAACTAAACTTCTCACCCTATCTCTAAATGAGAGTTCAGCTACCCTGCAAAGAAAACTCGTTTCAACCACTTGTGCCCATGATCTCTTTCTTTGGTCACTACCCAGAATTTATGACCACAGATGAGGGTAGGAATGTAGACTGGCCAGTAAACAGAGCTTCACATTGGAGCTCATCTCATCTCATCTCATCTCATCTCATCTCATCTCATCTCATCTCATCTCATCTCATCTCTAGTTTGCCTAGAAAGTCCAGTTCATTTGGGGAGGTGTGAACGCGTTTTCGAACTCCAAACCAAAAAAGCAAACTCTAGTCCGTCTGAAAGCTAGGTTTGATTTAAGTGAACTCTGGTGCGGTTTGATTGCATGTGTGAACACCAAGCAGACCAAAGACGGCTCCAAAAACAGGAAGTGGACTACATTGGAGCACATTCTGAGTAATAACAGTAATAAAGTTACTCATGTCTTGTAAATACCTCACTCGATGTCTGTATGAGGTGGACACCATGGCTGTGGAGTTGGATGCGCTCCTACTCAGTGAACGCAGCCTCAAAAGCCGCCTCATATAAAAAACAATATACTCTGCCGTTTCGCCTCATCTTTGACTCAGGCTGAGCCCATTGTTGAAGACTATTTGTTTGATACATTAGCCAAAGACAATAAACTAATCCTACGACTACTAAAGTCTGACTTCCCTCCATGTTTGTTTACATTTTGTGAAGAAGGAAGTTGCGCTCCATGTCTTCTTCTGAGGTTTTCGTGTTGATTCCTGCGGTGGTTCTTGGTGCAGTGCCCCCACAGGTGAGGGGAGGAGCTGGTTGTTCACAGGGATTAGTTCATTTGACAAACTGCAGTGTGAATGTGTATCTCACCAACTGAAAATGTAAACAAAACTTGCAGTTTTGGTCCCCAGTCGAACAGRGTCTACCAGACTATCAGGTGTGAATACGACCTGAAGCCTCTCAACTTGTTAATGTATTTGTTAAAACTGTCACAATGTCCAGACATTAGAATAAGAGACAGATGATCTGTGAAAAATTAAAACACCTCTGGCTTTTCCCAGTGGTCCTACTGTCATTTGCAGAAATACACCGCCTCTGGTCAGAAACACCCAATCAGAGCCAGAAAGATTGTCCCACCAGTGTCAACCACACCCATCTACACTCATGCATACATACTCTCGTTCAGGCTCAGGATTTATTGATGTGCAGAAGGTATGCACATCAGGTGGAGAAACAACCTAATGTTACAGGAAAACTGCCAACTTGTGAGAGTTCTGAATGAACCATACCTGTTCATCCGCCATCAACGGTGGCCCTGCTGTCAGGCTTGTGTGTTCTTAGTGCTGTGGAGGGAGGGCCATAGTGCAAAAGAGAGTAAGTACAAAGGACCTGTAAGGTGTGCTTTTTAAAAATTTCAGGCAAAGTCCACGGTTTTCTTCAAACTCCCTAAAGCAGTTTTAAGTTAGTCCCTTACTGTCAACCCGGAGAAGGCAGTTCACTCTTTTCAAGTTGAGGACCATGGCCTCAGATTTGGAGGTGCTGATCCTCGTCCTAGCTACTTCACACTCAGCTGTGAACTTCTCCAGTGAAAGATTACGGCAAGATGGTACAAAAAGAACCACGTCATCCACAAATAGCAAAGATGGAATCTTGAGGTCATCAAACCGGATTCCTTCAGCTCCCTGCTTGCACCGAGAAATTCCGTTCATAAAAGCTATGAACAGAATCCCATATTCAGAGCACCCCCCCCCCTCCCCATAGATTATCCCAGGGAACACAGTCTAATACCTTCTCCAGGTCCATAAAACACATTGACTGGATGGGCAAATTCCCATGCTCCCTTGAAGACTCTAGTGAAGCTGGTCCAGTGTTCTGATTTTACATGCAACTGTACAAACACAATTTCATGCATTGCATGGCGTTATAAGCAGAAGCAGGCGCTGAGTTTTCACTCCATCACTATTGGTCCCTTGTGAACTCCAAGGAGAGAAGGTGCCAAATGTTCACCGGCTGAGTAACAGCCTCTTAAAAGCCCCCCCCCCCCCCCCCATGTGCATGTATGTGTGAATTCATATGAAAATACTAATGAGGGTGCAATGTTGAAAGGTTTCTTGACTTTTAGTCTTGCACTTTTCTTTTGCTTTTCTTTCTATTTCGCTATAGTAATTATTGAGCTAAAAAGGCAGTGAGTGAAAAAAAAATACATCAGTATGAAATGTTCTTGAATTGTCCATAATACTTCTCTAATAATGTGGAGCAAAGAAAAGAATCCATTTACTGTCGCCACCAAGGCTTTGGTCACCCCTTTTAGTAGGTGAGGGCAGTTAATGAGAGACTAGGCTGACACAAGCTGTATATAATGGGCACAAAGGAAYGTAATAACTTACCGGCTCCTATATAATAACATAAATGATGCTAGAAATGTTCCTTTTATGTGCTGAATTTAGCGTACACAAAAATGTTGTGAAATGTTGTGAAAATGAATCACAATGTTTTTCTTTTTTTTAAGCTCTGAAGGCACATAAACAAGATATAAAATGTACAGAACCTAAAGTGTAATGAAATCAAATCTGCTTGTTTTATATTTTATCCTTTCCATGTGGTTGACATTCTCATTAGGTTACTATCAGAATTAGATCAAATAAAGGGTTATTCATATCCTGCTGCCTATTCATGACTGTGTTGCAGAAACAACAAGTCCACAAGGGAAACCCAGAAAAATGTTTTCATGCTACTTGTATGGGATCCCAATGTGTTTCCAGGCCATAAGGGATGAGTAATCCCTCCAGAGAGTTCTGGATCTACACCAGAGTCTCAGTGGGATGTGCCTTGGAAACTTCTAGAGCAGAGGTCTTCAACTCTGTTCCTCATCACCCACTGTCCTGCATGTTTTAGATATTTCCCTGCTTCAACACACCTAACTGAAATAAACGGGTGATTGACAGGCTTCTTCTAAAAGCGATAACATTCTGAAAGTTTTAAAATTCTGAAAATTTAAGGATTTAAGTCAAGTGTGCTACAGCAGAAATATGCAGGACAGTGGGTCACAACAATAGGAACAGGATTGAAGACCTCTGCTCTAGAGAGATATGTCCAGGAGTTGTACTAATGTGTCACCTTGCATTCGTAGAGATTCAGAAAAGCCGACTCCTATCAAGAGTCGACTCCCCGTTTCTTTTTCCTTATGCTGGCCTTGTGACCAATCACATGTGAGGATATAGGGCACGGGTGGGCAAACTTAGTCCTCGAGGGCCCATGTTTCACTTGTTTCTCTGCTCCCCACGAATTGAATGTGATTAATCGGTTTCTGGAGATCTCGAAAAAGTAATTCAATCACTGAATCAGGTGTGTTGTAGCAGAAAAAAACAAGTAAAACATGCAGGATAGTGGCCATCGAGGACCAGATTGGCCCTACCCCTGATATAGGATCATACTACTATGTGAAAACAGAGAGGAGGGACAAACGTGACAATCAGGTGGAGCATCTGCCCGTTCCCTCAAGGGCCCAGCATATTTGAASCTTTAATAAGAATGACTGTTTTTTTAACAGAACAAATACACAAAATGAGGCAATTGTAAGGGTTCCCATAAAAGCAAGAAATGTGAAAGTGTCTGTGGACACACAAAGAATTCATATTTGATAAATTAAGCTTGAATATGAGACTACATGAGGAAAAGTTTAGAGCCATTTGGGAGTCGAAAAAGACGGCTTTGGGAGCCATTCCAAGAGTCGGCTCTGAAAAAATCTGAACTTCTCATCACTACTAATCAAATGCCCGGACCACCTCAACTGACTCCTTTTGAACAGGAGGAGGAGTGGCTTGGCTCAGAGCCCCACCCTCTGTGGAACTCCTCACCTTCTGTGAGTCTGATCCCAGCCACTCTTTGAAGAAAACTAATTTCAGCTGCTTGCATCTAGGAACTTGTTCTTTCAGTCATGACTAGTCGAAGGTTGGAGTGTAGATGCATGAGTGAATCAAGAGCTTTGTTTTTTTAGCTTATGACTTTTGTCACTTTAACTGACTGAAGCAACAACCTCATTACTGCACATGAGGCTCCAATTCATCAGTCTATCCACTATCACTGAAAATTCACTATCTATTCACTATCACTCCATCTAATCTAGTGATGGATAATCCCACCATCACTCGTGAACAAGACCAGGAGCATTCTACTTGTTTGCAGTTGAGAACTATGTTCTTACACTTACAATGAATTCATATTTTGCATTCATAAAAATCAACCATTAGGATGTGGCGAGTGCTTTTTTTAAAGAAATAACCTGGTAAAAAATATTAATTTAAAAAGTTTCTTGTTTAAATTAATTATTGCTGCAGTTTGTCTTGTGTTTTTGGCACCGTAAATGCACAGAGCCACACAAATGCTAGCACTCACAGGTTTTTTATTTATTTCATTTTTATTTTATTTATTTATTTTTTTGCAGAAACACAAATTTCTCTGTGGCCCCTCTGTTTTGTCCCATACACTTGTCAGTAAAAAACAAAAGAACAGACCAGGCCAAATTGATTTCCCCTGCCTCTTCTGTGAAAACACACACAAACGGGCCCGACTCTGAGCTCATTTGACAAAGAGTCCAGCAGCAACAGGCAAATGCCAGAAAATAGCTTTCACTTGTTGTGGGTCAGTATCTGGGGATCTGTCCACCAGCTTGTCCCTGGCCATCAAAAGAGACACGCACACACAAACAAACAAAAAAATCATACACTCACATACGTCCAGATATACACACACCTGCAACAAAACGACTCTCACAGAGTGTAAAAATACATTTCCAGGAAATGAAAAACGTTCAGCCAGGGAGAATAATTAAATGAGTGGCGAGCAGAAGTGAGGAAGAGCTGTTGAGCWTCCAGATAATGGATGTAAATGTAGGTGTGTGTGTGCGTAAAAGCATGTGTGTCTTGTTGACATGGTGAGTGATGTCTCTGTGTGAAACAGAGCAGACCACAGGGGTGTTCGTTGACCAGCTGTAATAAAGTGATTGGCTTGTTCTGCCCTGAATGACAGCAGCCCAGCTGTAGTGACACACACTCGCTCTGAGCCTCCCTCATTATTTTTGTTTTGCGAGTCAAGATTTCCCTTGCTGTTTTGGCAGCGAAGTAATGGACTTCCAAAATCAATTGACAACTCTTCTTGGTTTTGATTTATGTAAAATGTTCCATACTAACTTTAAAAATAACTATTTTTAAAGCATATACAACATCTCTACCGGTTTTAGGTTCAAGTTTTCAGAGTTATATTCCCACATTTTATGCACACATATCCTCAGGCACTTTTCTCTCTTTGTTGCTAGAAATTACCTCAGCTCTTGATTAAACAAAACATCGGTGTCTAAGCTCCTAGAAAACTCCCAGTCCCCAACCCAAACTGTAACACGTACACATGAAATGCAGTTCCGCATATATTTCCAATTACTCAATGGTTTGCTGGGTAATGATTTGACTTTGGCGTAGATGGAATTAAATGGTTGACTTGTCAGACTTTTGCAAGGTATTTAGCATCTGTTACATTTTTCTCATCTTCATCCTCCTCCTCCTCTTCCCCGTCCTGCTTCCTCCCCTCTTCGTTCTGCATAGTAAWGTCTTTGAATTGAGCTGTTCATTCAGCCAAGCAGAGATAAGTGCAGAGTAGCGGGATGAACACAATAGAGAAAATAAAAAATTGGGAGGTTAGGGAGGGTGGGGGTGGCGATGGAACTTTTTGGAGCAGAAAAAAAAAGGTTTTGTTCTCTTTTTCTTTCTCTTGCTCTCTCTGTCTTTCGTTGAATTGACAAAGGCAAAAGGGGGAAAAAATGTGTGCCGTTGGACAAGACGAAGTCTTCCAGAACTAGTTATCCAAATCCTTTGAAAATATTTACTAGCCACAGTCTAGTTTTATCCTCTGTAATTTTTATTTCCAACCGTGAAATGAGATTGCCAGTAACTTCGTATTTTAAAACTGTAGAATTGCTAAAATGACAAAGTGGCCTTCTTGTGGCTAGGACTCTGTATTTGTCTACTTGTGTACACATTTTAAATTTAGTGTATTTTATGATTCAAAATATAAAACTGCAACAAAGGCATTTGAAAATGGAATGGTAAAGCAGAGATGAGAATTAGAAATTATAGAAGTTTCAGTTTTGGATACCATTTTAAATAAATATGTTGATGATATTTTTGATGTCTTGAAATGAAATTAGAAGTTCCATGGAAACTCATTTGAAGGTTTAATTCCCAGTTCTTTCGATCTGTACGTTACATGTCTTTGTCCCTAAATTACCTCTAGGTATCGACTAATTGTGACTGTAAGTTTAACAGAATAAACACTGGAAAATATTCAGATTTCAAATTAAATTTCCTTATATTAGAAAAAAAGTTTTCTGTTTTCAGTGTTCTTTCTCTGCTATCATATTTATTTGCGTATAATACGAGAAATTTAACCCCAAAAATCATTCATAAAATGGGGGAGTTCTTTGT
>NW_013952452.1:289518-294838 GCF_001266775.1 Austrofundulus limnaeus | reverse complement strand
TATATATATATATTGCTCAGAAATAAGAAAGAAATTTATTAATAACAAATGAGAACATGGTCTTTTCTCTGAAAAGGTTTGATTGCCACATGACCAGCAGGCACACTTATTTTTCCACTGTTGGTGACATTCTTACAGTACTCTCTGAGTGTTGCAACCCTCTTCAAAAACACCGTACTACCACTGAGTAAGTCACTTAACCCAGATCTCTAGGATGTGAGCACCTGCAGAGAGTAGAAGCTGCAGTCAAAGTATTCCAAAAGGCTACGTGATGACTCATGTGGAGCTTTGTAAATCTGAGGCAGGATGCTAATAAAACAGTTTGTGTTTTCAGTTAACCTTTCCCAGATAAAAGGTAAGGATTAAAAAATAAAAGTGAGGAACAGTGGRTGTTTCAGCGGCTCTGAGCTTACTGTGAACTCTTGACCGTCTCTTCCTTTGCAGATAACATATCTTCAGGGGTACATTCTTGGGTCACCGAAGAGTCAGGTCAAAGCCAACTGTCAGAGCAGTTTTTCTCTCCTGCCACACTCATCCTCTGCCCTGCCCACTCCATGTCTTATCTGAAATAACACATGGTTGTCTAGTGTATTGCTCTCCTCTAGTTACCTACTCTGTTATTAATGATACTTTTCCCCAATGGTTTACACCAACTGCTCTGTGCATATGTGTGTAGATGAATGGCTCAGGGAGCAGGCTGTTGTGTGCATGTTTATTTCACAGAGGAGGGAAAAGCACAGAAGTGAAAATAGTTCAGGGACTGGGGGTGAGGTGGATTAGTGGGCAATAAGAGGTTCTTCCATCATGTGTTGAGTCAAAAGAAGATGGCGAAGAGAGAAAAGGTCACAATGAATCTGGCGCAGTATTTTTTGAGAATGTTCTCTTTTTCTTCCCACAGAACGATGCCATCTTGTTTTGCCTTTTCCACTTTGTAAAAACAAAACATTTTAGCAGGATTTGAACCCATCAGTCACATGTTCAACCATTGCTTCGTAACCACCAACACCACAAAACTCCAAAGTCATATAAATCAAAACCCAAGATTGAACACGCTGTCAGGAGATTCACTCCGGTAGCCTTTCATTTGATCTGGCATCCAATCCACTTACAGCAACGATGCATGAAACAACACATAAAGACAACTTGTGCTGTCAAACTGGGATGAATATAAAACAATCTGGACATGTCCTAATCATAGGTTACGCATGAGAAATGGATGTAGCCACTATGACATCATCTTTTGGTTTGTCATCTTTACTTAAAAGCCCTTGTTTTTGTCTGATTATTGGCATTTATGGTTTTAGAGTCAGAGGTAATGTGCAAAACGAGATTTGGCATTTGTGAGAAATTAGGTTTCAAGGCTTTGTGCTGGAAAAGTTTAGGAAGCAACCAGAAATCAACTTGATCAAGCCCTTAAACAAAAAAAAAAAATCAGTTGGTGACAGGAGATGGTGGCCTATGAGAYAATCAAATTGTGCTTCTACCTCAACAAGAAATACCTAATATAATGTTCATCACATGTTGGAAAACCAGGACATTCTGATGGAAATTGGTAAAAAACTTTTATGAATGAAGCCAGGCAAAGCCTGACACATTTGAAATCACAAGCCCAGAGAAAGTGATTTATGTAGGAATGATGTAGGGATGCACAATATATCGACATTAACATCAGTATCRGCCGATGTTGGTCATTTTTCAGCACATCGGTATCGGTTCGTTAAGTAAAACTGAGCCAATGTTATTGTCCGATAACGATTTCCCACTTGTTGTTGTTTGTGTTTCTGTTTTGGGAAGGGGGAATGGTTGACCGAGCAGTATCCATTTGATCATGATAAAGATGTTGATGCTGCACAGCCAGGAACAACTGAAGTAGACAGTCATATCAGCGGTCTGGTCATATTTTACAATATTGTAAAAAGATTTCCCTTGTATGTATCTGTAAATATCAGTTATCAGCCAAAACAGTATTATCGATTTTGTGTATCGATATTGGCTTAAATTTTCATTTCGGTGCATCCCTAGTTGGAACTATAAAATCTTTGAAACTCAACATCAAGTTTGACTGTGAAACAACTTTGAAGCCCGTGTTCCAACTTCCTCATGAGAAATCGGCTGTAACACCAAAATGGACAAGAGGGAACCATTGATGAGCTGAAAGCAAGGGCAGCTGATCATAACCAATCRTTATACTATATTTCTATGGCTCGATGTGGAGCATATAGAGTACCAACACTCAAATGTTGAATAAAATTTATATGAAACTGAAACAAAACTGCTAATGCTTTCTTTTACGGTACCCTTATTACCATGTAATTACAAGATAATAAAAATGTAATTAAATGGTAATTACTACCTTATTACCATGTAAGCATGTGGTAATTAGGGTACAAAAGAAAAACTACTGTTAGTAAAACTACCTTTATTGGGTAATTACAATCAAATTACTATTTAATAGTAACTCAACACTATATTTATAACCAAAAGAATGCAACTAAATTTTGGGGTTAGTGGTTAACTGCAATAAAATATAACTTTAAAACTGTCCAAATTACCCACTACTTATTTAGTTGTTACACAAATTGTAATTCATTACCAGGTAAGTGTTACATTACTGCAGACAATTAATTACATGGTAAAATTGTACCCTAATGACCACGTAATTACATAGTAATAAGGTAGTAATTACAGTTATTACCATTTTTATTACCTTGTAATTGCATGGTAATAAGGGTACCGCAAAAGAAAACGTTACCACAAAACGAAACTAAACAGTAAAAATACAAAACTTAATAGCAGTATGTTTTACATTTGGCCTTAAAAACATTTTACAGACATTTTCTAAACAAATGCCAACAGCTTGATTAATACATGTAAATATTATCTTAAGTACTTTTTGTATGGGAAGTCACTTTCTTTGTACTACAGTGTGTGACCAAATTTAACGATCACATAAACTGAATGTCAGACAACATGGAAGCCATTGTCTATCTGGACATAACTGTTAAGTTACCTKTAAGAATCTAAGGTTTAAAARACAAACAATTTGTAAAAAGGAGCTRCATTTATTCTTTATTATTCCCCGTGTGTCCCTTAGCGGCATCATCTTACGTCGTCATAAAGCAAGCCAAACAAGCCTTGTCATTTTTGTCAACCTTTTCGTGTCACTTTTGTTTTCCCTGCCTGGTCTTTATGGGACGCTTATGCTGCTTTGTGTTACAGTGCCTGTCACCCTCATCTCTGTTGTCACCATCACTGTTAGTCCCACCAGCAGCATCTTCTCTGTTACGTCGACTAAAGTAGCAACAGGAAAAACATAATCATATATTTTGAGGCACTTTAATGTGTTTTTTTTTACAGCAGGCTTTTTGCATCACCTTTAAATTTCTTTGTGTTTTTCTTAATTCTAGTGATTTTTTGTGTTTAATCTCATCAAGAGCTGCAGAGTGTGTCAGACTGATTGGCAGCAGCACAAAAAATGTGCTTGAATAAACCYACATAAAGGTTAACAGATCATAAGATATTATTGGTACATGGCAAGTCAAGATAATACAACACCCACTTACCTTCATCCCATTTAGACTGGTATCAACTCAACTTAAGCCACCAGGAGGCATGCTCATCACTTCAGAAAAAAAACATTTATTCTAAATATTTTATATGGTAACTTTTTTTGGCCACAGTAACACCTTAGGTGTGCTTTTAAAGCACAAAAATWCCACAGATTTCATTGGTCTCTATCATAGTCTAGTTTCTTTTCTATTTTAGATGATTTCCACATAAATAAACACCCAACTGYTTATTGTTATTATATTTCTAGCACTGGGGCACTSTTCTGGCTGAACAGTGTTAATATAGCAAGATTAATGATTTGGAACCCAAAATAAAACATAATGTGACATAAACATGCACTGTTAATGTGATAAGCTCTTTCCTTCTAATATCCTCCACAGTCAGACTGTGRTGGGCACATGTGTGGACTCATTAAATATTTTGTTTACTATATCAGTTTGTATCTTGGAGTYATAGATTGATGCAATGTGTGAGTGCATGTGTGTGTCTTTGCCTCTCATTTAACGGCCGATYGTTTTTGCAGGCCTTCTCTGGAAACTCCAACTCAGAGAGCGCAGTTCGCCATGAGCTGCAGCAGGGAATTGTGACTCGCTTCCTGAGGCTCATCCCACTGGCCTGGAGTGAGGAGGGGCGCATCGGTCTCCGGATAGAAGTTTATGGATGCTCCTACTGTAAGTGAATACAAACGCCTTTACAAACGTGCTATACGATTTCTGTTTTTTTTTACTTCCTCTTTACACAAACATAAGCTTACTTTTATACTTCATTGTTATCAGACAACAATCACAGAAGAGGCTTTAGGCACTCTGAAAAATATTCCAATTATTATCATTTATTTAGAATTTTAATTTAAGATTATAGATCCATGTAAAGAGTCAGATGATATGATTGGAAAATGAGTCACAATGACGTTTTTTTTTTAATAGTGAGTTAATATTTTAAATCTCAAAAGTTTCAAAATTATATGTAGTTTGTTAAGATTTGGAGATTTATCACTTAGTCTGGTAAAATGCTAGCTATGGTTAAGGCCAGTTTGAAAACTCAACTTTTATTGGCCTAAAATGATGTGACTGTGATTCCAAGCAAGCTGTATTATGAGAGGCAGCAGAGAATAATGCTCAGTTTTAAATCAAATTAAATATAATGGAATTATAGATACACCTGTTAGAAACTTAGATTTTAATGTGATTATATGTGATATTATAGTTAATGGGTTTGCTAGATGGTGCTTTTCATTCATTTTTATGCAAATCTCAATTATCGTGTCCTGCAAATGAGAACCAGAACCATTCTTGGAACCAGAATGGTATAGCTTAAAACAGGCTTCCAAAAACAGAACAACTGGACAGACTTTTTGCTTCCCTTCTGGGAAGCTGTGAAAATTCCAAACTGGGCCATGTGAAATCCCAAGCTTTAAACTGCATGTTGTTGAGTCCCACCACTGTTGGTCATGAGAAAATACAATTTTATTGAGCTGGTTTGTGCTGATTTTAGCAGCACAGTCATGCGTAAGCAAAGTGAGGACTTAGAACACAACCTTGAGGGACTCCTGTGCTCAGTATGTTTGAGCTGGACATCCTGGTATCAACGTTGATCTGTCAACAGGAAGTCCAAGATCCAGTTCCAGAGGGAAGTTTCCAGTCTGAGTAGAAACTTTGTGCTTGAATCTGTATTTATTTAATGGTCCTTATTCTCTCTCTCTCTCTCTCTCTCTCTCTCTCTCTCTCTCTCTCTCTCTCTCTCTCTCTCT
>NW_013952452.1:285570-289452 GCF_001266775.1 Austrofundulus limnaeus | reverse complement strand
TGTTAACAGAAAAATGCAGTGCGCCATTTCAGATCTGCAAACAAATGCAGACACACAAACAGACATCAACTCTCTTTTCTTTTCTAACCAATGCATTATCTGGGGAACTGCCTCTCTCGCTGCCTCTTTGCACTCATCCTATTAAAGGCTGCCAAATTGATTTTGATAACAATTTCAATTAAGGCTCTGCATAAATTACCGCTATAAGTGTCACACATACATCTTTCATTCTAGAAATGTGATTATGCAGCGTGTGGATTGGCTTGTGAGTTCACGTGACTGCATGTGTGTGAATACAAGGGCACGCATTGTATTCGAGTCAGTCCTCAGCTTCACTGATTACATTTCCCTTGTTTCATTTCCTTCCCTTGTCAAAAGAAGCAAGTCAGTAATGATAAGGACGACAAGTTGCACAACACTTTGCGCACAAACACACACCCACACAGATGTACACAAAACAGTTTTTTTGTTTTGTTTTTTGTTTTTTTGTAAAAACAAAGACATCCATCCTCTTTCAGGTTYAGATTTTAAACACTCACCTTGAAATAACAGCCTTCTTATACTTATGATTGTTTGACGAAGCATTTACAGACTTTGAGCTTCACAACTAAAACAGGATAGCTGATATTCTTTTATAGTTTGTAATCATTGTTTGGCTTCAAACACAACATAAAGCACATTTTTTTTATTTCCTTCAATTATACTCCACAATTTAAATTTCTCAAATTTTGCGAACAAAATGCATGAACAATAGCTTGCAAAACATGGAGCTGCAGTCAAGCAGCAGTTTAGTGAATCGTGGACAAAACTTGCCAAACATAAGAAACATACTGTACCTACACAATTACACCAAGTGCTTTATTTAGCAAGAATGCTATAAAACAGTGTTTAACCTTGTTCTGAAGTGAGACAAAGAAACAAAACTTCATAGGAAAGAGCGAATATGTGACCTATAAACGATATTTTCCTCTCTTTAAAATGTTTTCTTATTAGCTAGCTGTACATCACGATGTGAGCAATTGTTGAGACTGGAAGCCTAAATCATGTAAAGAAAACAGATTAAGTTCTCAGATAAATGTTTAATTTTAGATCTAAAGACACTTAGAGCCTGTCTGCAGCTTCGGAGACCTAAAAGCAAAATAGTTTTGTTTGACGGGTCCATACAGTGTTTACAGAAATCCTGGTCACACCCCTTATATGATGTAATCATAAACAAGGAAGTGTCCAAAATACAGCTCTTCGTTCCTTAAATGTAAAACATGTTTACACTGCTGGAGCGAGGCACACATTAAAGCAGAGATTTCATGATTCTCTGTTTAAAGTAAATTATTACAATTGATCACAAAATAAACTAGAAGCACTCTGAGAGTACAAACCTCTGCCAAAGGAGAGATGGAAACACATTTGCTGCATAAGTTCTGAYGWAGTGAATATTTAAGCAGGCAGTATGGACAGGATTTCATTCTGGTGGAGTTCARTTGAGGTCAGAGACTCAATGTTATTCATCCACAAACTGGTCCCAGATTAAKCTCCTAAGTTTTCATCAGTCAGATTCCATCGTGTAAAACGTCTGTTTTATCGCCTTTTATGAGTTTTTAATGGTTTGACTCTCTTTATAAACTGCTGCTTCCTGGTACAATCGGCTCAGCGTCTGAGCGCTTTTAGCCCAAACACTCCCATGAACTTCTTACAAATCACACAATAAAGTTGTTATGTGGAGGGGGTACCTCACATGGTTGATCAGCTGTTCCCGCGGGCAGTCCAGCTTCGGCTCAGCTACAGCTGGACCCTCCCCCGCTGTCAGCATCTTCTCAGTTTTTCCTGTAACATGAAGAAAATCACATTTCTTTTTCTATGTCTCCAGACAGCATGTTACATCAATCAATCAATCAATAACTTTATTTTTGGTAAATCTTTCACATTAAACATTAAAAAACAACAACAACAAACAAAACAGTAACAATAAACAAACTCCTAATTTACCAAAAAAAGGAATAGGCTGAAGCCAAGCTTATTCTTGCCTACCCTATTTTCTGCTCAACAACCTGCCAAGATATCTTCACAATACATAAATAAATCTACATAAAAGCGTAAGATGTTATCATTTTACATTTCAGAGCTCTTTGAAAGCTCACCAAAAAAGCACATAAGGTTACTTTTTTGGTGAGCTTTAAAAAAAATCATAACATCACCAATACTAGTTGATTACAGGATTATTACAACTTTCCCGACAGTGGGCATYCTGGGAGGTGTAGTCCCAGCGACTTTGCGACTTCTACTTCCTATTCCCTACAGGCGTGCGTCTGACGTAATGACACTTTGCGTAGCCTGGCTGTTTCGGTTGAATTAAAAGAAAAATTCCTGTATCCGCATCATGATCCGGAACATCACCAAAATGTAATGGTGTTCCTTGGGCCAATACCCACATGTGGGAAAAAAAATTGCTTAATTTTGTCCACAGACCGACAGAACGACAGACAGACACACGCGACCGAAAACATTACCTTCTCCCTTTGGCGGAGGTCATAAATAAATTTTAAGTCTTCGGTATATCCTGTGTCTAGTAAACCACAGTACTATTTATAAGAAAATGTGTGTTTAGTCCCAAAATAGTTAAGAGTTTATGTTTCTGAAATTTATGAAAGTTGCCCCACCACACCTTGTCATCTGTTAGTTCATAAAACACACAGTCAGGTATCAACTCAAGTATCACTGATAACATTGAAGGAGAAACTCTCTCTCACACACACACACACTCACACACATGCACACACACACTCTGCCCCCGGTCAGATGCATCATATTTCAGAGATGTCTGTCAGCTGTGTTTTGAAGCCTGCAGTGCTTTCTCATGATTACCCTGTCACTGCTCCTTTCTTCAACATTCAGTCAGAAGATGAGAACACATACATTTGTCTGTTCATCTCATCCCTCACTCCCCGACTCCTCACTTCTCTCAAAATCAGCGCCTCGTAAATGTTTTTTTCTTTCTGCTTCCCAAACGGAAGATGAAAGAGCGTAGAGGTACATTGCGGGGCCATACGACAAACAAAAGTGGATGAAAGCGAGAAGCACAAAGGAGAAGAAGTGGGAGGAGAAGGAGGCAGATAAATATAGATGCTTAGTTCGTGGCATAATCACTAAATATGTTGGATGGAGATGGTAATTCTGGGTTTTGAAAATGAGTGATAATTAAATGCGATGCCATATTATGAGTCATGTAAGACAGTCAGAGGGAGTGCGTGTACATCTGTGTATGTGTCTGCGCCAAAACTAAACCGTAAAAGAGTCATGATCCACCGTGCTGGGGAATTTACATGCCCATTTCCATTTTCATTAACGGAAAATCAACAGAAAAATCTATTATTTCGGAGAGGAAACGAGAATTAGTGTGTAAGTAAAGAGGAGAGTAAAAATTTCCTTTTGCTAGAAATACAAGGAGCAGTTTTCACAACCAGAATAATCAAATAAGTGCACGCCTTTCGGATTATCACTCGGCATAAAACACCCCTCTCATTTGAATTGCAAATCGTTCAGATCGAGCTGAATCAGATCAGAATATTCTGACTGGGATGTTTACATGATGCATTTTTATTTCACTTAGTTGATTATAGCGATTACTTATGTCCATGTAAACATACTGTAACAGTGATGTATGTAATAAATGTTCCCACATTTATCTTTCAATCACTTTACATTAGATATTTTCTGAATCATGTTGGACTCTCCCCATTTGCTGTTTGTGAGCAGCTCAGTGGTGTGCAAGTGACTGAACCTCCTCCAGTTTCACAAAATCCTATATATATATATATATATATACACTCACCGGCCACTTTATTAGGTACACCTGTCCAACTGCTCGTTAACACTTAATTTCTAATC
>NW_013952452.1:278689-284480 GCF_001266775.1 Austrofundulus limnaeus | reverse complement strand
ATATATATGACATCAAAAAAATGAAGTTCCTTTTCTGCACAATCATATCTGTATTATCATATAATGATTGGAAGGTACTGCCACTGTCTGTACCAAAAAAAACCGTAAATGAAGGGACAGAAGCTAGAATGGAAACTAGTTAGAGAACAAAAATAAGAAGGTAATAATAATAATGATGATATATATATAATAATGATAATAATACAGAAGGGAGTAACAGAAGTGAATAAAAATCAAAAGAGACATGGTTTTTGATTTGCTGGAGGATGTTTATCAGTCATGCTTAGTGTACTCGGGTTTTATATAAGTGAAAAATCAAGAACCAGAGTTTCTTGATTGAGAGCAGCATGAGTGGAAATGTGTCTATAATGATCAAATCTTTCTCAAGCTGTGTTATACTATCATGTCCTGTACACACTCCCTCCACCATCTCCAACCTATCATATCACACAGACGCACAACCGTTCTTGCCATAAACCACTTGAAAACTTAGAGTGGAGATAGAAAGAACGTGTCTCATGCACCACGTTTTATATCTCCTCTGAGGACCCAGTCGTGGTCTCTTGTTTAAGCTCAACTATTCTGGTCTATGGCAAATACCCAACCACCCTACAGTATTTAGATCACACAGACATTGGGGAATATCAATCACATTGCTATTTTAAAGTGTCCTTGTAATTTAGAGCAGTGAGATAAAAAGCCAACATCTACAAGTAGAGACGTAATATCTGAAGAAAGTGAAATCCATCAGTTTTCACATTTAGTTAAGTTCATGTTAAACTTAGAGTAAAGTATGTACAAATGCAATACAGTCCACAATCTGAGCGTGGCATCTCATATTATCATATCAAATTATGTTATGTTCAAGGTAACTTCAAAGACAAAAGATACACTAAAACTCTGGTATTACTAAATGCAACTCTCGATATAAATTCCTTTAACGGAGGTCTAGTCTTTCATTCGAAATATTCTAATGGGATTTACGATGTTGTTTTTCTTCTATAAATTCACAAGTATAGGTCAATGTAAGGAGGTAATCATCTGTAAATTTCAGTTTTTGCTTTTGTCTACACCCACAACATTTTTAAAGCTTGTAAATAAATTAACAGTAAAATCTTGGCTCATTAATTTGTGTGTTTGTGTGYGTGTTCATGCATATTGTGTGATTACGATCTGCAATCAATATTTTTTAATTTACTCTAATCGTGTGTCTGCTGCCCTCTCATGCAGGGGCAGACGTCATCAACTTTGACGGGCAGGGGGTCATCTCATATCGTTTTAAGGTACAGATTTTCTTTCCTATTCCCAATATTTTTCTTTCAAAATGCATACAGTAGTTTGATCTCATGCAAAAAAAAATTTAATCATTCAAAGTACATCAAATGTTTCACTTCATAATGTGCGGCATGGATTGTAAATAACCTTGGAGGGATGGTGGTGGTAATATTTGTGCAGGTTAAGAAGATGAAGATCATTAAGGACGTGATCGCCCTGAGGTTCAAGACATCAGAAAGTGAGGGCGTCATTCTCCACGGGGAGGGCCAGCAGGGAGACTACATCACCCTGGAACTTCGCATGGCCAAGTTACAACTACAGATAAACCTGGGTGAGCAGCAAATGTGTGTCACTTACTCAGAAAACTAAAGATTGTCAAACCGCTTCATTAAAAAACAAAAATAACTACGGCTGTGTGGAGAGAATCAACAGTAATTCTGCTTTTAGACATTTTTATACTGTTTGAGTTCCGGTGAAGTTAATGTACAACCAAACTAAAACAAGACATGGAAATGTGAAGCATCATTTGTTGCCAATRGACAAAAGGTAGTGTAAGTATTGAGGGCAAAACAACAATCTGAGCCATCAGAGTTTTTAAAACTATCAGTTTTCATATTTTAAATAAGTTTTATTCTATTTTATGAAACAACAACTTTTTGATCATGTAACGTTTGCAAATTCTACATAACTCCTGTCTTGTCTCAGCCCCAGTTTTGGCTACATCTGCCCTTGTTGGGGTCTTTTTAACTTTGTTAAATACCTTCTGAAATATTTGTCTGCCCACCATGCTGCCTACATTCTTGGGTTCTAATCACCAACCAGCCCACTGTCATAGTCCTCCAGGGGAGATCTTGTAACTCATATACGTAAATGTTTGTTACAGGCAGTAACCAGTACGGCTCCATTCTGGGACATACCTCTGTGACCACCGGCAGTCTTTTGGATGACAACCACTGGCACTTAGTGATGATTGAACGCTACCGTCGCAACGTCAACTTCACCTTGGATGGACACACTCAGCACTTCAGGACCAATGGAGAGTTTGATCATCTTGATTTAGACTATGAGGTAAAGAGTTTATTGAGTATTATGCACCACAGAACACAGACAGAGAATATAAATATATGCTTGTAAGCAATGAGGGAATGAAATAAGTAAATGATCATTGGAGAGACAGTGGACACACAGTTACTGCAGGTCAACAGCTCAGGGGCCAAACATCCAGCAGTTTGTTTTGCTGTCTTAAATCATTAATACAACATATCCTATAAAAGTAGTGATAATTAAACAATATAAACAAAAAGTAACACATTACGCCTCCTATTTAACACAAATCTTATTTTGACATCTCTGACTTGCCAAATTTTAAACCAATTTTATTTTCACTTTCATAGTTTTATCTTCTTGTGATTTTAACTGTCTTGAGTTTTCCTAGAAATGTTTTTACTAGCTTTTAGCCAACATTCCGATGTTTCTGTAGATACCAAACATGTCTATATTTAACTAAAAGAACTTAGAGTAATAAAAGTAGAAAACCGGGGGTTTGGGCTTAAGAGATGAAGGAACCAATTGGCGGGCCGAACTTTGGTCGCAAGCCGCCAGTTGAAAAGCCCTGGTGTAAGGGGTTGTGTTGTCCATTTGTACCAGACTTTATTTTTTGTAGTAATTTTCTTGATTTTATTTTAGTTTTTAAATTAGGCATTTTACTTATTTATTTTTCCTGTATTTTGTTTTGTTTTTTTTATTTAATTTGTTTTTTTGCATGAGCTGTTTGAATGTTGATTCCGTACAGCACTTTGGTCTGCTGTGGTGCAAAAAGTGCTTTACAAATAAAGTTGGACTGGAAAATAAATGAAAGTCAATGCAAAGTCCCCATGAGGGTAGAAAAACCAACATGTGTGTTCATATAGCATTGGCAAAATATTTGAAGAACCCCTGCAGTTATCACTGGATGAACATCTGCAACTGGTGGCATGTTTCCAGTGTCCTAAAATATGTTTTAAACAATGGTTTGGGTTTATATTGACTTATAAGTGATGCATGAAGGAAAACAAGTTTTTTTTATTTTCTTTCTTTTTTTTTTAACCAGTGCACCCTGCTCATTTAGCAATTAGTTGCTCTACAATTCATATCTTTGTTATCCCAGTTTTTGTGCATTTAGTTTGTGTTTTCATCCAAAGATTTTGGGCTACTCCCACAGTTCAAGGACATTAACATTACGTAATTAGTGATGTTAAAGTGACCGTGAAAAATGAGTGCAATATACCGGTGATCTATCCAGGATTTATACCTGGAAACAGATCCAGCCCCAAACTACTCAGACAGGAATAAGATGGGTTTGGAGATAGTGTTTCTAAATCTGAAAATGGAAACTGGCTTCAAGGCTTTTCAAAACTTCAGCACAATCTCTGCTTCAGAATCAGTCAACTGTGTCAAAGTTCTGAGCAAATTGCAAAACTGTTAACGTGAGCAGTTTTCAGATGGTRGAAACACAATTAACCAGTCGTTTCAAACCTGTGAGGGACTTTGTTTTGTTTTAGCCTCCGTTTGTGACCTCGTTTTATTTCCCTCCCATTTCAGGCTCATTGCTTGTCTTTGCTGATCTGCAACAGCGTTTAAAYGTCTCATCACTGGTAGTCAGTACAGTGCACTGATACCACACAGGAAATTAAATATTGGCTTCCCAGTGTGCCGTGGTACTAATCCATAAAACTCACATAATTAACGTCAGCAAGTAATGGAATGCAACGCGTTCAACTAATAATACTAAAAACAGGAAATTGATTGTGGAATGCATAGGGTACAAGGGAGTGTGTACGGTGAGGCTAAAAGGGCACGAGTGTGTGTGTGTGTGTGTGTGTGTTTGTTTTGTGTTTTTATTGATATGCTTGTGTGTGACTGTGTGACCTTTGCTGGATATTGCTGATATGGCTGATCCATCCCTGTGTTAAGTGGGATGCTGAGAAATGGGGCAGGACAAAGCACAGTCCAATTAAAAGTGAAGCGGTTGAATTAAGGGATCTTCAGGGAAATCTATACAACCGAGTGTACTGTACCAAGAGGTTTTGCGTGTTTGTGTCTGCGGTGCGTCCTAAATGTATCCAGATTAAATCGTTTTACAAATAACAAAACTGTGACCGGCCATTTAAGTAAAGTGGACACTGTGCTCCATTTGATCCTCACTCTCCAGTTTGAACGCATTTTCCTTTTTATCAGTTTGACCCCTGCTTCCATTTCAGCCTCTGCGTAGGCTACATATCCGGGTGCATCAAAGTCTACGCTTGGCAGTAATTACTGATTGTTGGAGCGTCACCGAAAGCACATATACAAATCAAAGGTGAACAAAAATGCACTGTCTGACTGGCAGGCACACAGGCTAGTTGCACACGTCCTTCTATTAGCTTTGCTTCCTTCAAGGCCTATAACTGTTTTAAAAGAAAAGAAAAAAAMCACTGAACACATGTATAACTGTAGAAAAAATGTGAAAAACGTTTTACATTTTCATTAACCGTGTGTCCTTTGGCACTTTCCATCAGATGTGGGTTTATTATTCTCTCCTCATCTTGGTTTTCTTCTCATTGGATTTGTTTTCTACTAACCATTGTCGGCACTATCTGTGCTTTTCTTCACTGCTACCAGGGTCACAACTGACCATTTTTGTACCMATCATTTTTGCTGCAAATGTACTAATATGCTTCTATTGTTCTGTTTCTGTGTGCCAAAAGATTATTGCACAAAATAATTCTAAATCTAACTTAAATCTTGTTCATTGTTGAAAACAAAAATCTAGAGTTTTTTCCGAGTGTTTCCGGAGTTAAAAACTTCTCATTTTGTCACAAAGTTTTKATTTGATGTATGTTGACATGTCTGCTTACAGAACAAAACTGATTACTGACAGTAAATAAGATTCAACATCCACAAATTCATGTGTTCTTTCATTACTTCTACATGGTGAGATGGCAGTGGAACCATGATATCGTCAGAACTGATCTCAGACATTTTCCCCAGTTAACTGATGACTGATAGATGTATAACACCAGCTGATTGTTGCAGTCTGGCTGCCAAATGCTCATTTTTCTTTACAACTTTGTCTGTCGGTGACTGGCGCACTTAAACTGAAAGAAGCAGAGTGGGAGGAGCAGCATAAGGTCAATAGTGGAAGCACAGATCTGAAGCTCATTTCTATTTTTGATTTTGATTTGATTTATTGATTTAACAGGAAAAGATTACTAAAAATCAAGCCTGACTCAGCATAATTTTTGGTTCAAAAGAGAAAAGTTTTAAGTGAAGCAATAGAAGTTGGACTAGAACCCTGAGAGAAGGAATAAAATCAGCTGCCTCCTGACAGATCAGTTTGATACATGATTAAATTAGAACAATCTGATTCACTGTAAGTGTTACACCGGTGACAACATTGGCGAGACAAACATAGTTCATTATGGATGCACAGATTGCAGTTTTCTGACCTGCTGATTTCATTTTTGACCGATATCACATACTGTATATACGTATATAT
>NW_013952452.1:264265-278674 GCF_001266775.1 Austrofundulus limnaeus | reverse complement strand
TATATATATATTTGACACTGTCAGGTTTTATAAAATACGCCTTCAACGTTATAGCATTTTGAAAATGTTGGTGAGAAGGTCAATTTCGAGGTCTGGCCATGCCCCCTTAACATGCTCAAAAACTGACCGTTTGGATAATTTTTCCATGTCTTAACAGTTTGTTGACCAAGTTTGAAGCCGATAGGTCAAAATCCCTAGGAGGAGTTCGCGAAAGTTTGACGTGAGCGAAAGTGAAACTTAGCAAAAGATTGACCTTTGAACCAAAATGGCTGACTTCCTGGGACTACCTCTAAGAGACTTTTTTTTAATTTTGGGGAGTTCTAGCAATGTGCCGAATTTCAGCTCTCTAGGACTTACCAGTTCCTCTACCTCACTTTAGGTGGCGCTGTGGACCGGTTTGGCCACGCCCATTAAAAGTTCCAATGGAATCTTGCAATTTTTGCCGAGTAGTTATGCTTTTTTGTGTACCTTGTTGTAAAGTGTTACCCTTATTTTATAGAAAGACATTTAACATTACCCTTCAAACAATACAAACTTGMTTTACCTGGACAACAGCCCTTTCTCACAGCAGAGCAAAAAGACACAGTGGCTGATTTTCAGTCCGTTGCGCAGGTAGATAAGATCGATGGATAAGATCAGCTTGTCATGGAAGTACTGGCCGATAGCTGATCTCTCAAAATTAAGGAAATCTGGGCCAAATATCGGTGCACCTTTATTGCTCATATTAAACATGTCAAAGTCATGATTAACATTTGTAGCTACACTTAGCCATTCCCCCATTGAGTAACAATTTGTGTACAACTCTGAGCAGACTACAAAGTTACTGTCAAATTAGTCAAGCAAATTACTTTTTGAGCCATTTCAATTATAGCATACTAAAATTCATTGTATAATCAGTTATTTCCACATCAAAGTAAGTGTGCACCAGTCAAACCAAAAACATGGCACTTAATAAAGTATCATTTGGTTTATTTTGCAACTTCAGAGTAATTTACAGAGCAAATTACTGCACTGGCAAATTAATTTTACCTGTAGAGTGACTTACTGTCTTCTAAACAACATCTCTCATCCCCCCTGTGTGTCTCTAGTTGAGTTTCGGGGGGATGCCGTACAGTGGGAAGCCAGTGGGGGGTGGAAGGAAAAACTTCAAAGGCTGCATGGAGAGCATCAACTACAACGGAGACAACATTACAGACCTGGCCCGCCGGAAGAAGCTCGACACGTCCAGCTTTGTAAGAGAAATGTGTTTTTATGTTCATGTGTGCCCAAGCTTCCTAACGATACACACCGTGAGGTCTGAAGTTGCAAAAGGCAGCTGAAACTCAAAATGTCAACGTAATGTCTCGTAATTTTACTTGGGTTTTCCACATGCTGTATTTTAAGGGTAAAAGAAGCACAATCAACTCTGCATTGCAGTCTGTTAGACTTGCCTTCAAACCATCTTTCTCATATTAAAAACTGTTTTCCGAGGAGTCTGTTAAATCCTTCTGGTCTTATGTATTTGAACTAGACAGATTCCTGCTCATGTTGACTTTATCATAGCTACCAGAACCAAACTGTCTCTCTACACACCTGCTCAGCTTCAGAGTTATCCACTAATTTGGGCTATTCTTTAAAAACCGCTTTGCTCACAACTAAAATAAGATCTCTGCACCTTTTTTGTGGGGTTTTAATGTAGTTTTAGAGACTCACTTGCAGAAATAAACTCCCACCGACACAGTTTCAGATTTGATGTGCAAACACACACTCATTTGTCCCTAGAGTGTCTTGTTGTGCGCAGTTGTTTGCATCAAACTCAGCTGAATATTTCTGCAAATCCTATGATTGTACAAAACAAAAACAATAATAATAAAATAAGTTGTGTSCATTCCAACGCAGAATTCTGATCTAACCCTGTGTTTATCCACAAGATTACGCAGCCAGCAGAACTTTTTTTGATCTTTGGTAAACTGATAGAATAAATGGAAGAATTAATCCCCTTCATTAAAGCCACACCTCTAATTCTCTTTGACTCACACAGCTRTTTATTTCTAATCAAAACAGACCCACTTTCAGATTTGAAAACACACACAATCAGGAAACATCTATAACTCATGAGGCGGCTCAATGTTGCATGTTTGCAGATGATTTGATTAAATTAAACTGCTGGAAAAAAAAACTCTTTTGAAATTAGTGCCTAATTTCCACAAGTTCTTTTTCTTTCCCCTCCAGGAAACCAAATTTACCCAGAGTTCTGATCAACCCTGATATAAAAGCCAAAAACAGATTGTTTTGTTGTGTGTAGAAGCATGAGCAGTCTTTTCATCTAGCAACTGTCACAAACATCTGAGGCTGAGAAGATGGATTCAAAGCAGCAGACTGATACAAACACATGCAAACAGAAGACATTAAAAGATGACAAGAAAAAAACAAGAATAATAACATTTCTTTCTTACCGATGGCCTCTGTTTTATTTCTTTATTTTTTATCTGTGCCCCAGCAGCGTAATCTGTCGTTCACCTGCGTGGAGACGCACACCTTTCCCGTCTTTTTCAACGCCTCGAGTTTCCTGCAGCTGCCAGGCCGAGCCAACCACAACACCGTGTCTGTCGGCTTCCAGTTCCGTACGTGGAATCCAGACGGCCTTTTACTCTTCAGTAATCTGGATGACGGCACGTTGGAGATATCCCTCGAGGATGGCAAAATTACAATTCATATCAATGTGTCAAAGGGAGCCAGAAACTACAGAGTGGACTTATCATCAGGTGAGTCTAACCTACAGTCATTTCTACAGCCCAACTCTGACCTCTTACCCTAAACCCAACCTGAAAGGTGATCCTGATCCTAAATCTAACCTAAACTCAATTCACACCTTGGTTCTAAGCCTAACCCCTGAACCACCAGCAGTATTTCCACAAATGGGAAACAAGCTTTTGTCTCCATAAGGAGCAGTGGGCCCTCACCAGGCTTTKTGTACCAAGAAAATGGTCAAAAATTGTCCCTASCAGGTAACAAAAACATGCACACGGCTAACAAATTACAWCTCATCTTTCTTTTAGTTTAGTGATGCATTTGTCTTCAGCTATATGGCAGACTTTAACATTAACCAGTTATTGATATTAGAATCAAAACAATGTTTTAATTTAATGTTTGCATTTTGGTTTTGGCATGTTGCTGTACTATTTATGGAAATATAAAGTAATTAGAAATGCTTTTTTGTGACATTTCACAGGAAGAGACTAAGCAGATGTTTTTATTACTTGGACAAAAATGGCATATTTGCAGTCTAACTGATTTCATCCTGTTGCACATTAAAGGTTTGAATTTTTCACATTTGCATATTTCACAGTTTACACTTTTTATTTTTAATATATTACATATTCAGTGTTTTTGTCTATTTTCCACATTAGTTTGCATATTTGAATATTTCTAACTAGTTGCAAAACATTTATTAAATAACTATTCTTGACTGTCATCTTTTTTGAAAAGCCTGTTTTTCATTCTAAATCAGTGATGAGCAACTTAAATGATGGAAGGGGTCACAATTTTTGTCGACAATATTACCAGAGGGCTTGATAGCGCTGCACACTTTCCCAAATGTAATAAAATTGCCATTTTAAAAATGTTTGTATATATGTTTATTAAACCAACATACAGTGCTGTAACTYAACAYRGTTCATGCTCAAATGCATGTATRACARTTRYWMTCTTGTTTAATAAATATTAATAAAAAACATGTGAAGGAAACAAAACCTAAACACTTTAACAAGCTAAAGTGCACAGACATAAAACGCCAAAAGTGCAAACTCCTGCATGGTTGTARTTCTGTAAACTCATCATATTTAGCTTTGTGCAACATGTTGTAACAGTGACTTGTACTAAAATCCTTCATGGCAGACATCATCTGTAAGCAGACTGAACACATACTGTTGGTTTGCCTTAAAATTCTGTGAACAGAAAGTCTACCTCCCCCCAAAAAAACATTTTCTGTTTAGTTTTACTTAAATCACTCTTAATGTAGCTCTTAGATTCTAAGAGTGGCTTTGAATGTTTTGGGGTTTTTTTTTTAGAAAAACAATGGGGGATGGGCTTCATTGGCAGACTGGGCAGAGGTCACCCGCAGGCTGCCAGTTGCCCATTCTTGTTCTAATCCATAAATTTAACAACAAACAAGCAAAATGTTGAGTTGTCCCTTTTTAAAATTTTGCTTCTATCCTCATCCCCTCATTTCCTCTCCTTCTTTGAGTCATTCCCTCTCTTTACCTCTTCTCCCTGTTTCACTTTCCGTAGGCACACTCATTTATTCTGTCCACTGCTGCTATAATAGGCCATTATGCCCAGGGGTAGGGATTATTACAGAGTTACCCTCAAGGCTAATTGGGCTTGAGCCCACGATTACATCAGTATTATTTGAACACATAGACACACAATCATTCCCCATACACACACACACACACACAAACACACTTCATTTTTATTCTGTTATTAATATCTTTTTAAAAACCACACTGGCTTCTGGCTTCAATGACACAGCAGGAGCTCAGTCGACTTGATGACAAAAATACTAGAGAGGAAACACTGAAATTAAGGGACATCTTTGATCAACTAAATGGAAATATTTTTGCATTACATAAATTTATTCAGTTAAAGTAAATTTCTGTTTATTTAATTAAAGATGAGCTTTGGTCTTTTAATGCGAGCAGATGAGCAGACTCTGAGGGGCAGAGCAAGGAAAAAACAGACATTTTCAAACAAAACTATGCAATTTATTTTCTTTTTGCCAGTGGGGGTAATTTGTTAATAACCCTTTTTGGCAAAAATGCAACTCACATTTAAATAATCTTGCATTGGCTTGGAGGTAAATTAAATTATTTTCACCAAATCCACTGATGTTTTTGTTTGTGACTTGTTTTTTTAAACACACAAATCTGATTTATTTGTAATTGACATGGAAGAAGTGAGGAGTATAGAGGCAAACCATGTGATGCAGTCTGATCACATGTCTCTGCCTCCATTTAAAATCTGATGATGACTCTTACCTGTTTGATGACAAATTGTTAGTGTTTTATATTTAGTTATAATTTCTGACTTTTAATTGCCATATTTTTCAGAAGTTGTGTAGAAACAGTAGATTCAGATTCACAATCTGATTTAACAAAAACTCAACAGGCATTATAATTGATTTCAATAGATGTGCATTGGTTTAGTTCTGTTAAAAAATATTTGGGAAAACAGCTTCAAACTTCACCAGGAGGACCACAAAACATTGTGCTGCATTTCTCGTAAAAGTGACTCAGGATACAGCCTTCGTCCCCACATAGGAGTATTTTTGATCACTTTTCCTAAGCTAATATGCTAGCTAACTGATGGATTTGAGCGGTGGGGTGAGCTGAATTTGACTGGAAAAAAGTGCAACAAGGAAATTAATTTCTGCTCCAAACATTTTATCAGTCATAAAATACCAACACTGGACCACCGAGATCCTATCCCTGCATTTTATGTCAAACATTTTCAATAGACCTTGTTGTTTTCAGTGTAGCCTGTTGCTAGCTTAATCCTAGCATCCATGCTAGCCTCCTACAGCGATCTATTACTGTCAGTCACACATACGGTGATAATATTATACTTTATACAAATTCAAAACGTTACCATTAAGTTATCTAGTGAAATAAATATACAGACACGCACACATACAGTAGATGTGGCAAGCTAAGCTATAAGACGTCTGTAAAAACATCAACCTTTTTTAACAATTCCTCTCGCTTTTCAAGTCTGTCAAAGACCTCAACCCTCCAGCCAACCTTTCAGCTGAGCTTTCCTGTGAATCCTGAATGTGTCCAAATTTTATTTAGGAATGTCTTTTTCTGTTACGGTATTATCACTGACTCTCCGTAGAATCCAGTTCGTCTGTCCAACCTTTTGAGCGAGCGGCAGGTAATGCATGTAAACGATATGTGTGACGTCAAGAGTGTAGGTCCCCATTGGACGATTCCCTTTAAAATAAAATAAAAACATAAACGTATAAAAACACAATACAGACAGATGTTTGTGAAGATGAAGTGTGTTTAAGAAACTGACATTGCTCAGCACGTCTTTCTGTTTTCTGATGTTTTGACACAAAATAAAGTTCAGCCTTGAAAACTGGATCTTTGCAAACAATGTCCTGATGCATCTCAGTAATCCAGGTAAAAAATCAAGAAGAAAAAAATTGTAAAGGTCTTCTGGACGGGTTCTTCTCTAATGAAACGTTTCGTCTCTCCTCCAAGAGACTTCTTCAGTCTGAGAGTTTCAGGCAAAATTCAGGCTTTTAAGCACTGCCTCCATGTGACTGATACTCGCATCACATGGCTATCGTTGACACCTAATTAACACCTATTGTTAACAGGGGTGGAGTGATACTGGCAATGGCAGAACTGTAGGAGGGGGACAACTGAAAACGGAGGCCTCCACCTCTGTTTAATGATGGACGGTCTTTCTTCACAAAAATGGCTTCTTTTACTCCGTAAAGACCGTCCATCATTAAACAGAGGTGGAAGCCTCCGTTTTCAGTTGTCCCCCTCCTACAGTGCTGCTATTGTCAGTATCAATCCACCCCCTGTTAACAATAGGTGTTAATTAGGTGTCAACAATAGCCATGTGATGTGAGTATAAGTCACATGGAGGCAGGGCTTAAAAGCCTGAATTTTGCCTGAAACTCTCAGACTGAAGAAGTCTCTTGGAGGAGAGACGAAACGTTTCATTAGAGAAGAACCCGTCCAGAAGACCTATAATTTTTTTTCTTTTTGCAAACAATCTTTGGTCAAACAGTTGATGAGGGAAATGTAAGCATTTAGAAATAAAACTGTTGTTCTTTATTTGTTGAGTCTTTGCTAAGTTTGCTGTAACTCTTGTGATTTGTCACACTACAGACTGAACGTTATGTTAGGCCCAGTTTATGGTGCATCGTCTCCTCAGCCGCGAATAGAACCATCCATCTCTGTCTCCCTCTCACACTAAGTTATTGGCACTAAATGAAGTGATGAATAAGCTTTTGTTGATGTTTTTTGGGTTGAAATGCTTGTTATGTTTGTGTCTCTGTGGCATTCTATATGTGTGTGTTTAAAAAAAGAAAGTGATGTCGGTCTGGGACAAAGAGATAATTTATGAACAATTTCATGCATTACTGTAATAAGAACATCATTTTCTAACAGACAGTTTATTTCGTAAGCCCCAGTGAACTGATAAACGAAGAACAAAAAACGACTAAATGGATTTGGAAATGAGGCTTGGGTGGAAAAAACTCAATCATAAATTCTCTTTAAAAGTTTCTGGACTTTATCATTAAATGTAACATCACTGGTTTAACCAGCTCCTTTAGGTTGTGTTCACATGGTTACCCAAATCAATCTCTTTATTTGTTGTTCCAATAAATATCCTCGTAAACATGATATAATTACTAGAAAAGTTTTCTTCTCCACAGAAACACCAAATACAATTTCAAAAGTTGTATGTGCTATAAACAAGGAGTGAAACATAGAGTATGCATTAAGATTGCACATTGGATGTGAAATGTAATCAGAAGAAGAAGGAAAAGATTGCTCTTATGGTTTATGGTGAGTGGGGATGGATAAAGAACCCGTATGAGTGGGAGCCTCGTAAGTGGGCCCATTTCTCTCCCCAAAAAGACACTGGTCTTTAGTCAAACCTTTGCATCCCTCAGATGAAGGACACGGGGTTAGAAACACTCAGTGTTCTGAGTTCCTCTGGATCCATAAAGAGGTCCCCCAAAATGATTTTCCTTTGACTGCTCAGAGCCAGGCAGTGGTCTAAGTAGCGCAAAGAGGTCTCCAATTTAATGCCACAGGCATCGCAGACCATTGTCATGGAGTCCCATCACCATTTTATGGAGGTTGAGCAGGTTGTGCCCAGTTGGAACACCAACCAGTGTATCTAGAGTTTTCCTTGACAGGGAGATGAGAGCTTTCCCAAACCTAATCTTTGGGCCGTTCATCAGCTCTTTCCAGCAGATTGAGTGTTGATGTCTAATCCAGGCATGTAGGGCAGTCCTGCAGGCTGTTGTTGTAAAAAACCTACAACAGGCTGTGGTCCTTTAAAGTGGGCCTGACTGCCAGCTTGTGTGAGGTAGTCAGCTCTCTGGTTACCATAAATGCCAGTATGTCCTGGTACCCATTTAACTGTAACACTATCTCTCCCCAGTTGGTTGACTGCTTCGGCACACTCCCAAGCCAGTAATGATGTAAAGTGTGACCCTTGGAGAGCTCTAATGGCAGCTTGACTATCATTAGGATGAATATTTCCTTCTGTGTACACTGAAGGTCTTTGGGAGATGCCACACACTGGTGGATTGCACATATCTCGGCTTGAGACACAGTTGCAAGTCAACCTAGTGGGTATTTGTGATCTCTCTTACTATGGTTGTGAAAAATCAGCAGCCCTGCACCTACTGACCCCTTCAGAAGGAATCCATCTGTAAAACAGTAGAAATGATTGGGAGACATGCCCATTGTATTGACGTTACTCCAGACAGACCTGTCCTCAATCTCTGTCTTTAAACTTGGCTCAAAATTGTATTTTTTGACCATTCTGTCWCCAGGTCCTGCAGTTACTGGAACAGCAGCAACTGCCCAGTCCCAGATTCTAGTGTGCTGTGAGTCAGATAGGTTTTTTTCCACCTACCAGACTGGCGTAACCTTACTGCACTGGATGTGGCCTTGCCTAAGAGACATAAACCTAACAGGATGCTCTTAGGTAGAAGGTTAAACTAGAGGTGGAGTTATGGCATCATCATTTTTAAAAGTGGTGTTTCAGCTGTCTACGCAGAAAGGTAAAGTTTCAAGACTTTCTTGATTTTAAAATCAAAATGTTCTGTATAGAAGCTGCATTTCATAAAAGCGAGTGTTTGCATGTCAGGGTTCTTGCAGATCGTCCTGACTCAGTTCCACGTCATTGGCATGTGCTCAGTAACAAAAATAGCATTCTGTAAGAAAGATTTAATACACAAAACGTTTCAATTTAGTTTTTTTTTTTTTTTTGAGTGGAGTTCTACTCTGATCAGCCTCTTGATTAGTAATCAAATTATAGGGAACCATTATTGTTTCCATGGAAACAGAGCTGGCTGTCTCCAGTGCTTTTTGCAGAGACCAGGAAACCTTATTTTCCAAGAGGTCCTCATGCAACAAAGTGAGGAAATGTGTTTTTGTACTCCCAGCTGTGTGTCAGTCAATCACAAGCAAGCACTTGTAAATAAGTCTAATGAAGTAAATACGCTGCTACAATTTYAAGAACAGCAGCCATTTTTGCCACTCCAGCAGTTTCCAACATTTTCAGATTTTTGTCTTTTTTTTTTATTTCACTTTGCATTCTTCTTCTTTGTTATTTACTAGATTTTAGTTGCATGTTCAGCTTATAGTAGAAATAGTGTTTAATTCTTTATAATTTCAGAAGAATTTGATGGTTTTAATTTTGTTTGCTTTTTTTCCTATTTTGTTTTTCAGGAAGTTAACATTTATTCTCAATTTGGTCCAATTCGCCAATCAGCTTTTTTTGTCACCATAATAATGTGTCATCCCCCAAAATCAGTTTCTGTCAGAGGTGGGCTCATTTGCAATTCAGGAGATGTGGAAAGCACATGCATTTTTTTTCTTACCTCATCCAAAACTCCCAATTTTTTTTTTTCTATGTTGAAACTGCATGTGTGTGAGATTGTTCCTGCATGCTTGTCTTCACACCCATCACCTCGGCTTGAAGTAAAGCGATCAGTTTGAGATGCAGGATTTCTATCAGTCACACTTGAGTCCACTTCCACCGTCCGAACAGGAAGCAAATGGCATTACAATATTGGAAACGCCACGGGCACAGATTTAAGGCAAAGAAATACACTGCAGCTATCCCACATTACAATGTTCTACTCTTCCTTTCTTTTTGAGTATGTGCGTGTATATTTATGTGGATTTGCATTGTTCAGCTCTGTGTGTATACAGTATATGTGTGTGGGTGTGTGTGTGTGTGCATGTTAGGGCAAGGCTTAATATGACATATTCAGAAGCTTTGTGTGCTTGGCATGCTGCTGTCTGTGAAGTCGTGCAAAGCTCTTTGAATTGCCTCAGAGGCCCTAAAATTTAGGAGTAGAGGAGATGCGGAGGGAGAAATAAATTCATGAATCCTGGAGGGTCCCATAAATTTAAAGCAGACAAAATTCATTTTTAGTGTGTATATAGGATCAATAATGGAAACAAGAAAAGCAGAGGAGAGAGTTGGAGAAGGGGGAAAATGGAAAATGTGGGAAAGGAGCAGAACGGCAAAGTTGCAGAATTAATTTTTAGCATCATAATAATATTGCAAACTTGCTCACCAAAAACATCAAAACATTCTGAAATATATAATAAATTTGACTCAACTGTAGGACCTACTAAGATTATGAAGCCTCGTTTAGACAAATTGCAAATCCTATTTTTGTTTTACAGAAAAGAGTTGTAAGAACTATTACTAGAAAACATTACAGACATCCATCAAACGCATTATTTTATAAATTAAAAATATGGAAATTCTCTATATGTTTGACAATAATATTTTACTGTTTATGTATAAGGCTCACAAAAACATATTACCTTTTAAACATCCATCCATCCCGCTTATCTGAGGTTGGGCCAAGTGGGCAGCAGCCTAAGCAGAGAGACTCAGACTTCCCTCTCTCCAGCCACTTGGGCCAGCTCATCTGTGGGAATCCCAAGGTGCTCCCAGGCCAGCTGAGAAACACAGTCCCTCCAGCGTGTCCTGGGTCTTCCTCTGGGTTTCCTCCCAGTNCACTGTTAAAGAAGTCCAGTAACAAGTCTGTTTCAGCCATTATAACGCCAGTTTAAAAGTGAGTCTGGTCTTTTGGGAAGTGGACTGATCTGCGCAGACACACACTTTTTCTCAGACACACACACACATACAGTACTGTCTGTTGGGAAGTGGTCCACAGAGCACACACATCAAGACTGGCCTAGATAGACAGGATAGCAGGGGACACAAACACATAACAGCCTCTTCTCTTTAAGCACGTAGACAGTCAAGGACACTCTCATGGCCTACATAGGTGGGTCATTTCACTCCACATCTTCTTCTTGTCCCATAATGAAAAGTGAGGGAGGAGGAGGAGGAGGAGGGAAAAGAAAGAGAGGTGACAGGAAACGAGCAAACAACTGGCACATTTCAAGAAGCAGAATAAAAGGGTGGCTAAACTGACCAAACGATAAACACAGATCAAGAAGTGAACTCCTTGACTTTATGTCAACTTTACTGACGGACAGGCCACATCCATACATTTTTATTGTGTTTGTCCTTGTTTTACGGAGACATTGGATCACAAGGACTCAGCCTCTGAAGCGGTTATCCTGATAAAATATTCCAATTTCTTTTGTGTGTGTTGAAAAGGAGAGAAGGTCGTGATGGTAATGAGCTGCATTATAAAAACTGTTGGGTCTAAAGGTCAATATCTCCCAACACTCAGCTGCTTTTATTTTGGAGGTGTTTTTCTTATCACACTTATGGTAGAAATAAGAGCTCAAAGCAGCGGGCGGTCATAAGACTTAACTCTAAAATAATTTAAGACCCCGCAGGTCTAGGTGTCCCAATAAATATACATATTTGAGAGAATGATAAAAGTTAGTTTTATGAAGAAATATGAAATAGCATAATGTAAATCCATACAAATTGTTGTTGGACTTGTTGTTTTCGTTTAGTTTTGGTTTATTTTGTAAATCACTATTGTTTGAGTATGTCTTGGGAAAAAACGGGCTGTTATAAGATTTTTTTTTCTTTCTGCTCCTTTCGTTTTATTTTATTTGTATGTTTTTCTTCTATTGTATGTAGTTATTTTGTTTTTAATGAAATAAATTCCAAAATAAAAAATAAATAAAAAAGTGGAGTTTCAGCATTTAAAGGGGGGTGTTACAGGTTTGGTCTAGATTGTTCGWCCTGGCCACCCTCATGTGATGAGTCAGTATTTACTTTTGTTAGAAAATAGGCCACCTTCAAATACAGAACACAGTTCTGTGTATTTCTGAACATTAATCAGAACAATCATCCTGCTGTCAGACTCTATTTTATACTGTTGCTTAATCAAAAGCTGGAGATCAGTTTTTGAATAATCCTGATCCTTCATGAAAGAGCTGCCTTTTGTTTCCTGCTCCACACCTCCTTAGCATCAGTCCTGCTGCAAACTGGAGCTTCCAGCTCTGCTGCTTCTCTGGGAAGCATGAAAGGCAATGTTTTCTCTTCTGCTCTTTTAAGATTTCTCACACCAACAAGTTTGTAATTATTGCATATACAGTACCTGAAGAAGCCTGTTTTTCTGTCAGCCCCCTGCAGCTTTTCCTTTTGGAGCTGCTGTTGGATCTGTGTGGTTACCAGCTGTGCTGTATGTCAGTGCCTGTTAATCTGACACCCGTCACTTCAGTGGAAATAGAAACGACACGGATGCAAAGATCAAAGTGGAATTATTTTCCAAATATTATAAACAAGCTAAATATACTGTACAGTATTTACCCAATGTGTATTTATTTCTTTAGTTTCTGACCAGCCACTTTCTCTCTCAGGGTTTGCAGTCCTATCTTAGTATTCCTCAGCTCCACCTTCTGTTCCATCAACATCATGTCTCAGAGCTCTAAGTTTATACCAGAAATCATTCCCAGTCTGTTTGTTCATCCGTTAGCTTTGTTCAGCACCTCCTCGCTTTCCTTCTGCTCATGTTCCAGTCACAGAGAGCGGCAAAACCAGCAGCGTCTTCATAAATCTTCACAAAATGACCTCATAACTTTTCATGTAGATCATTTAACTCGTCTTTAAAAAAAACAGAAGAATATGTCTACTTTAAAATGGTTTGAGATGGACTAGATTTGCCAAAATGTTATTAAAATCTTAACCCCAAAATGTGAAGAGTTGTTTAATTATTTTGTTAAATAATGTGATYATATCTACGTATGACTGCTCATAATGTCAAATTATCTTCAGTCTTTTCAGTTTTAGTGGGACTTTCTATTTTTTTTATTTGATATAGTTTCAATGGATGGGTCTTTTATTCTTAATGCCCACTACTATGCACAAACAACTTACTTTTGCCTAAAATGGAAAAAAAAAATATAAATCTGTTGTCGTTCTTCAGTTGTTTGTTTTGCTCGAGGTCTAATCAGCAATTATGTAAAAATCAAGGTAAAAAATTGTAATTTTTGCTGAGTGTGCTGCACTAGGGGAGCTTCAAGAGTCACCACAAGCCTGAAATAAATTTAAGAAAGAAAAAAAACCAGAAAGAGAACAATTTTACCAACCGCAGCGTTTCACATGGAGGCTTTGAAACTGACAGGAGCACCAACCCGTAGATAAAGAGAGATGCAACGGATCCATTTCACCTGTCTGCACAGCAGTTGGCAGCTCACATTTTTTAGTCATGCTGTGAAGGGGCTGACTCCTGCTGTTCGGTCAAAAATTAGAACTCATATTTCTCAGAAAGTTATGCCCGTCAGAAATCGTGCTCCGCCACAGAGTGTAGGTCCCCACATTCAGGAAGTTCCGCTTTGTTATGACAGCCTGTASGGTTGTTCTTGGATGCAACGCATCAGACCCATTTCTGGGGCTCCTGGAGAAGGAAGCAGTCCCTTTGGATCAGCAGGTCCAAATAAATTTTAAAGGTTTGTGTAAATTCAAGTTTTAGCATTCTGCAAAAGAAATGAATTTTGCCTGCTGCATTTCGCGACAGTTATAAACTACAATCATAATGTTGAAATAACCGTTATGGCCAACACATCAACACTACGTTATGCAATATCTCACATGATCTGTTTGGAGGATGTGTTGAGAAGAACTCTCAGCTACAACCACCACATATTTTTGCTTCGTATCTAAAAGATCAACTGAGTTCTTGCCAATCAAAGTAATTAAGATTGATTAAAGGAGTGCCTGGGAAGACAAATTACTTTATTTTTATTATTAATTATTTTTTTATTTAAAATTATGTGACTGGTTAATGTGTGCCGTGGTATTAAACAGCCCTATAAAAATAAAAATGGAAAAGTAAGCAATGATAAAGTTTTATTTGTTTGCGTCCTCGCTTTGTGACAGTCAGCCTAGACAATTTGTTGTGTTTCACTACAAGAGACGAGGGCAGCCTTAGATTTATTGTTTTAGCATTAATTCATGTCAGTCTGTGTGAATGAGCTGCAGGAATTATGAAGGTAGCACTGATAAAAGCTCACATCACTAACCTCTCATTTTTTGTCAACACTTTTCTGTCCATCCACTCATCCATACCTACATCCACATCATTCTAAGAAAAAAAATAAAACTGTTTTAGTTGAATATTTGTGTTCCAGCCAGAAGTATATTTTGCACACATTGTTTGTGTGTATTCTTGTTTGTTTACATATATATATGTATGTATGTATGTATGTATGT
>NW_013952452.1:255019-263891 GCF_001266775.1 Austrofundulus limnaeus | reverse complement strand
TATATATATAAATATAATCAGTAACGGCCTGAACATTTCCACATGGCTCCCACTCTCAGCAAGTGACCATTTTGGCTCTTAATTTCTTCGGTCACCATCTGATCACACATGCACACACACACACACACACAGTCGGCCACCCTGTTGAGCAACGCTGATTAGTGCGAACTCCCTGCTGATATGAAAGCAAGAGTCGTCAAATGCATTCTGGGTAGAAAAAGATACACGAAAACTGTAGGCACCAAAGACTTGTAGAGACGCTGACGAGCAAAAAACCAAATGAAATAACAATRGGTTGCTGTAACGCATGTGGTCGGGATGTATTGGCACAGGCATGCATAATGACTGGCAAACAGATCCACTCTGCTGAGACTGATTTGGAGTTGACCGTACCTTGAACTTTGCTGCAGTGTCCTCACTATTGATGTCTAACGGTCAGTGAAGCAGTGAATTAAACCCAACCAAGAAGTATATGTATTGAACCAGATGGGCACAAATGGAGATAAGTATGGGGACACTTTAGGGGGGGGATGTGTTAAATGCAGAGATGTAGAGAAGAAAATAAAGACAGAGGTACAAAGACGCAGGCAAGGATGGTAGAATGAATAGAGCTTGGTGTCAGTGAGAGGGTGATGTATAGAGGAGAAGGTGAAGGAAGTGAGCTGGCTTCTCTTTCAGCTCCAGTAGTAATGCCCCTTTCCAAAACATCACTCATATTTAATGGACAGCTACAAGGGAAGGGAGGGAAAGGAAAAGACATAACTGGGATTCACCAAGCACGCACACACACACACACACATACACACATAGTGTGTGACGTGCAGAAGAAGAAATGGATTACAGAAGGAGCCTTGAGACCAGAGAAGGAGCCATCGGCCAGGAGGAAATGACAGCAAAATGAGTGAGGAAACGAAGATGGACAGAAAGAAAAAGTGATGGTCACTAGTGTGCATGTATGAGTGTTGGCCTTTTCACACACACAAAAAAAAGTTATGACATATGGTTCCAAATCAAGCTCCTGTTTTAAGCCTGTTGTTGGTCACAAATGGACCAATCAAGTTGGGCACATTGTGCAACAATGTGAGCTTACACACAAGAAACCAGCATCGAGGAACCACAGGAGGTTTACACATTACTCACCAGTGTTGTCAAGGTGCATAAAGTGTGTCTCACATCGCTCCTTTCAAAGTCCCACACAGACCACCTGTCATCATGTTATGCTTCAACACTGGCTTTAGCTTCCACATATCAACCATTTCAGTTCTGTGACTACATTTATTGGCAATTCAGAGATGCAACTGTAGCAGGCTGACTTCAGACCGTCCCACGCACCTTAGTTTTTACAAAAATCCCACCAGAATAGAATAGAATAGAATAGAATAGAATAGAATAGAATAGAATAGAATAGAATAGAATAGAATAGAATAGAATAGAATAGAATAGAATAGAATTTTTTCTCTCTCAGTGGGGAATTTCCAATATACACTTCCTGGCCAAAAGAAGAGTCGCCACCTGGATTTAACTCAGCAAATAGGTATGAGGTAATTACTGCATGGGTGATTATCTTTCAGCTGGCAACAAGTTATTTTCTGTAATCAAAGCTAAAGGCAGTCAAAGAAATATTAATGTGTGTGACCTCTTCGTTTTGGTGACAAACTTTTTATTTTTTGTGACCAGGCATTGCATCATTAGCAGTTAAATTTAGGGTAAGAATAGGAAACAAAAGACAAAACCAGTAAGTTTGAACATCAAAAAACATAAACATAAAGACAAAATAGGAGTGTGAATAACAAAATCATGAGTACCAAAACACAAAAACTAGAAGTATGTACATCCTGATGCATCTCCGTAATTCAGGTAGAAAAAATCAAAAAGAAAAAAAAAAACGTAGGTCCTCTGGACGGGTTCATCTCTCCTCAAAGAGACTTCTTCAGTCTGATGAGTCAGGTGATGGGACAGATGGCCCTCTATGAACAATAGAGCCAACTCAGCGCTAACAACCTATTGTTTGGCTGATGGCCCATCTTTTGCATGTGACCAACCTGTTTGTCCACCAAGTGGAGGCGGAGCTTRYAAGGCTGAGTTCATCTGAAACTCYTCCRACTGAAGAAGTCTCTTGGAGGAGAGACAAAACRYTAAGAAGARCCCGTCCAGAGGACCTACTTATTTTTTTCTTTTTGATAAAAGWATGYACATCAGTCTAAYTTACTGAATGTGCTTAACRTTCATGGGCTCATTGCAAAGAACAAATTAGATTAAATTAAACAGCAAAAACAACATTATATTGTAATGGGAGAAAGAGCAGCTGAAAAATGTTCAATCACAGTGGTGCAATCAGTGAAACCTATTGGGTCTGTTCAGACTGGGTACAGTTGGCATGCTGGGAGGAGGGGCCTTCGATAACGCACCTACATCAGTTCGTCACTAAAGCTCATCTTCAGTTCAGCAACAGTTTCATGCATGGATTGGGGAACATTGTCCAGCAGCTATGTTGTTTTTGCCTGAGTTCTTCTGTGTCCCACCACTTGCAATGGGTCAAGGGGACATCCTAGCTGGCTCTCCTAATGAGCTAATCTAGAAGGATCAATGGATCGAAGCAGCGAATAACTGAAGAGTCTGTTGGACTCGTGCTGATCAAACAAACTAAAGTTTCTTCGTTGGAATAGAATCAACGCAAAATATAATATACTCATTGTGAGTCACTCAGTCAKGGCTGATCTTTGTAAGGGCTTTTGGGTCAAACATATTCTTCTTTTTCCATGTCATACTTAAATCTATAGCYTACTGATGTACATATTTGCTTAAATGAATATTTTCATGTTTGAGTCTCATCACATATTTCACAGCTGGTGAAACGTGAATAGAAATGAGCKTTGCGCAATAGTCACTTGATATTAATATGCTTTATTGAACTTCCTAATTCCCCAMAGCAATTTGTTTTATAAAGACGTCTTCTTTTTTTTTCCTTTTTGTTCAACTACCCCCTCCTGCAGGTTCAGGTCTCAATGATGGTCAGTGGCACGCTGTGCGTTTGCTTGCTAAGGAGAACTTTGCCATGCTGACAGTCGACGGYGAGGAGGTGTCCGCTGTGCGTTCCACCTCACCTCTCAGCATCACCACAGGAGGAACCTATCACTTGGGAGGTGAGGGTCAACACAAACACAACAACCATATCTTTGCCTTGAATCCAGCTCCGATGTGCCTTCGGTGTTTGCAGATGTAGTTGACATTTTGTTTCGTGCGCATAAATCCCAACGGCAAAAATACACGACCAGCAAACACAGATTTATACAGCGGTGACAGAGGCAGCATCYTTAATCTGTCTGAATTAGAAATATGCCAAGTTAATGATGCCAGGCACAGTTATCTGTTTGCTAAACGATGTGTGTGCAGGAGGGTCTGTATGAAATTACAGTAACTGAGAGAGATAGTCTGGCTCTGATTGCTCCATCATGCCCCCGTCTTCTCTCTCTGGCACAGCACAATCTCCTCAATCAAGAAAAACCATTTCCTCAGGCTAGTCAATAAGGATCAGAGCACTTTACACACACACACACATCAAGGTTCTTTTACGCCGCGGTCTGTTTTAGTTTACTGCTCCCTGGTGTCATGTGAATCCCTCAACTCGGAGATGAGTTTGCAACAAAATAAAAAAGTTTTATATACCTTAATCCACCAATACAGTTTCACTTCCTGAATTCATTCATTTCTTTCATGCAAAATTAAACTCTTATTTAGTTACAATGTTTATGTTTGAATCTAGTTTCTCTCCTGTCTCCATTTCTCCTCCCCCCCCCCGTCTCCATTCTGATCGAATTGATTTATTGATTTTAGTAAGCAGAGCTGTGAATCAATAGAGGCTGAGAGGAGAGSACCTCTGTAATGTCTTGACTCACTGCAACAGAGGGGAAAAARGATGGATTAAAGAGACAGAGAGGACAGATGAAAATGGTCACGGAGAAAAATACTTTCAAGTAGAGGTGGGAAAATGTTGTGAAATAGAAATGGTTGGTTTAGGAGGTCAAGTGAGAATAAACAGAATGTATAATAGAAAACGTAACAAACATGTCAGTATTTAACTGCAGTGTATTTTGCCTGAAATAGTACTTAGTATTAATACATATAAATATTGCTATATATCCTCTCATACCCATCTGAGAAATATGAACTATATTTTGATTGCGGTGGTTTCCCCCCCACTGACTGGGGTACTCTGTGGGCTGAATTAGCAGCAGCTGTGACTGGGGCTTTACTTGTTAATTTTACATGACATAATGAATGCTGAGGAGCTGGGAGCGTGGTGGTAAACACAAGCTTGAAGGCTGCAGGGGATACAAAACTGTTGATCATTACGATGGAACGAAGTACAAAGTGATATTTAGGCCACAGAATTACGAGCTGGGGAGCACGTTTTTAGGAAGTCATTTCCAGAACGGTACACAACCGTTCTGTCTGCAGCTCTCAGGCTCACAATCTTTAGGTGTAAAACAACCCTGAAGTGCAACGTATTCTTCTCAGGCTTGCTAATGGTGCCATTTTCTGGTGTTTTACTGGCGCTTTAACAAACAATTTCAGGTTTTAATATGATTTTATATTTGCACTTCTCAATAAATTCATGCCTGACTTGTTTGAGCTTCTTGATGTTTTATGATTAACTCTCTGCTCAGTAAATATTTATTGGTTTTGCTGTTTTGGGTGCCTTTTATAAAATAAATCAAACAGTAAACCAAWTTTGTTACAAAACTTGGGAACTTCATAACATCTAAAAGTAATAGGCTGGATCWTATCCTAATTTAGGAATATTAAGGGAAATGGGGTAAAGTTATGCACACATGCTTTTTACCGAACCAAACACAATGCATTTATAAATCAGAATTTATAGGCACTGTATTTTCAAGGGGCAAAATCATGTAAAATCAACTTTTTTGAGTTTTATRTCATGTTATAATGTTATCCTTTCATCAAAAACCTACCCAGAGTGTTGCTTTGACTCATTCATGCATGTTTGAGAAATCCAGTACTGTCCTGTGGAAGCTATTCAGGAYAKCAAAAACGACCGGTTGGGCCTAGAACCGCCTTTTAGGTGCAGCTCCTCCTCTGGGCTGTCTCTCCAAGCTGAGCTTCCTCCTCACAGAGCACACCTCCCCCATGACTCCTGCAGGCCATCAGCAGCAACAACTAGCAAACAACTGTTRAAAYCRTGTGTCTGCTGAGCTCGTAATACTATCTACTTCTCAGTCCAGTCCTTTTTGTATTAAAAAATGCCTTTGAGCAGTGGTGGGCACCAGCCCGTTAAAGCGCAAATCCACTAATTGCRGACCTAAATATTTTGTTTGCAYTTTAGYGGTCTTACTAATTTTTATAATTCATTAGCGGATTTGCACTTTCATGACTTATATTATGATCGTGACATGTGTGTGTGTGTGAGGATGACTGGGAGAGATCTTACCAAGCTGAAACATCGCCTCTGTATTTGCTTTGGTTCTTCAAAAAAAAACTTGGTCTGACATGGGATCATTTAAGTAAAGATTTAATTGTATCCCAAGTTACCTTTTTCCAAAACTGATATTGTACAATGTTGCAGTTTTTTATTATTATTACAACAAAAAACAACACTTCTAAGACCGGTTGTAAACACCATGAAGCTGTTGGGATGACGTGCAGAAATGGGAGTGACGGAATCAGAAGGAGGTTCTTAAAGAGACAGAGGCCAATTTAAAGGTGTTTAGGCTCAACTAAAATGCAAAGTCAAATTTATTTTTGATTTATACATATAAACAGGATTTTCATAACAACTGAAGGTGACATAGTTACTTTATTATGGTATAGAATTGAACTATATGCCTGAGTAACACATAATACTGCCCTTTTAAAATCCAATGTTTTCTTTACACATCAATCAGTTCCTTACATCCCATTCAACACAGATTTATAAAGATTGCTCTAAATTAATTTYTGTGTAGTTTGTYGCTGTTATTGTGTCCACACACATTCATGCTTTGAAGAGAATTTTGGGAACTTTTATTTGAAACACTTATCTGAGGCTAATTTACATCCCACAACAGAGGAGAGTGAATAATAAAGTGAATGTACAAAAGATAATTTAGCCTTCAGCTTGCCCCCATTTATTGTCTCTGATCACTCAACTTTATAAGTCAAAGAGGCCAAGCATATTAAGCTGTCCTAAAGCTCTCTAATGGTATTCCATCAACACTTCCTGTGAGTGAGACTATTCTTTTAGTGTGCCACAATTAGCGGAGACCCCTCAGTGTCATGAATAGACCATGTTCTTTTATATACATGACAAGAACTGAGATAATTGCTCTGGGTAATTTATGTAGATTCAGTCATGCAGGGTAGACATCTGCTTCAAATCACACGGCTTCAGGCCATTAATCTGCTGTCTTTTCACTGAAAACTGTTGTTGATGATGGACCACTGACCAGCACACAAAAGACAAGTTAAGTTTTTGGGCATATTTACAAAAGAAAGTGTCTCTATTTTGTGACTGTTATCCAGGTGCAGAGCTAATATTAGCACCTAAARGATGTTGACTCGGTGATCTTTGCCGTTGGCCCTGCTGCACATGCATTTATGAAAATTTCTTTCAGAGTGCAAAATGTTTGAATGGAAGCATTTAAATGCATTACACACTTTATTATTGCTTCTTGGTGTAGAATAGACTGAAAATCATACCAGTCGTTACCAACTTACCATAACCTGCTGCACTGACACCTCTTACRTCACCTTTTTTTACTGGACAATCTACAATGGAATTTTATTTGTTTTTACTAAGTGCAGGGCAAAACACGACGACCCATTTAACTGATGTAGTTCTTGTTTTTGTTTGTTTTAAAATGTTGTTTGGACAAAGGCTGCAAAATGTCTATTCTTTATCAACAGTGGAGGTCATACCACTCTGAACACATCACATCCTGCCTGATTTTGAAAGTTAAGCAGGGTTGGGCCTGGTTAGTAGTTCAATGGGAGACCACTTGGGAATGCCAGGTACCATAAAAAAACAAGTATCCACATTGGTCACTAGCAATAAAAAAAATCCTTTGACCATCACAGGTCAGGATGCTTCATCATCCCTTCACATCTGTGTGTCTTGCTAATGAATAAAAATTGTCAAAAGGAATTCGTGAACTTTTGACCCCAWATACTTAACTGCAAAGAAAGTTTGTTGTGTTTTATGAGGCACAAGTTTATACTCGACAGAACATTTTTAAACTTGACCAGTTAAAATGTTTTTTTCACTTTTGTATTTGAGACAAAAAAGCTCCATTTTTAATAGTTGATCCCTTTTAAAGTTAAAAAAATAATATTGTTACATTTTTCTTCCATATCCTTTGCAGTGTTAGCCTGGCCCTTGCTTTCCTACGCAGCTCTGCTCAGTTCTAGTTTCGCTTCACTGCTCCGTCTAGCATTTCTCTCATTAACAAGGATTTCGCTGGCAGATTTTTAGCCGGACCAATCAGAGAACAGAACATCGATGTTCTGCGCAGTGTCTGCTTGTAGTTTTTTTTACCTGGGCCATGAATGATGTCAATTTTCTGTGCAGTGTCTGCTAGTTAGTTTAGCAAAATCAGTGGAGGAAGTGAATGAAGCCAGTCTGTGTTGATAAGGCTTCCAAATTAAGTTAAATTTATCTGACAAAGCAGCAGCTCTCATTTACAGTCGTCTCRTTCGGCTCGGTACTTTCCTCCTCTCAGTAGAGTTGTTTACAGCGCACGCGATTTCTGATTAGCTTCTTAGCTTAGCCTCCGTCACAGCGGTACACACAAACACAATACTTCAGGAGAGGCCACGCCTCCTGAAAGAAATCGCTTCTCAATAGCAGTGAGTCCAGACCCTCTGTACAAAGCAAAGTGAAGGACAAGAGTCTGGTTTTTACCAGGCTATTTCAGTGTTCTATTAGTGTATAATATTGCATTATAAACAAGGTCTAATTGAACAACAGTAGAATTTATGTTCACTTGTGTCTCGACTACAGCTGAGATTCAGGGAGATATTATGTGACTGAGAAAAGCTCTGAAACGATGTTTTACTTGACCTTTACAGTTTCACATAATGAAGCTTTAGCAAGCTTCGCTGCACCTGGGTGACAAGTGTTTTACTAAGAAGACTTGTAAATGGATATTTGACACCTGAATGTAGTAAAATACAAGATTTCTGATTAGAGAGCATTATGGGATGATTGGTGTCTTGAATTTGAACAGATAGAAAAAAATGTACTTGTATCACAGTAAGCATTGTAACCGTTTTCTGCTCTCACTGAAATAATGTTTGTTGATGTTTCTTTGCAAAATGAATACTATTTTTTTATTTCAGTTGGTATCATTCCAACTACTAATAGCAAGCTTTAAATATCAGTGAAGTGCTTTTACATGGAAACACAACCAGCCAGATGCTAAACAAAAAATATAAAGCGTAATTTTTGTTAAATTCACAGTTTTGTTTTGTCTTTTCTACTCTACTTTTCTACTCTTGTGGCATCAAAACATATTTCTTAAAACTTAAGTTGAAAGACAAGACTTAAAGCTGAAATGTCAAAGATCTTCCGGTTTTTTTTTTTCCTGTATTTATTTATCCCTAATTTGACTTGTTTGGTTACAGCTTCCCTAACCTTCGGTGAGGTGCGCTCACCCCGTTCTTTTGCCTTCGTCTCCTCTCCTACCTCCCCCCGCTTCCTCTCTGCTCCACTATCCTTCGAGCACCTGTTTCTAGAAGCAGCCTCTTGAATCCAAATCCTATTTTACGGGGAGTGGTTTCTCAGTCCTGAACGTGCGCTCAGAGAAATTAGTAAGTAAATGACACAAGTGTCCCACAAATTGAATTTCTCAAGTAGAGAGGACAGAAACTGCCAAAG
>NW_013952452.1:244263-254856 GCF_001266775.1 Austrofundulus limnaeus | reverse complement strand
TTATATAATAATAATGTATTATTTTTGCACTTACTGCTTAATAGTACTTTTTATATTTTTTAACTTTTACAATGTTATTTTGTTTGTTTTTTAAATCACTTTTTTTAATTCATCCAAGTATTTTCTTACTTTTCCAAGCCTGTTTTTTATGTTTTCTTTTTACACCACTGTCTGCACATCTCATATGTTACATAAGTAAGGGCGAGTGTCATAGGAGGACAGCAAATCCAAGCACCAGAGACCAATCTCTGTGCTGCTGATATTTGTACTACAGTCAGGAAATTAGCCTCCTGTTTTTACTGAAACAGGAATGCAGACAGAAATGTAAAAGGAGACATAAGAAAAAAGTTAGAATGAAACTCAAGGTTGGAAAAAAATGGAAAAAAAATTAAAAAGGAAGGATGTATAAGAATAAATGTCATTTTACATAATTTAATGACAGGTTTTTTAACAATATATATTTTCATAGCCTATTTATGTGTGTTTTTACATCTTGTTGTTTCTTTAAACTCAAGAGGCAGAACAGAGAGACTCTCACACAAAAAGCAAACATGCCCACAGAAAAGGTCACGGAGCTGAGCTTTTCCATCTCCAGAAACAGAAGAGGACAGTTGGACACACTAATGAGAGAGTTGTCAATTATGGGATGCTGCTCCTTGAAGCCTTCTGGCATTTGATAGCAGTGGAGTGTTGCAGAAAAATAATTATATTTGGTATTTAGTTTAATCACACATTTTTGGAACATGTTCAAAATTCAAGCGACAAAGCTGCACGCCGCTGCAGCTTGGCTCGAATCAAAAACTCCACGAATGTCTCGAGACACTGGAGACCTTCTTGCGAATGTTATCCCCCAAATGGTAATATTGAAAGATGAGCTAGAATGGGACAAAGTTTACAAAATAAAGGAATTAAATATATTTTGAACTATGTTTTTGCTTTTTACTCACCTGTGTATTATTTAGAATAATTATAGCTTTGAAAAGTTGCAGTGAGCTAGTTTGGACATCAGTAGTATTATAGCACGTTAAGGCTACGATCCTTCATCTTTGAAGGAATCAGTGATGAAACTAATATTGTTATATACCAGAGAAATTCTTTGAATGCTTGCCTTCAGTAATTAGCTTTACCCCCAATTTACACTAGGTTTGCTTTGCTCTGACTTTTGCAGTGAAAACTCAACAAGAGCATTTACACTGCATCCGCAGGGCAGAAGAGTGCACACAGCTATTTGACAAAAGTAGATTTGATCCTATTTTTGCCAGATGGCAGAGCGAGTGTGGAGTCAATCATCAAAGATCCCACCACACATACAGGAAAAGAAACAAATGCAGCATCCATATTTTCAAAATAATTCATCAARGGCAAACTACGTTTTGTCGAAATCCTTGCTATATTAACAAATATGTGGATATATTTGTACATACTTGCGTTCAAAATGCATCCTTCTGTTTGAGAAGCAGAAGGCAATATGTATCATGCAACATATGCATGATTTTATTTTGAAATATGGATTTAAAAAAGACAATAATGATGCAGTTTCAACTTTTATTTTCAGTCGGTCTTCCACAGAATTATTTAATTTGGTCTGACTTCCACATTTATCACTGGCTTTGTTGCACAATCTTGCATTTCCTGACATGCTTCTAGGAGCACCTGTGTGCTCCTGGGCAGTGAAAATCAGGGTGGAAACAGATGACGCTGAACTGTGTAGCGGAGCCRCRCGCAGTGTAAATCYAGGGTTATATTGTCCATTCATTTCACTTTACATGCTTTTTCTTTCTGGGTCACAAAGTGCTGGTRCCTGGTGAAAACCCACACATGCACAAGGACAACATGCAAACTCCACTCAGAAAGGCTCCAGACCAAGAAGCAATCCTGCAACCGTCTTACTGAGAGGTGCCAGTGTGAACCGCTGCACCGCTACGCCTCATTTTCATGAAATTACTTGAGGACGGTAATATTTGGTTATGTACTCTTAATCATATTAGCTTGACAGAAATTCAYGAGGAGCGCTCCCTACTTTCTCAAACTCTTTTCACAGCTCATTGAAACAGGAAGCGGTGAAATTATAACATTTGGTCAATAGAAAGGTACATTTTATGCTTCAGTGAAATTTTGAGTTTTGTTCGAAGCTACATATTGTTTTTGTCAAGTGTTTTTTTTTTTTGTATCCTCTAGAAATGATCTAGATTTTCAATCTTCGAAAAMTTTGTGTAGTGATTCACATCAGAGCACTTTGGCAGATTTCCATTCTGCCTCGTCTGAAACCGTTTTTCTGTATACGTATCACGGCCTGAATTGTGCGCAGGAAAATGAGAGCTGGTGTTGTTCCTCCAGTGTGTGCATTGTCAAAGGAACTCTCTGAACACAACAGGGAGGCTGTGAAAAGTGCCAGAAGGACCGTGGGGGATTATTGTTGTTGCTTCAAAYACAGATAGGAGTTTTGCTTTGTGTAAGCTACAAATTAAAACCACAGAACTTGGAGTTTAGGGGGAAAAAAACAACACAGAGGTGAGATTTCAGCTGTTASTGTGTTTAATGTGCAGTTATGACTACTGTATAATTATTCTGAATAAAAGGTTTTTGATTTATTTTTTGTAAAGTGCTGTATTTAAATATTCATTTCCTTCCCTTGAAAGTAGCATTACTTGACTTCATTTTGCCACATCTAATCAAAGAATTGTGCAGCATAATTTATGAATCGAATGCAACATTAAAACCTAAATTATACCAGGAAACCAAAAATAAAAAAATGATAATAAATGGTTGTTTTCATTTAATAAATTACCTTTGAATGGCAATTTTTTTTTCTCTCTTTGATGTGCAGAGCAGATTAGCCTGAAGGGTTTATAAATAATGCACAAGATGTTCCTCAGTTATTAGTTTAGATATTTGTGCCTCCTAAATATTTTARCAAAACGGTTTATTGATTGCTTCGGAAACTAAAAGTAAAATTTTTTATTGTTTACTTCTCACAAATCACTTTGCTTAGTAAACATATTTCCAAATATAACATTTTGCAGATGTTATTTTAGGTCTWGGAAAACCAAGTTCAACAGCATGCAAATGAAGTTTCCCTGCTGTTTTATTGTATTTAAAGTCAGGAAATGATCGAGAAGTGGCTTGAAAAAAGCAGCAGATCAACAAATTCCTGCCTGCTTTTTTGTCCTGTAACAATGCACATTCATCCACACACAGGTTCATGCTTTGCACTTTGCATTCTGCCAAATTTGCAAGACTGAATCCTTTGTATTCATAAGCTGTCTACTGGATGCAAAATGKTGTCAGCCAGCTGAAGTCTGCTCTGTTTCACATCTTCCCGTTCCATGTGTCCTTTATTCTTCTTTTCCTTCTGACTGCTTGTTTTCCATTTTCCTGGAAAGACAAAAGRCAGGTGAAAAAAATAGAAAAAACAGATGGCAAGGACAAGAGAGGAACATTTCATGGACTTTATAAAAATTGGAAGCTATAATGAAACATGAATCCAGCAAAAGAACATCAACACTTTGCTGTTCTATTATTGTATTTACTTTGAGTCAGTCAGCCATAAACCCTTTAATAATGTTCACACACACACACACACACACACACAAAGGCACACACTGAGTGCATATGGGCACTACAATAAGCCTCTTGATGCTTTGGCCTTGAGGCTGATAGGTGGGCTGGAGAGTATGACAGTTTATAACATCACAATGATGGAGTTGTCATTGAGCTCCTGTGTTTTATGACTTACCTTTTTGCTTGCGGTACAGATTAGGTTCGGGGTTCTCATYTCCAATTTAAGAAGCTGCTCGTTTTCAAATGCAGCTCAGTACACCGCTGAGTAACGACATGTAGAGTTCATGCTGGTTATCATACATCCACAGACTTTTTTTTGTATCCAGGATGGTTTATGTGCACAGACAAACACATAAAACTCAATAAGCATGCAGTCYTGGCCTCGTTCCACAATCCGGTCAAGGCACAAAGGTCTTCCTGGATGGGCCATTGGCTTCTGTATCTCATAAAGGGACAATATATAGTGGAAAACATATGTCCCCTAKTCTATTGCAGGCTTAGCACTTTGTCTAAGGCTTATATACTTTGTGAATAAGCTTTAAAACCAGAAGGCAGATGAAGGTTGATGGTTGTGAGAAAGTGACAGTTATAAACYTCTGAACTGGTCTGTTGTTCCTTGTCAAGGATGATGTTGTGTTTTATGTCTGCCTCAACATAAGGTCCTGTTCTCCACTGCCCCGCCCACCCCCATTGTCTTTGTTCAAACAAGATGCTAGCTCTGTTCTTTCTCTAATGGCAGTTATCAGCAGCTTTATWAGGTCCACCTGTTCTATTGCTTGCCAACACAAGTAGGTAATCAGCCAATCACAAAGCAGGTGTTACAGAAATTGGGATCCACTGGGGTTTTCACTCACAGCCATCTTTAGAGTTTATTAAAGGGGCAGTATCATGTAAAATCAACTTTTTGAGTTTTMTATCATGTTATAATGTTATACTCTCATAAAAACATGCCCAAAGCCTTGCTTTTACTCATTCATGCATGTCTGAGAAATCCTGCAGCATTTTTAGGAAGCCATGCTGAGGAGCAAAACCACGGTGGGGACCAGAAATGCCTTTTGGGACCAGAAACGCCCCTGGGACGTGTCTTTAAGCCGAACTTCCTCATGGCAGAGCGCCCTCCCCCCACTTCCTGCTCCATGACTCCGACAGGCTACGTGCTGAAATGGGCGTGACCGAAGTAGTTGGATTCTCTTAAAGAGACAGAAACCTATTTTAAGGCGTTTAGAAACTGTCAAGATGAGAAGTGAATTGTTTTGGGGATTTTTACAAATGTATAGCTCTTTCATAGGCTACAAATGTGACATGGTTACTTTATTTTAATATAAAATTGAAATATAGGCTTGGAAAGCACATAATATCGTCCCTTTAAGAAAAGTCCAAAAAAGAGAAAGAAATCCAGGGAGCAGCAGTTGTGTGGGGAAAAAAAATGCCTTGTAGACCTGTCATGATAAGTAATAAATTAATTAATCAAACGATAAGTTGCCAGGTGCATGGTCTTGTAAACTTTGTAGCATTAGAGCTCCATGAACAGGCATTCAGCTAGAGGACGGGCTTCGGTTTCCTGACGCCTTTCAACTGATTACTCCTCAGGATGCCCTCAGAACTCCGAGTCAAACCTTGGGTTCACCGAAAGCTCTATTTATTTTTCTTACACCACGTAAATTCCGAAAACTTCCATAAACTTTGTAAGAAGCATGTAAATGAGCAMAATTATTTTATGAAGCCAGAGGAAGACACATGAAGATGCACTGTCTTGGATAAAGGTGGGTATCAATGGTACAGCTTCAGTAGCTTTTGTGTTTTGTTTCACAAGCCACGCTCCTGGTCAACTTTGTTAAGATTTGTAAGCAGGAGGGAAATCATTACATTAGTTTAAAATGGTCTCCAATTTATTGCCCAGCAAATGAACTTATCATGACAGGCTTAATACCTTGTTGACATCAAACGGCTGATGGCAGACTGGTTTGAGATGATGGAAAAGGCAACAGTGGCTTAAACGATTATTTGCTAAAACCAAGGTATACAGAATACCATCTCCACACACACCCAAATGTGAAGCAGATGGACTACAGCAGCAGAAGACCACACCGGGTGCCACTCCTTTCAGCTAAGAACAGGAAACTGAGGGTACAACTGGATTGGACAATAAGAGACTGGTACAACATTGGCTGGTCAGATGAGTCTGGATTCACTGGACTCTAACAGCATCAAAAGTTACCAAAGCTCATCTCAACTGAGCATCTTGAGATGAGTAATTTGCACCGTTGACGTGCATCGGACAAATACCCATGAACTAAAATAAATGCAGGTCAATATGATCAAAATATCTGAGGAATCGTCTTTTTTTTTTAAATGAATCTATGCCACAAAGAATCCAAAATGTTCCAAAAAAAGTAAAGTAAGGTGAGTTATCCTAACAGTACTGTTTCATGCTGTGCTCTTGTTTCTTCTGTTGGATGCAGGGTACTTTCTGCAGACACCGTTCCCACCTTCCCAACGCTCGTTTCAGGGATGCATGCAGGCGATCCTGGTGGATGATCATCCTGCTGATCTGCATGCAGTGGAGAAAGGCACTGTGGGAGCCTTTGAGAACGTCAGCCTGGACATGTGTGCAATTATAGACAGGTAAAAATAAAAACCGTTGCAGGTTCACACTTCGACCCTGTGATGCAGGCAGACAAATGAAAAAAGAAAAGCATCACAAACAGCACTATCTTTAAGGTAAACTGGAGAGTCGTAAAATAAACAGAACTATTATGTAAAAGTCTTTCAATTCTTATCTTGAGACTTATTATTCTGGATTCCTTTTGTTGTCTGTGCAACCTCGAATTATATTAATGTGTGCCTTGTTTCAATGTGCCTGTCACACTGATAAATGGATATAATTTATGAGAAGGCTTCATGGTTTATAGGAATGTGTATGAATGCAACATTCTTTTCATTTCTAACTGAAAGCACACAGCAGACCCCCACCCTCCCCCTCCCCACACCCTTTTACAAAACACTCTCACGTCTTAATCAGGCATCAAAAATTTGTCACACAATTCACTATTTCACTGGCAGGCAGAAGTTGGCAAGGGCTGGAGATTCTGCACAACGTGTCCCAGTGTTGGCTCACTGGCAGCATGCATTAAAACTTGTTGACATTTTAATTTATTTCCTTGTCATGAACTAGACAAACATATTGGGATGAATTTGCAAGAGAGGAAATCATCAGTGTTTTGAGCTTAGTTTGAAAAGGTCATGAAACAAATGGCTTTTTAGAAAGAAAAAAAAGGCATTTAAACTCTATAATCGTGTTTAACCTCATCAACTGAAGCTAGTATATTTGGGGCTTCAAACGTGTTTGTACATAACGTTGAGTGTAAAAGAATATAATAGTATTAATATATGCTGCATAGCAGTCTCATATACAGTATGACCCCCACACATACGCAAAGCACCAGAACTCAGAAGTCATCAGAAGGGATTTATTGTTTTTGGATGGGGGTCGCTCATTGGTGGGCCCAATGGATAGCCTTTCATCAGAGCTAAACAAACAAAACAAACAAAACATCTGAAGCTTCTATGTTAAATTGTTTTTGAGTTATAAGCATTTTGTATATTTTGTATAGCGTTGGTCGGACACTTCTACATTCTTTTGTGTGCGGCGGTCATAATAAAGCAGGTAGGATAAACCTGCTTCTGCTTAATTCCCATCAGCCTGGTTTACTGGGTAGTTAAGAACTCAAGTAACTAAAAACGATTTAAACCATAATTTACACAAGATTGTTTTTATCAGCTGCTGCCAAGTCATACACAACACATACTTTGATCCTGGCATCGCAGAATATTGGATGAGATTGCACATAACTTTATTTTCAAGGTTTGACCTGAAGACCTGCAACTCTGTCATTTCTCATCATGATGATCTTAGTTTCAAACTCTGGCATGAAAGGCAATGAGTGATATTCAGTCTTTCAAGGAACGCAAGGACTTTAATTTTTAAAGTTTTTATAAGCCCTTAATTATTTATTGGAATAACTTGGAGTCTGTTAAAACTATTTGCTTTGCATCAGCAGGGCTATTATGATATGTAGTATGAGAATACTGTTTTTGCGGATTGCTGGGATGTAATATTGCTGCTACCTGATGGCTGTGTGCCATCGTCTTTTTCCCTGTTTTTGTTTGTTTCTTTTGAGCATCCTAAAATTTCCAGGCTCCTTTCCAGGTTGCCACATTGCTCACTTCTGTTACTTCAGATGTTGCGTATCAACTCTGCAGTACTTGAGGTGGGCCTTGTTCTGCCAGGGAAGATGAATGGGTGCAGTGTTACCATCTACCTAATCAGAATGTCTTTGAAGGCGGCTCAATAGCCCTGTCTGACCTCCTTTTGATCAATGCCGTTCCACTGTGGGATTCTGTTTAGGCTGAGAAGTTAGAAAACACACAGAGCTTCAGACACAGCTCTATGCAGGCACTCAGAATAATGCACATGTGATTTTCCACAATATTGCCATAAATGTGACACAACACAAACAGTGGCACATAAAACCTTACACACCCTACATGCGCCGCAATCTCTCTATAGATTTTCTTTCTTTTCATACAAAGCCCCGAGCTGTGGGTATGGTTCAGTGCCCCCAGCTTGCTAAGAATAATGTCTTTTGAGATTGTCAGGCCTTGTCAATTGCAACCCATTGTGAGGGCACAATGATATTTTATCTAGGCGTCTTAGCCTGCTGAAGTTGTRTCGTGTCGTGTAAAGCAGAGACACTGTGGTTGTTTACAGCAGCTTATAGCCTCTTACCGGCTCAGTTTTGTACATACCATGAAAAAGATCACAGTGGTGTTTTTCATTTATCGTGTCTTCAGAATAATCATTTTGTATAGCCACATAGATAAATGYTCTTGTGCAATTTCAATGATCAATTTCCAACACGGCTGCAGAACTTAGCTTTCTAAAGGAACCCGGTAGCTCTCCTGAATCAGTGTCTGTTTTCCTCCCAGTTGTTTCCCTCCTCGTCCCCTTGTTACTCAGATTCCTTTAAAAAGCTTATCTGCATTTTCTAATTACTTATCGAGTTATTCTAGTTAATCGCATGACAGAATCCTGATACAATCTTGACATTAGTTTTGAATTAAAAAAAATTATGGGATTTTTTTTCACAAACAAACATCTGTAATCTGTCAAAACTTTTTGAAAATGTAGGCAACTCAGTTTATTGTATCTGTGTTTGAATATTTAATTTCAAATATTTATTATTGGGTAAAATGTGTCACATGTTGTTTTCGTCTCATGAAAGCATGAATCAATTCTAAATGTTAAGCATTCCCTAAAAGAATTCYCATCACTTACCTTTTCTATTGCCAGACTTTTAAAAATAAAGCATTTTATAAAGAGAATTAAAGATGGAGTTAAAATCATCTTGATCAAACCCTGTAAATAGAATTCTTCATCTCTTGCAATACTGTGAGATTTTGCAGGAGCTCTTATTGCTGAGATTACGTGTCGGGTATGATACTCATCTAATACAAGATCAAATTTTAACTCAATATCTGCAAAATGGGCTCAATAATAGCCATTCTTGTGTTGGCTAAGGTTGATTAGCTGTGGTGGCCATCTTGAATTGGTTTGACTTCAAATTTTATTAAGTTTTACATCTATTAAGTTTTACATTTACAGTTTTACTCTCTGTGAGTTTCTATCTGTCAAGATATTTTGCCAACAAACCCACACACAGACTATTATGTAATGGTAACATTTTAAAAAACAAAATACAATCAAGTAGTGCTTTAAGTAAATTTTTGGGAATGACACTCAGCTACTACCACACCAAATTTCATTTCAATATCTGCAAATCTCATTGAGGCACTTTTTTTTTGTTTGCTGTGTGAGCTTCATTAAACTCCATCCTGTAGTTCATGACACATTTTAGCTAATTTTGCAGCCAGATGAACTCGTATATGGAGTAACTAAACTGACATAATTAGGAATCAAAGCAGAAATATAAACGGAATAATTAATAAATACTCTTAAAATGCACCAATTAAATTAAATATATTATTTTACCTGATGTTCTATAATTTAATTGACATTCATATTTATTTTTACAGGCAAGAAGGAAAACATACCCATGCCTTTGTTTTAAATAAACTTTAAACTAATCTAAATTGAGGAAGCACAACATGCACAGTAGATCTGCACATGGATCCTGCTGCTTCCTGTCTGTTGACCAATAGGAAAGGAACTGGCCCATGAAGCTCTGCCCACCTTATTTGCAATAATGTGGCAGAAACGCATAAGGTGAAGTAAAAGTAGGAGACAGAGAAATGTAAAAGCATCACATAGAAATAAAAAGACTTGTGGGAAAAAATTATGAAAAAAGTAATTAAATATCATTCAAGAGACAAAAATTTTTTTTTTAAAAAACAGTAAAATGTAAATTATGTGTTAAAATGTATAATTTATTGGAACTAAGCTGGAAAAATAAATATGATGGTCAACTAAATTATAAAACGAGGTAAAGTTCTCCTTTTTTAATTTAATTGGTGCATTTTAAGTGTATTTATTTATTTATTGGTCCATGTAAATATTTTTGCCTTTTTTGTCTAATTATGTCAGTTATGGTGCTCCATACTCACATGCACACAGATGTGGGCAAAAACATTGCTGCCTTTTGCTTTTGGTGGAGGGTGAAAACAGGTCGCACTTTTGTTTGTGATCAAATTTAAAACTAGACCAAGATATGCGAGTGTGTGTTTGCGTGTCAGCAGATGAAGGGCTGCTTTTCAGATTTGTGGTTAATTTAAAACTAACTATTATAGCTTTAATTGTTTTTACTGTATATAAAAAAATTCCCTTCTCACCCTCCGCGGGTGGTCTCTTTCATCCTCTGAGCTCGGGTCCTCTACCAGAGGCCTGGGAGCTTGAGGGTTCTGCGCAGTATCTTAGCTGTGCCTAGAACTGCACATTTCTGGACTGAGATGTCTGATGTTGTTCCTAGGATCTGTTTTAGCCACTGCTCCAGTTTTGGGGTGGCTGCCCCAAGG
>NW_013952452.1:237761-241004 GCF_001266775.1 Austrofundulus limnaeus | reverse complement strand
AATCAAACTACAAACATTCACAGTTTGAGCTGTTTTACCCATCAACATGTCAAAATGTTTGGCTCTATTGGGAAACGTATGCCATAACCCTCAGTATTTATAACATTTATACTCATTGAATTTTTTAACTTGTAGACATGGTTAGACTGTTTCAGCTTTTATCCACTGGAATTTTTTTTTTACTAAATCATTTGTTTCACTAGCATCCACACTGCCGTTTAGCAGAAAATGATTATTCTTTAATTAAATACTTAACTCTGATTGTTTATTCTACTTTAAAGTATCTCAAGATGCAGTATTCTGCATTTTGTTCAGGAGATGGATTGGATTTTAATCAACTTTTGGAAGATAACTTCTGTATCCATTCTAAATGAAGCACTGATTTATTACATCACCGCTTAAGTCAAAACAGACTGAGCTGTCTGGGTTGAGATTATAAAGTTGTTTGCCAAATCTGACATCCAGCCAGTAACATGTGGGTAGGGAGAACGGATGAGTAATTCTCTTCTCTTCCCTCAAAGCAGCTACTCAGGCATGGGACTGTGAACAGTAGTCCTGATGGAGCTGGTTGTTGGCCAGTAGATGGCTGTGGGTGTATCATCTGTGGCTGTCAAACAGAAAAGGCTTTAAAATGTCGTATTCAGAGATGTCCTGCATAAAGAGAATTAAAGTCAAGACGAAAGGAAAACTCTGAATTATAATGTCAGAAAATGGTGGACTTTAAAGGTTGGTTGAACAGATTTTAAAGTTTCTTTGTCATTTAGTAAAGTGATGTAATTACTGTAGTACTTAAGAAAAAACTGATAGAGGATGTATTTAGTATCTTCCAAATCTTTTTATGCAAACAGTGGTTACAAATGGTTTGCTCATTTATGTTATATGGGCTTTTTGTTTTTTTATTTATCAGGTCAAGGTTTTAAAATGATTCAACTAAAACAGAACTGTTCCTGAAAAGAACTTTGACATGTATTCTCAGAGTATATGTAATATCCTTAAAGTGCCTGTGACTTGCATATCCTTCCAATTCAAAGATTCAAAGAAAGCATCTTTATTTCTAAGAAACTTGACATAATACACATGATTGTATCCATTGTATGTATGTGGCATATTTTCTTCTGAAATTAACAAAAGTGAAACAGGAAGTGGCATCGAAGGGGCTCTCTTTAAGAAAAGGAACTCCCTGATCTTTGTTTATAAATCTTATTTTTTGTCTCTCTGATAGTGACTCAAAATAATCTAAACAAACATCAGATTCTTCTCTACATTCTGTGTTACCTGTTGTAGAAATATCTGTTCACGTCAGACATTCCCCTTTTACATCACTTCCTGTTACTTCACATGCAATTATCTTGCAACTGTTCATCTCAGCGGCATGAAAATTTTTCTGCAATATGTTATCAATGTTATCTTTCCAAGAATGCATCTCTTTTTGTTAAAGAAATTTCACATCGTGGTCACTTCAAGATAACTGCTTTCACATTTGAGGCTTTGTATTGGGTTTTCAGTTATGGGCTTTTAGATATTTTTGAAGAAATATGTTTAGGTAATAACCATTACCATTTCGGCCGTACTTATTCTTATTGTAGCCAAAGATTATGGTTAAGCAAAAACACATACAAACAAAAATAAATAAATACATATTATATTTTTTTATTTGAAAACTTTGTGGCATCTAATTATGTTTTAAACACATTAGCTGTTATTTCTTAAAATTAGCTGTAAAAAAGAGGTTTTGTATGTAGTTCTATGTTTATTCTTGTTATTTTCTCCACAGCAAATTCTGAGATTTTGGCTGCAGCAATTTGCAGCTTTTGATGGATTTGAACTAAACAACAACCTCAGAGAGTTGGTGGATCTTTATAAGATGGCTCAGCAGGACCACTTCTGGTTTCCTCCAAAGAAACTACATGTCTAAACTAGTGGATGAACAGAGCGATATCACAGACAAAAACATCAATAATTTTGTAGACGGGAAAGATAAAACAGGAAATGACTGTAAAAGAAAAAAGACAGACGGGGCACATAGAGACGAAATATTAAAGAGATTCTAAGCAAACAAAATAGTTTGCATTTTATTGCTCGAAAAACAAGAGTTGAAAAGAACAACAAAGTTTAACCTAAAGCTAAACTCATTTATTTTGAAATGAAATTCCTTTTTAGACCCTATTTTAGCTTTTCTTTTGTAAGAATCAACACAAACCTGGCATTAATAGGTTGTCTGATACTTCTTTATAGAAACTGGATGAAAATGATTGATTTTTTAGAGCACAAACAAAAATATGTAGAAAAATGGAGCTGAAATTCAACTTTATCACCAGCAAAGAATGCAGAGACAAAACTAAAAAACATCATAGTTCTTTTTTTTTTTTGTCTCTTTTCCATTCACCAACCATCCATTCATTCCTTCACATTCTGCTGCCCAGCTGTCATTGGGTTGGGGTGRCAATCTGTCCAGGAGGGAAATCCAGACGCCCCTTTCTCAAGCAACACTCTATAGGCAGGGAAGAGACATAATCCTTCCAGCAAGCTCTGGGTCTTCCTCAGAGTCTCCTCCCAGTGGGACAGAGGAGCTCCCAGAACTCATCCTTATTTGGTGCCTGAACCACCTCGGCTGACTCCTTTACATGAGTGTTTCTACACCGAGCCCCCCAGATGACAGAACATCTCACCCTAACTTTAAGGCTTACCTGGCCAGCCTACAGAGGAAGCTAATGTCAGGCGCTTGTATCTGGGATCTTGTTCTTTCGGTCAGGATCTGTACCTCATGACTGTAGGCGATGGTTAGAATGAAGATGGGCCTGCAAATCTRAAAGCTTTGCCTTTCAGCTCAGCTTCTTTGTCCCCACAAGAGGAGCTGTAGCCACTAGACGCTTAGCTGAGAATCACCCCAGTGCACACTGAAGCTCATGGACTGAATAAACATAATTCATCTTCAAAAGCAATTAACAACTACATGATTCATATTCTTTATCGGTGTATTTTGATAAAACACTCTTGAGGTGTTAAATTTTTATTATACACTGAAGTAATTTAGGAACCTCATTATTAAAGGGATCCCTGATTAGTTGTAACATTAGACTTTATTTGATAAACATTTATTTTAACTGTAAAATAAAGACTGTAAAAATACTGTAGGCTGTTTATTTTTGTAAATTTTTAAAAATATATTTTAACACGGACGGAGCCATTTTATTTACATGCAAAGCATTCTGGGTAAATGATGATGTGGATAGGTCCTCGATG